>NC_050495.2:10391542-10692792 GCF_012460135.2 Molothrus ater
ATTACTCACCCAAAATTACTGCTAGAGGGCTTCAGAAGGTTTGTGCATTCCCATGACAGTATACAAGAGGGCAACAGAAGCAGCTATACAAAAAAATAACACCCTCTCTTATTTAATCACCAGAAGGTTAAAAAGTCTTATCTGTCAGCACAGAAACCAGACAAAACCCAAGTCTGAGAGCCCCTGAACATCTTATCAGGGCAATCAAGCACCTGTTTGCACTTAGCACACTGCCTGCAGCCCTTCCCTCAGGCACAGAAATCTTGTGCAAAAACTGATCCTCCAGGCATGGAGAATTTTACAGCCAAAGCAGGTTGTCCAAAATTCAACAGCATTTGGGTACCTACTGCAGCTCAGAGAACAGGAGTAGTGCAACACCTGCACAAGCATCCACCACTTACCATGGAAACAGAGCAGATACTCCTCCCTCTGCCCTGCTGGGTTCACTTGGATGATACTGACTGGGAAACTGTTGGTGGAAGCAGCAAACACAGCAGAGGCCAAAGTGTGGTCATTTTTATCCAAAAACTCTGCAAAGGGAATGGAGAAAGACACTTTGATTTGCACCAACTTTTTTCAAAACTGCTTTTGAAAAGCCCTACAAAAGAACCTGTGGAGCCACTTGGAGCATTTCTCAGGAATTATCTCCTACCCTCCAGTGTGTACTGCTTCATCTCAATTTCATAGAACTTGTTGGTTCCAATGATGATGCTGTAAGTGGTCAAATGGATGCAGCTGCAAGGCTCAGAGGTTTCAATCTCCTGGAAAAAAGGAGAGCATGGACAGATATTAGTCCCCTGTACCAGCTTACAGATAACACTGAGTCTGGAAAGTTGGATATTGCTACATTTATCTTTACAAAGGGAGAGGTGGCAACCTCAAAGACCCTAGCAGTCTCCCAAAAGCATGTGAACAAAAACTCTTGCTAGAAGAAAGTTTTGTTTTGTTGGAAGTGATGCTTGAATGTAGACTCACATACCAAATCTCCTCTGGAGAGATTCTCTTCCTTTTGGAAGAATACACTGTTCTGGAAGATATTCTGCTCTGCAGCTCAGATTTCTGGAGCAGCAATGAGCAGCTGCCTTGTAGGTTCACAGCCAATTTTCCTTCCTTCTTTTTACATGACAGACAGATGTTGTCCACCAGGACCTGCCTTGTGGCTGAAGAGCTGGGATACTCTGCAGGTTAGCCTGACACAATGCTCAGATTCCCAGATCTTCTGAGGACAAGATTCCTTACATAAATCCTACTTTATCTGGAAATTTTGTTGGCAGAAAAGAAAAGCATATTCTGGGCTTGCTGCCATCTTGTTAGGATCTAAATTCAGTTGTCTGGATTAGTGGAGATAAGGAAAACCTGCCCTCTAAAACCTGCCTTTGCATGTTGTGCATGTAAGCCCTTGTCAGAGGAAGGGCTGCAGACCCTCAGTGTTCCCTGCTGTGAGCAGGAGTTGGTATCAGCTGCAGGGCTCGTAGACATTCCAGGTGTGCCCAGATCTCTGTCAGTCATGCCCTTCCTCCTGAGGAGGCCAGATCTGCATGGCTGTGCCCACTGCTTCCTCCAGCAGCCTCAGTCACACTGGAAAATGATCTGGTGCCTGCAAAGTCACCTGCAGGGACTTTCACCCAGGGAGGTGTAGTTTGGCTGAACATCCTTTAATTTGTGCATAGGAGAGAACATGAGTTTCTGGGTGCCAGATGTTTTAAGGCAGCTGGTGTTTAAACTCTTTGTCCTGAGGAGAGATCTCTGAGGGTATGATTACAGCTCAGCCCAATATCTCAAAAAATCACAGTTCTGTTCTGCATCTCTCCAAAAATGCCAACTCTTATTAAAGGAAATTGCTGCCTACTCCACTTTGAGTCAGTGCACAGTGCAATTTGTTATCATTTTAGCTGGAAAACAAAATTTCTCATGCTAACAGAAAGGTTTTAGATGTTTGCTCCAAAGCAAAGGCTTAGAGCACTATGTGAATTAACCTCAACTACAGCAGGGAGTTACTAAACTCACCTTTCTGATACAGAACTTGCTCAAGCTCTCGTTGTATCGCAGAACCACCACTTTATTGGGCATGGCTGCACAGATACAAAGACTGTTCTCAACCTGTAAGGAAGATAAAAAGCATAGTTCAGGACAGCAATAAAATAAATTCTATTGCTGAGAGTGTGAAACGGATCTGAGAACCTCTTGCCACAAAAAGAACTTTGCAGAGATAAGCAAGTACATTTTATTAATAGGGTAATTATTGTGAATTCATGAAATAATGAAAAGCCTCTTCACATTCTCAAAAAAGAACGTGAATTTAAATGGCTTCTATGATTTCTTTTATGCTTGAAAGACGTTAATAAAATATGAGAAGGTTTTGCACAGAAAAGGGATTGACAAATTGAAATAGGTTAGGTCTACATTTTAACCCCTGAAACTTATCTTAAGCATCACTTTGAACTGAGTGGTGCTCAGTTTGTTACCAATGTAGTCCACAGAAGTTATTGTTAATGAGAATTTTTGCTGTGGTTAAATGCTCCATACTAAAACCAGTAATCTGTGTAAATATCTAAAATTAAAGTGACACAAACACGTAAGGAAATTTTCTAGCCTGGAAGCATGACATTCAAGAACAAAGACTGGACAGAATTTACTAATTAAAAACCTCAAAAGTTCTCAAAACTGTAGTCAATAGTGAAGAGGCAGTAGTACCATGCTATGCTGGATTTCTTACTGTCGAGCAGTTTAAGCTATAGCACCATGGCATCCTGACTGAATTGATCCACATTAGCAGCAAATCCCCCATTCTGTCTCCAGCTCAGCCTCTCTTCAGCCCATAAATTCTTCTTATTTGAAGAAAAATATTCAGAGCAAGAATACAGACCTTGGATGTGTTGCCAGTGGAGTAAAGATGCTGATTTGCTAATATTAAACTCAGAGCAGTCTGAGGGGTGGTCTGGGGGCACGAGGGAGCTGTGACTTACTTTGCCAGCAGCAAAAAGGTGACATCCTTTGACAGCCTCAAAGACATTTGGTGAGACATCAGGCTGGGCTGGGAGGTGAGACTGGGCTAGGGACTGCTTCACTTTCTTTACATCAACAAGACACAGAGCCCTTTCTTCTCCTGGAAACAAAAAAGGGTGCATGTCATCAAGGGAGAACTCCCTGTTCACTACAAAAGTCTTACCTAAGCAGCAGCTCATTGTTACAGGCTGTTACTGTGGAAACAGTCACAAGGTACCAGGCAGAATTCATTCCATATTATTCCTATTCAAACTGAAACAGAAAACTTCTAAAATCCCAACCCTACAACAGGCAGTAAATCCACCAGGAGAACAACCATTCCCTGTGTGGATTATTAGTGTTGCTGAAGTCTAGCAGAACACAGTAATTGTGGCCTCATTAAGACATTATTCAAAATTAGCCAGGAAGTTTTATTTTGCCCTTCAGAACTTCTTCAAGTACAAGATGTTTTAATCACTCTGTGCCAACAGAACTGGCAAGGGATTTCCAAGAACTGCCCTAATGAATTGCATTACAGCCCAAGGCCAGTTCCTCTCAGAAGCCCAGTGACAGACTAACACAGCTTTCTCATTATGTGTGAGATTTGCTTTGTTCTCTACTACCCTGGCACAAACAAACCATGGACATCTTAAACCCTTACCAGGAAGAAAACACAAAACCAGCAGAACAGGAAAGAATTTGTTTTTCATTCCCTGCAAATGTCATATAGACACTTGATAATTTGGGCTTTCAGATGAAGATACAGCCTAATGTTCAGCATGCCTACATCCGTGTGGGAAGGATTATCTCTGGAAAACCACAGATGGAGAGATTAAAGCTGGTGTTCCTTTCATAAAGAAATCTTAAATCATGACAGGAGTCCCAGCTTTGTTACAGGGCAAGAGAGGGTAAGAGTTTGCCCTTGCCCCAGTGATCCCATAGTGGTCCTCAAATGGTTAATTACATTAAAAAGGTTATGCAATAATTAAGAAGAGATGTTCACTGATTAGCTCAACACTTTTTAAACTGAACTTAAAATGACAACTGACCTCTAACCTGGAAATGTTTTGTCTCTGGTTGTTCCCTCCCCCAGCTCTGAAATCAGTTTCTTGTGAAGGTTTAACTGAGTGCTCATTCACATCATCCCTTACCAGCCAGCCTCAGACAGGACTGTGTTAACCACAGCAAGGCATTCCTGCCAATTTGCTGATAAAAAAACAGACAAAAGCCTGGAACAAACCCAAAGGCAAGCAGGACCTGGCAGCACAGAGCCACTGCAGGGCCAGTGGGGACGCACAGCCCTGTACCTGCTATCATGAGTAGCTTCTCCAGGTCCTTGATGAGGTGAATTTGGAAGACAGCTCCCATTCCGGGGATGTGCGTTAAGGAATTCTTCAGTACATTCAGGGCATAGAGACCTTCTTCTGCACCCACCAGCACTACCTACAATAGGGGAAAAAATAGCTCTACATGAGGAGAACAAGGAATGCTCCAACAGCAGCCTGGGTGATACTCTTCAGCAATGAAGAGAAAAAATCAAACCCACAAACAAGTGCATAATTACACATATTGCAATCAAGATACCATTTCCCTGAATCAATTATCCACTTCTGAGAAAAACCAAGTGCACAGGACCATTACCTGGTCACTGAAGGGCATTGTGCAATTGATATCCAAACGGTCTTCACCCTCCAGCTTCAGCAGGGAGTTCCCCAGCAGTTTCTGTAAATGACAAAAATAATTTTTTTCTTGTTGAGTTAATCTTCATCTCTTTATCTGGGAGTATTTTAACAATGTAAGGTCATCATTCAGACAGGCAAAGAGATTGGCACAGATTTCTTTTTCTCAGAAAGCTAAAAGTTGCAGGGATGCCTCCTACAAAAGAATTCGTAAACTTTCATCTACCTTAGACACAGTAAGGCAAACTGATCAGAATTATCCTAAATTCAGGCAGAACCTATTGTTGTCTCTATCCTTTCCATTTTCCCCAACCTCCTACAACAGAGCAGCGGAATTTTCCAAGGGGAAGGATTAAAGAAAAGTATAAATGTTGGTGGGAGCATGTTTTTTTCTCAGATACAAAAGAAATGTGAGCCTGAGGAAAAAAGAGTATTTCCTGCAGTCAGATATTCCCTACCTCCAGAGCTAATTCTCTTATGCAATGCCACAGAATCCAACCTCCCTTTGCCAGAAAATAGAATTATCAGGGTAACAGTGTGAGAAAGGCTATCCAAAACCTAAACAAATCTGTATAACCTCTTATTAGGGATAAAACTTAAACTAAAAAGTACACACCCACACACACCTCCCCCCAGCAAGAAACATAAAACCTCTGGCTCTCTAAGAATGGGAAGGGAGGGAGTTTTTGCTTCTTTTACGGTTTGTTTGTTCTATGTGGTACCTTATGAGACTGGATTTAAACAATGTCCTAACTGCTCTTCCTTCCTCTGCTGGAATTACAGAGATATTTTGGGATTCTCTTACTACACTCCCCAAGTCTAAAGAAGAGTATTTTAATACATAGCATCATTCTCACAGTGAACTGGCTCCTGGTGCTCAAATCATAAGGCAGAAGCAATAACTTACCTTCAGTTAAACCTCAGTATGTCAAATACCGAAAAAATATTTTTCAAAACTCTGCTCCCTCCCAGAATATTTTATTATTAAATGAAACTTTTATACTCACAGCATCAGCCTCAGCTTTTTCTCTGGAAACTCTCCCACCTGCCACTATTGATTCCAGTGCTGTGACCCAGCGCTGTTTGTCAGGGAAGCTGGGTGCTAACAGGTAGAGTGTTCTACCAGGCCAGCAAGTGGTGTGTGGATGAGACTCCAATTTTAGGATATATGGCACATCTGAGATGTTATATAGATAGAATAAGACTTAGATTAGTTTTTGGAATATTGTCAGTGGACTTAAAATCAACACCTTTCAGCCTCATCGGAGAGAAGTTGTATTTATCATGACGTACCATGGCAATTTACACATTGGTTTCTCCTTTACAGGTCCTGCACAGGCTAGCTACTTACACCTAAATATTAGCTGGATGTATGCAATCCATACATACAAGGCTGTCTTTAACTCAACAAAAATAATTTCTTGCCTTTTATTCAAAAGAGAAAGAAATTCCATTGTGGGGAAAAAAAACCCAAAACCAAACCAAAACCAGCCACTTGACTAAAGTTTTCCCTGTACTGATTAAGAAAAATCTGTAAAAACTGGTTATGGAAACCTTTGTTTTTAACAGTCTGTATCCTTTAATGTAACAGTCAAGACATACAGAATCTTATCCATCAGTTCTCTTCAGTACATACAAATCAACACATCAACATTTTTTCATAATAAGAGACTGTATACACCCCACAGCATTTCTAAGTTAATGGCTTTGTGGTCAGAGCACAATGGTGGCAGAAGTTATGATACATCACAGTTAATAGAGAAGAAATTTAAATAAAGCGAGTGTTTATGCTACAAATCTCTTAAGATTTACTTCCATTTGGCTTGATGACTATATTAACCACAGTTTTACCACAACAGAAGCAACAGCCTGGGTGTAACTAGGTCTGGAGTGCTGAGCTACTCCCCTAATTCAGATGGAGGTAAATTACAGCATTACACAATGAAAGCTCGAGGGAGAAAATTCTGTTCAGCCAAACAAGGCTAACTGATGCAAGCCAGATGAAATCCATTTGACCTCATCTATGTAAGATTCTCACCTGTCTTTGCTGTATTGGTAAGCTCAGTAGCTCCTACAGCTCCATGAACAGTTACATCACCATCAGGAAGGCAGAGCTCAAATTCCTCCAGAGGCCTCTGTCCAGCTGCAGGAGAATGGGGAGACAGATTAGGAACAGACAAACAGGTAGCAAGAAAATAACTGTGATAGCAAAAGGAAGTGGATGCACACAGGATGTTTTCACAGTTCGATTATTATGACATGCCAGCCAATAAAATGGCTAAGAGTCTAGAAAAAAAATAATGTTGCCTTATCACTGAAGATTTAGTTAATTTGGTACAGCCATAGGAAACAATAATAATCTTTAAGCCTCTCAACACACCAAACAATAGCTGAAGATTAAAATATATGTTCTTGCTAGAAATTCTAAGTTACCTTCTCTTGCTTCTGCATCATAAATGAGCACTTTGGTTCCTTCCAGGACAATATACTTCCTGTCCCAGCCCTGTTGCCCACGTTTATTATTCCTGAAGAAAATAAGCACAAAGCCATGTTGGACTTTCTGCTTGGATTCTATATAAAGCAAGCATGCAACTCCTATAAAAGAGAAATTTCAGCAGTAGCAATTGTAATTATAGTGGTGTAATTGCAATACCCCAGTAATAGGCCTTTACCAATTATCTCATTGTAAGAGCCAGGGTAATAGATAATATCAGGCCAAATATTTCAGCAGCTGACATGGCACCAAGAGTCCTGTTTATACCTTGGCACTTTCATCCACCCTTCCAGACGCAGACTGGTGCTTGGCTCCTTCAGCTGCAGGCCAGGGGAATTCATCTTATCCCGGCAGAACGCTTCCGAGAAGTGTGTGGCATATTCTGCTGGCAGCCCACAAGTAGCTGGCAAGCAAGTTGAGCATTTTGGGTGACACATCACCTGGCATTCTGACAAGAGGACAGGGAAAAACTTCTGTTAAATGACAAAAAAAAAAAAACAATCATGACACAGCTACCTCAACTTCTAACACACAAATCCCAGCTTCTCCAAGGTTCCCCTTCCACTCCAAACCATGATGTTTTCTCAATGTTTGCACCAAGTAGTTTCAGAGTCTTCACGCTGTCATTTCTTTTCCTGCTCTAGATAGGTGATTGTCGGAACTCAGGACATCTCTCTGGGAGTACAGAGTTGCTGGGACCCCTGCCAGGGGGCTCAGAGACCCTGGCACACAGCCCAGAACACCTGTGGGTTTGATTATGACCCGTGGAGCAAATTACCAGCTTTGTATGAAGACCTCAAAGCCACAGAAGTTAAAGTAGTGTAATAGTAAAATAATCACTAGGTGAAAAAGTAGATTTTGGGGTTTTTAGAATAGAGGATTTGGGGACAAGATGGAGGAACTTGGGCATGTCCAGCCTTTCTTCTTCTCTACCTCCATCTTCTGCTGTGATGTTGGCACTTTTGGATTGGTTTAGAGTAGAAACTCACTGTTTAACATAGGTGATAGGTATTGGAAAGTAATTGTAAACATTGTATAGGTAGTTTTTAGTTTAAAGACATAACACTGCCCTGGGGGCAGGCAGTGTGCCTAGAACTGCCCTGCTGGACGGACCCCGGCTGGGCAGGAGAAAATTTTTTATAGATAAGAAACAATGAACAACCTTGAGACCAAGAAATGAAGAGCCCTGACTCATTCTTCGAACGCGCGGGCCGAAACAGAGACTTTTCACGTGAATCGGGGCTGCAATAAACCGCAACCTTCCGAGATGATGCCTCTCCCCCCCCCGAGCTGTGCTGAGCTTTGCCCTTACCCAGACACTTGGAGGCCTGCCTGCCGAAGTGCACGGTGTCCAGGCACACGGCGCACTTGGTGGCCCTCATGTTGAGCCCCACGTTGAAGCGATGGGGGATGTTGTGGTGCATCCGCTCCTTCAGGCGCCGGCTGTACTCTGCAAGGGACAGAGATCATCAGCAGGGTGAAAACGAAATCAATACAAAGAGATGGCACTGGCAGAGGGAGAAGAAGAGGAGCTGAGCAGGAGCCTACCCTCAGGTGTGGAGGATTCCTTCCGGCGGCTGGAGGGTGGGGCCAGCAGGCTGATGGGCGTGGGCTGGTGCTCTGGGGAGCGCACTATGGCAGACATGATGATCTGCTGCCTGGCCGTGGCCGGCGTGGAGGGGTGAGGGTGGTCGGATATTTTCCGATGAGCAGCTACAGACAAGACAAATGTCCCTGGTTAATGTGACCAACGTGGCACTCTGGTTCCTAGCAGGGCTCTGTGTGACCAGTCTGCAGTTACAGCCCACAGAATCAAGTGTAGCTTTATTGTAACATCACAGCAGTGGTAATAACATTTGTTGTTTAATTATTACTAGAGTGGCACACAATTAAAGGCACATTTTCAGACCAAGAACGTGTGCCTCCTTCCAGATTCACCTTTTCTGTTAACCCCTACCTTCTTCACGAGCAGATCTGAGTTCAATGCGTGTTTTCTGTAGAGCCTCCTCCAGCTCAGCAGAACGAGCCTTCTCCTTCTCCAGTGCCACTTTCAGCTCATTGTATTGCAGGGGAACCTGTGTGGGTAAAGAAGGGTCCTCTTTCCGCCGACTAAACAGGCCCTAGCAACAGAAACACACAGACAACTCCTAACTCCTAGCAAGAGATGGCTTAACCTAGGCAAAGTGACACTAGCTAGTGGCAGTCCGGCCAGAGGGCCTAATGGCAACTCTGTTATGTGTAAGGATGGATTTTTAGTTCATATTGGCACTGGAGAGAAAAATGTCAAGATATGGATTAATTTAAAGAGGGACATACGTTACCTGTTAGTACTCACACCTGGAGTCTCTGAAAGCATCTAAACAGAGGATCTCAAAATATGTGGTTAAAAATTAAATTACTTCATTCAAAATGACAGAGCAGCTTATGACAAAGATGTGACACGAGTCACATTGCCTGACTGCTCTGTCCTATGCTGTGACTAAAGGACAACCACTCTTGATACACAATAAATTTGTACACATATACATACTTAGCATTAAAAAAAACATACTTAAAATTCTGTATTCCTATAGCTTCACTGAGGTGTAGCTACTGGGTTGTAACCTAAGTGTTGTAGGAATAACAAAATACCAGAAAAGCCACAAAGAACACATTCTACCTAGTAAAGTTTGTGTTCACCAACTCAGAATGGTTTTAAATGAGGACAACATTTTGTTACACAAAGAAAGATAAAACAGAATATTAAGAATACACAGCACATAACTAACTACAAAACCATTTAATTCCATGCCTCTCAAACCTTCTTCACCCACCTTTTTCTTTTTTGCTGGTTGGTCCATCTTTGCCTGCAGGAAATCAATGAGTTTAGTTTGCTGAGAAATAGTGCCCTCCATTTTCACTTTTTCATGGGAATAGAGAACCTGTGAATCACACACAGATGCAAGAAATTTCATCTTAACAGAAGAAACAAACAAACAAACAACTCGATAGCAAAACAGAGCTAAAAAATACCCTAAAGAAAGTGTCACAGACAAACTGTAAATCACATCCCAAAGCCTCACAGGGAATGAGGCAGAGCACTGCCCTGCTTCCTCACCCTCACCTGAATGTTTTCCAGCTGATATTCCAGGTCACTTCTCTCAGTCTTCAGAAGATCTGCTCGGTCCAGAGCCTCTTGCAGACCTTGAGTCAGGCGGAAGATGTGATTCTTCTGCAGATCCATTTGCTGCTGCAGCTTTGCCTGCTGTTGAAAGGAAAACAAAGACCAGGGTTTTGGGCTTGTTGTCTTCTTGTTTGTAAGTAAAAGCTATTAAATGTTGTCACTCTTGTAAATAATCATCACTGCAGAAATTATAAATAAACACACAATTCTTCAAAAGCTGGAAAATTACAATACTCTAGAAGATTCCTTTTCTTTCAGAATGCATTGTGACTAAACAAGCATTTCTGTGTATTTATATTAATCTGTAGTAACCTTATTTTCTCAAGCTCTCTGTACAACCACCAGAAGCTACCCAGGACTTTGTAAAAATAAATTAAAACTATAATCTTTACTATAAACCAGGACAGTCATAGTCACATGAGATAAGGAAAATAATGGCCAGCTGTTTGCATCTTTGTCTCCAATTAACACCAAAAGAGGGCACATGACAAAATACTCCTACTTCCTTTAGCATTTACACTTTCTTGACAAGAAGGTCCCTGACTAGGAAAACCATGAAGGTAACCTATGTTACAAAGTAAGAGTCAGAAATCTTTCCTGGTGGTGCACAAAGGAGTAGGCAACCTGTCAGTACCCCAAGAATACCAGAAGGCTCTAATTGTCCATAACCACCCCTGAAATCCTCCTCTGGAGCCTCTTCCCCCACCACCCACAACTGGTTGCCTGCATTCAATTACTCTCTGATGTGGTGCAGGTGTGTGACCTTGGATTAAAATCCTGTGACCCAAATCAATGATGACAAGAGCTGGTTGAGAAGCCTCACCTGTGGCCTCCAGGTGTGCACCCTCAGCATGTTGGCTCCAGAGCTGGTTTTAAGCTATGGCCCTTGGCCTGGTCAGAGCTGTGCCTGGGCACAGACCTGGCCTTGCAGGTCAGACCTAGGACATGCCTCGTGACCAGAGGCTTCTATAATGATCACTGGTACCTTCACTGCTCCTCTTGTTCAGGTGCTGTGGGTGTGAGCCTGCAGGCTGCAAGGTCCTGTCCTTACCTGGCACACTTGGCTGCCAGCTCCCTGCCCCTGAGGAGCAGCTTACTTTTACTGCTCTCTGACATGGACACACACTCTGCAAACTTTTAAGTGAAAACAACTCCCCCAACTTGATTAATCTCCCTAGTTATATAGAAGAAGGATGGATGTGTAACTCTTATTCACACAACCTCCCCATCTCAAGATGTGGAACCTTCTGAAGTTCTAACATGAATCTCCAAGGTTACCTCCTCCAGAAGCCTCTGCTTCAGCTCCCTTTCTGTCTCAAGCTTCTGCTGTAAACTGCGGGCGTTCATCTCCAGCATGGCGTGCTTCTTCTCCAGGTCATTGAGCTGGGAAAGAGGGTCAGAATAACATTGAACACTAATAAATATAGTTCCACAGTCTTAAATCCAACTTCACCAAGCACATGCTCGAGAAAAATGATACAATTAGCCTTTGGTTGCTGGGGAAAAACCAGGCAAAAGACATTCTGGCTTGTTCAAATGCAGATACCAAGTCATTGAAGGACTTCATTCCAGGCATCATAGGCTGCTGTCTGCTTTAGTCTTTTTCAAAGAAAATTTGAGGTCTTTGGTTTGAAGACAGAATTCTATTCTATGCCCTCCAGTCTTTTTAATTTGTCTCTATAACATCTTGAAAAAAAGCTGCTCAAGGCCACATTTCTAAAAGTAATATCAGTGGAAAAGTATTTCATCTAATTATGAAAGTCTAGGATTGAAAGTTACTTACTTTATCAGAAAGGCTCTCTGCTTTGAGTTTTTGTTCCTTGAGTGCTTGCTGCAGGGCCAGAATCTCTGCCTTGTGTTCCTTGACAGCAAGTTCTACCACCTGGCGAGACTCAGTAATACGTTGATCTGCTCTCACTCTGCATTAAAATGGAAAATAATGTTACTAACTCCTTGACCTCTCCCTAGCAGGCAGTGGCATCAATAACTCTTTCAGAGGTTGCCTCAAATTCAAGATGTTACATTAGAAAGCCAGACTGTTTGCTGCAACACTTTTTTATTATATAATCCTGTTCCTGCCCCTGCTAGGACTACAGCCTTAAAAATTTCAAGACCCCATAGGAACAGTCAGGAGCAAAGACTATTTTTTCCGTAAAATAAAATAGAAGATAATAAATCAAGACATTTTATAAATTACAATGATAAATACCACTCCCCTTGAATCTTTCACTTGCAAAGAAACAAAAGGAACAATATCAGTGATGACTATTAACTAATAAACCATTTTTAGAACTACCTCACAAGATTTTATATTTAGCTCCAACTCCCATATCCTATGCTAAATATAATTTTTGTACTAGCTTCTATAGAGAATTTTCATAAAAGTTCATAAAAGGGAAGGAAGAGAGAGAGAGAGAGAGACCTGCTCTGTTTCTCAGTATCCAGCATCCTCTGCAGCTCTCTAACTCGACATTCAAACTGGGACTTCTCATCCCCTAGAACATTTCTCCACGCTTCCCACTGGCGCTCTTTCTCCAGGAGTTCATCATTCAGGGCCTCCAAGTCCATTACTTGCTCTTCCAGCATCGTACATGTTGTCTTCAAGGCCTCCATAGTCTAAAAATAAATCCTCCTATCAATTCTCACATCCCACATCAAGCGTGCACTCTCAGCTTCAGCCGTAGCATTTCGATTACAGTACATGCAAATCAGCAGCCAGCAGGAGCTGGGAAATCACAGCCCATTTATTTCAAGGCTCCTGTACATTCACTTGTGATCCCTGATAATGTCAGGTCGAGCTCATTATGAACATTTTGAGATTTCCAGAGCCACAAAATTAAAATGAGTAATTCTAAATGACAATGCCTTCAGATTGCAGGATCGCTAAATAAAATGTTGTAAAAACACGATGGGAAATGCCAAAACTTTCCATTCACTCAGCTGCCCTGGGAAGGAAGGCTTAAATGCCATTGCCCCCAGAAGCATCATCACTTCTTATGGGTTTCCAGATGTAAAAGGAATTTTTGCCAGCTCCCACCAAGGGCTCCTGATCAGACCTAGAGAGCCTTACTTGTTTCTGGCTGGTCAGCTGCATCTCCCTCTCGGTGATCTCCCGGCGGAGATGATCGACTTCGCTCCGCAGCTGCACAACCTCGTCGTTGGCCCCCGAGGCCTCGTCCAGTTGTTTGGACAGGAAGAAATTCTGGTTGTTCAGCTCTGCATTGTCTTCAGTGAGCTGGTTCAGCTGCTCTTCCAAATCTGAAATCACCTAGAAAGAAAAGTAAATTACATGTGAGTAAGCACAGGTTTTTGAAATCATCCATCCTTCTTCTACGTAACTGGGGAGATTAATCAATTCACACAATTATTTATTGCCAAGCTTTTGCATTTTTTCTAATTCAAAAAAGGGGCAGCATTATAGTGGTAGATATTTTTACATAGTAATGTACTTGGATTAGGAGTAGAGTTTGAGAAAATAGGGTTTTTTTTAAAATCTGGTTCAGAGCATAAATATGCTGCAATGTAATTTATTATTTGAGAGACCTGTCACAGTTAAAGCACTGGATTGGGAGCCAGGAGTTCTGGCTGGATTCTCAGCTCTGCTGCTGACTTACAGTGACCTTTTTTGCCTCAATCTCCCCCAAGTGCAACGAGGCTAATCACTCTCAGAAAGGCTTTCAAAGTGTGGTACTGAAGAAAACAAATCAAGAGGTGCAGTGGAGGCAGTGCAACCTGATGGATATCCCTGGGAATTGCTTATATTATTATTTGTAGCAGTGGGTATAACCAGGAAAGGCAGAAAAATGTTAAGAAATACATTCTATCAAAGTAACAGCATTATGGATGGCAGCTGGGTACACAGGAGGGAAGAAACCAGTGTGGTAACACAATATGGAAAATCAGTGAAAAGCAAAAACTCAACAAGGCCTTTGCCAAAGTGGGAGCATCCATTTGTTCAGTCAGCACTAACTAAAAGCTTTCAACCACAGTCCCCTCCAACTGAAAGACAAATATAAACAACAGTGGGCAATTTTCACAGTTGATTTTATGAATGAAAGGCCTGAACACTGGGTGGATGAATTTGTACCTCCTCCTAACTCAAAACCAACATCATCACAACAGAAGAGAAAGAAACCTCAGTAATCTTGAAATCAGCTTAATAAAAAGAATTTCAGAAATGGGTAAACTCTATGCAATTCACATTCAGCTCTTCAAAATATGTTCTAGAGGCTCTTTTGCCTGGATGTCAAAGAAAAGTGAATAAGATACTTCATTAAATGGGGAAAAATAAAATCTCAGAGCACAGTTGGCCACACATTCAAATGTAAATGTTCCAATTTCCTACAGAAACCAAGGACTTAAATATCTAAAGCAGTAGAGGATAGAGCACACAGCTCTTCTCAGCTCTCTGGAAAGATGACAACCACTTCTTTTTGAAGAATCTGTAATGCATATTTTGGCAGCCTTTTACCATGCCTCTCCTAGACCTAAATTAACAGTATTTGGTTTTTAAACTGTGAGCAGGAAAAGTCCAACAGCCATTACTCCCTGCTGGGTGAAGGGGAGTTCCTGCCACCCATATGTTCAGGGTCAAATCAAGATGATTCACACTTCAAAACACAACATTTCTGAAGAAATCTGATCATGTGCTTCTTTCTGAGCACTCTCACTGCCCTATTCAAAATACACATTTTCCCCTGCATTGTTTGCACCAAGCTTTCAGAGGGGGCAGCCTGGGTTGTAAGGACATGTTAGTGCCTATGCTGCTACAGAAATAAGGACTTAGATTTGTTTATACAAACAAAAAGGAGCAAAAGAACATTTGTTTTCACAGTGCTTTACCTACTGCTCTTACGACAACTGATATCTCTACCAGATCAGAAACTCACTTTTTCTTCCATTTCTTTTAATTTTATGTTTAACCACACCATGTATCAAGGCAGTTTCAAGAAATATTTTATACATTCATGGTTTCTTCCACTTCTATTTTATATACTAGTACAAGTAAATTTCTATTAAAAAATATTAAGCTAGTTTTGAAATACAAGAAAATTGAGATGAGGGAAACACAAAATGGATAAAGTAATAGGCAGAGTTAATATGTCCAACTACATAATTAATTATTAAAACTGGCTGTATTTCAAGTTGATTTTATTCTTAAGGGCTGGAAGCTGAGCTCCTATTTTCTTTTATTCTAGGTTCTGAGATTTTGACTTCTTTCCCTGAATACAATTAAAATTAAACCAGATCATATTATATTTCACTGCTATATTTTATCTAGTAGGATATTTCTGGAAAACTTCACAAATAACAAAGCAGTTAACAAAGAAGTGTTCCAGAAGATGTGACATGATTTCTTTCCTTCTTCTAACAGTGTATTTACTGACTATTCCAAAATACCTTGGCTTAAATTCCAACTATATTAAAACCTAGATAATGTAATCTAGATAGATTTTTTTTTACAGGAGGAAATTTATTCCTCTTGGTACAATTTTCCATCTTTCATGGGAAGGGGGATATTTTTTAACACATCCAATAGCTATCTAGAGCTATGTATAACCCAACAGGATTAGAGAGTTTATTAACACTGAAAGCCTAAAGAGTAATGGAGTAATGGGTAACGCTGACACAGGAAGAGGGGATGTAGTGTGATATACATGCCTGTCCTGGGGATTAACAACAGCAACCAAAAAAAAAAAACCAAACAAACAAACAAAAAAAACCCAAAAAACAAAACAAAACAAAAAAAAAAAAAAAAAAAGAAAAAACCCCAAAAACAGATTAAAAAAACCCCACATACCTGAAAAGATTTAGTAGCTTTAGATATTTTTCTTTTCAGTTAAGGAAATCCCCAGGCGAAAAAAGAAAAGCCCCAAAAAACCCCAAACAAGACAACCAATTCTGAGCTATTCTCAGGTAAACATGAAGTGTATTAAAGAGAAGTCAGTAAGAAAATGCTATTATATCCTTTAGAAACCCATAATATAATTAGAAAAATTTTCACATTTTAAGTTTATAAATTAACCAAACACTTGAAACCTTGGAAAAGCAATTCTAGACAATCTAGACAGCCACTGTATCTGTGCCACTGCATCACCACTCAGAGCAACTGGAATTTTCTCCTCTATTTATGCACATCTTCATCACAACTAATCCATAAACCAGAGATATCATCTAACTACACAGATTGTTCACTGCACACCACATCTAAGGACACAGCTTATCTTTATCCTGATGCAGAGGACTGTATCTCATTTTTAAATATTGCAGAGCAACCCAAGCACAGCAGCTCCTCAGCAGAAGGGGCCATATCCAGCATAATTCCCTCCCCACTGAATAATCTGAGGAAAGCAAAGTATTCCTCTGGTGAGGCTGAGCAGATTCACAGCTGTTACCTCTGGTCCTACAAACCTCTCCAGCCATGGATTAAATCAAATATCAGAGCAACAAACAGTCAGAGCCATGATGATTTGGTTTGCACACCAGATAAAACGTACTGACTTTAATCCATATGCTCCACATACCAAAACCACAGGCACAATTATGAGGAAAATGAGAAAAATGAGGAGTTTTATTTATATACTAATAACTGCAGCTTGCAAACTTCCCCACACCCTATTCCTTCATAAAGGTGTCTCAGTTCTCAGTTGCCATCAGCAAACATGCAGAAAAATGCTAGGACACAGCAAGGGAAACTGTTTTGGGATGCTATCAGCAGTGTCTCATTTGGAGTTTAATATGATTCCAGACTAATAGTGTTGCTCTATCCATTTCCACTCCTCCCCATCCCCACTAATCTTTACCAGAAAGCCACCTGTCAGAAATAAATAGGAAACAAGAAAAGGCTGTCTCTCAGCCCCAAATTATTGTGAGAAGGAAGTGAGAGCAGAGATCAGACTCCTTTTGTCTTCACCTACTGCCTGAGACAAAGCTTTTCAGGCAGAGAAATCCCAACACTGGGAGGCTCAGGCTCTCAAACAGGGCTGCAGACAGATTGTATCTCTCCCTGTTCCATCAATACCTGACAATGAATCCCTCACTTTCCTCCCCTCTCCATTGTCAGACAATATCTGTGCCTTGAAACACACCTTAAACATGGATCTCAGTCTCCAAAAACTCTTCATGGTTTATCTTGAGGGACATTGCCCACTGGACACTGCCCAGACTGCACTCCTCTCCTCCCCTGTGTCCCTGTCCTAGGCCCCAGAAGATGAGCTGCCTCTCCCAAGCAGGAGCCTCTTCCTCAAATGATGATGATTTTACCCACAGTGAAGGTCTCATTAACCTCTCACAACAATGCCTTAGAAGTCTCTGATTTTTTGTCAGGCTACAAAAAATACAAAACTCCATTTCTGCCTATAACTGGTATCTGCCATCATATTTTCTGTGAAATGGGAATAAAGGATAACCCCTTCCACTCAACAGGAATTTTACTTTTAAAAAAAAATTTTAAAAGCCATATAAAAGTTTTTGCCTGGGTATTAGCCTTGTCACAGTGGGCAAGATTCCTTTACTCTGAAACACAATTTAGCATCAAAGTAAAATCTCTGAGTATTATTTTGGAAGCTCACAAGAACACAACTTATGTCAACTTATTGAGCCAATGTGGAATCAGGATCTTAGACTGAATTTAGCAGGAATTCACACATAACTAAAATTATACCTGTCTGATGGGCTCACAGATTTAATGCCTCAGTATTCAATCTCTTGCACAAGTGCAGAGCAAGCCTGGTAATGTTTAAGACTGGAACACAAGATGATGACAAAAGAAACTCAAGAAGGGAAGATAAACCTTGTTTTATTGGGGAAGACTTGAATAAATGGAAATGCAATATCCAATTAGGAATAAGAAATTCCACTCATTGCTAGAGTAAAAGCAACAGCCTGTACCTGAAAAACCCAGGTGGTTCACATGGTGGTTCTCTGGTATTTTCCTAAGCTGAGTGCAAGGCTTTTATAGGACTATTTCCTGCTAAATATTTAAAGACTTTAATTCCTGTTTAATGGAAGTTTCCTTTTGGAAACAGTTCTATTATTATTTAGATAATTTAGTTGTATTTTTAAGTTTAAACATGCTGGTGATCTCAGAACAAGCTACATTTTGGAGGTATCTGGAAACAACTGACAAACGTGTAAACTTTCCTATTTAAGAATGCCTTTTATTTCTAGATCTTGCTTTGCCTGGAAAATAGTTTTAACACTCAAATGGGCCATTTATTTCATAGAATAAATGTGGGGAACTAGTTCTCCCTCAGCAGATTTGCTGGATGAGCTATCATTGTGAGAAGGTTGTGATAAGATATGACTCTGTGTGTTCCCATGAGCACGTGTGTGTTCAGCAGGTACCACAAGCTATAATTTTTGCTGTAATTATGTATCTATTATTTCTTGCTCAACTGAGTGACAGAAAGCATGAAAAAGTAGAACCTGAAAATGCCTCCAGGTCAGAGACCTCAGCAAAAGGAAGACCAAGTGTGCAATGAGAATACAAGGAAAGCAGACACAGCCTTCTCTACAATCAGAAGCTGTGACCTTTGTGAAGCTAGAGAAACAGGAACAATACCAAAGAAAGTAGATTAAATATTTTTATTTATCTTTTGAAGACTGCAAAAGTACTGAAGTAATTCAATTTTTTAATATTTTTTTCCTGTCTAATCTTATTTTTGTAATTCTTATGCTGTTTGGGGCTTCTCAATAAGATCAAATAAAAAGTAATTCCCTACCAAAGTTTGCCAGACTAGTTCAAGGAGTTTGTGTCAGATTAAAAAGGATCTCTCTTGAGAACCTCCTGAAAGAATAAATCCATCCTTTATCAGGCTGTATAAGTAGCAGCATATTACAATTATTCCCTTGAAGTGTTGTTGGGTTTTAAAAGGAGTATAAATTCTAATCACCTTCAAGTGGAGTCACATGGTCACCAAAAAGCACAGCCTGCATCATACTGGTACCATCAGATAAAAATGAATTTGGAACATCTGGTTAAAGCAGTGCAATTAGCATTTCTTGACCCTCACTGGCAACAGAATACTGCCCTGATTTCCTCATTCCTCAGGCAGGATGGACAGCCAGGAGCAGTCATAGCACAACATGAAATTATCTGTCTGGTCAATTAAATTATACATGCATTCTCCTGGGCTGCAAAGAGAATGTACCATGGGCATGCATTATTCATTTAGGAACTATTTAATTAATTTCTTATTGATGAGGATGTCTGATTCCACTTATCCCACTGGAGGGCCTTACAATGCACAACACTTTTACAAGTCCTTTGAAGCTCTTGACATTCTGGAAATGTTATGGGTCATTCTTCACTGCTGGAGCTTGTTCCCCACACTCAGAGCTGAAGTGTCACTGGATAATGAGTTACAGCTCTGCAAGGCTGCTGACCCTGCAGTGAACAGAAGCCACAGAGTTTCCACACCTGGCTTTTCCCTGCATGGAGATCACAAAAGTGTTTTCAGAGAAAGCTGTCACTCTGAATGAAAGGCAAGATCCAGAGCAACAGGAGATAGCTCTGGATGTAAGATCTATGATGACACATAGGGAGCTAGACGGTCAATCTAAGAAAATGAGGAAGGGAATAGAAAGTGAAGTTTCTTGTGTAGGATTTCTTTTAGACACAGGTTAAAGCACTTTGGAAAGCTCTACTTCCTCACTTCTTCCTATCTAGATATTCCATGTCCAGAATAACCCCCTTGCTTAGTGCTAAAGAGCAAGTGAGGAAAACAGAATGACTCTCATGCTGAAAAGATATTTTAAAATAAGATGAAAACTGATACATTAGAGACTTACTCCTACAGCATGAAAAATTACATTTGAGGAAATCACTGGCAGCAGGGAAACAATCAAGATAAAAAGTCCCAGCAATTAAGCCCTGCTCACAGTGTGGGGTAGAGAGAAAAAGCCCAGAATAATTTACAATCACAGCTGACCAGAGGACTGTGGTCCTTATCCAACACCTGTGTAATTCATGTCACTGGAAGGCAGAGACTCTCCCTCAACTGCTATGAACAAGTGTGAAGATAGTGTTAAACTGCAAGAATCCCTGTGGATAGACAAAGGCCTTGTACATCTGTCCTGGACTGATGAAATGAATCTGAAAACATGTCAAAGATATCAAGCAACAGAAGGTGAAAATTCAGATCCTGGAGTTCTCTCTGCTGTATGTCAATGTATTATTTGGAACCTTAACACTTCTTGTTTCTTCAAACAGTGTTAAAATCCTCCTTAAAACCCACTCAGGCCTAGATCTACAATGCAGCTCAGAATTTGGACAGGTAGATCTTTTCTTCTTGTGAGCAGAAAAGACCTTCATGTACAGTAATTTTTTGCAGCTGCTGCACCATTCTTATTAGCTGCACTGCAATGAGATATTTTAATTTACTTTCTTCTCCAAAAAGAAGAACAGTGACAATTTCATGATCAGACTAAAACCTCCAAACTGAGGTTTACCTGAAACCTAAAAGAAATCCAATCCAATCCATCCAGCTCCTACTAGCACCTTGAAGCCAGAAGTCCACATTATGAACTAGTGTCATCAAGGATTGAATGAGGAAATTGTTTGTTTCATTATCCTTAATTTCAAAATAATTCAATGATCTGTATTTAATACTCACTGTGCAGCTATTACGAAGGGCTTCAAATTTACGCTGGATTTCATCTCTATGTGCCTAAAGGAGGTAAGAAGTTCATCATCAATTTTTCATACATTAGAATTCAAGAATGCTGTTGCTAAACAAACTGCAGAACAACCTACCAGCAAGCAAAGTTTGGAAGGCAGATGCTGCAGGCTATGAAAGCACTTTGCAGTGGCAAAGAACTGATTAGCAAAAGTCCCATCCTACTTATCAAAATACACTTCTGCTCCCAACTCTGAAGTGCTTTAGGAAAATGTACAAGCTCAAGAATGGAATTATGCAATAGGTTCCATCTGAAATGGGCACCAGAAGACTTGTTGATCCCATGTTAAGTTTTTACATTCTTGACATTTTAATTTGAGTTGGTTTTATTTCCATATTTGGTGTTTCATAGAAAATAAACACTACATACAATTTAATGCTTGCAAAGAAAAGCTATAGTGATGTATAATGCAAGCTACCCAAACAGCTCTGCCAATCTACCTGAATCCTACCATAAAGTCACATTAAAGCCTGAGCCTCTCTAAAAAGCAGCAATAAAACATAAGAATCAATTCTTTGGAGGACAGCATCTAAAGTACAGAAAAGTTCAAACACTCATATTAAAGAATGCAGTATTGCATGCACCATTTTTATCCCCTAATTTACAAGCAAAGCATGACAAAGCAAAAAGTTCTTGTTTCAGCCTCGTGGCCTCTCAAAATTCAAAGTGATTTAACAAGTGTCTAATGTCATATGCTATCTGAAAACTTAACAAAGGAAAGGTTACTGCTGAAGCACATCCAGCCACCTTTCTCCATTCAGAACATTTTCCTTAGAGCCAAGAGACTAAACAGGAAAAAAACCATTCAGCAGATGTCAAATATGAGTGCTTAAAAGTTATCTTACCACAACAGGCAATGTGAGAAATAAAAGTATGTAAAAAACTCCATGGCAGGAATAGTCCCAAGCCTGCTTGGCTGGAGTGTCTGACAGCAGCTGGTCCAGCACTACCAGTTTGCCCCATTAACTGGAGCAATAACTGAGTGAACACAGGCCATGAATATTCATCTGTTTCACTGCTGGGTAAGGATCCCAAGTGCATTGCCAGCCCCCTGGCAGTGATAGTGGCTGTTAGGCAAAGCTTTCAGCTGGGAAGGGACTGCCTCAGTTCTGAGCAAAAAGAACCCAATGCCATTTCTATTCAGTTATTCTTAGGCCTCGATGCTGTTTGCTGCACTTGCCCAGCCTGTGCCCCCTTTAGAACTGAGAGAATGGTTCTGCCATTCATCTGCCCAAAGCATCAGCATAATACCAGTGCCCATGCCAGCTGAGGCCCCTCCCCTCCCAAAACCCAGCAATGGCAGCAATGTTCAGAACAGTTCTTTGATTAAATGCCACTGGAGCACATTTTCAACACTTCCAAATCACAGGATTTGAAGGTCATCTCAGGCTGCTGCTCAAGGGGGGGGTTAGCTGGTAGCAGGTCAAACTCTCTACCCACAACTCTGGGAATCTTTTGTGGAGGAAATATTTCTTAGAATCAAAGTTTGAAAGCATCCTTTTGTGCTCAAGAGACAGCAACCAGCAGCATATAATCTAGAACTCCATTTACAGGGATTGGGGTGGAAGAGGGTGGCAGGACTTGAACTTTGTTTTCCTTTCTATCACTCACACACCTCACCAGACACACATGACAATTTTTAATGAAACTAGCATTGGAATAAAATTATGTGTTAGAAGACTCTCCCTAGGAATTTGGTGGGAGAATTTGGTATATATACCCCTGAATTTGGTATATATACTCCTGAATAAGTATCCTCAAAGCAGGGTAACTGATAGGAAGAAAAAAAATCATCAAAACATTTATGACCATCAAGTACTTCCAAACTCATGAGCTATTATTTCAATAAGTAAATCACAGAGTTAACCTCCTAACAATACCAATTTCAGATGCAACTTTCACCTCAAAACAAAAGTAATGATGCTCCTACAAGCCATCTGTCAGTTTAGGCAGCAATGAACCATTACTAGGAACTATTCAAATGGCTAAAGGCAAAATGTGACATTTTAGCCTATCAACACAAGGCACAATTCATACCCATTTCTGAAAATTAAAAATTGGATCATATGAATTCCTTTTATCCTCTTTATGAAACATGCACCTACATGACTCTAGTGTGCATCTGCAGCTCACAGACAAGTGCCAGGGCTCACCGTGAGGGCTTGGATCTCCTCCTCTGCCTCGGCCGTGGTCTCCTCCAGCTCGGTCTTGGCCTCTCGGAGTTGGTTCTCCAGGGCTGTCCTTGCAGCCTGCAGCCCAGTGATCTGGGATTCCCTCTCCTGCAGGGTCAGCTGCAGCTCTGTCAGCTGCCTCTTCAGCTCCAGCTTTTGTTCTTCGTGCTCTAGGCTAACCTGAAGGAAGTCACAGTAGTACCCAAGTGTGAGTTACTAACGAAGACATGACAGGCAATGGGGTCTTGTTTCAGAACACACTTTAAGATGCCATTGCCATGTCTGTTCCCAAAATCACATCCTGGCACACTGCTTAAATCAAGGACACAGCTTTGTCTACTCCCTAAAATCTACTGATTTTTTGGAAAAAACAACCTGGCATTTTGAAGCAACAAGGGCACAAGAATAGTTCCAGCTGAAACTCAAACGTATCAAACACTGATATAAAATGTTCAAGTAATTTGTGATGAACTTTCTTCACTGAAGCTAAGAGTCTCTAAGGATCTTTATTTGGGAATCTCTGGGCATACATTACATACATTTTGCAATTGACTTCCATGTTTCATCTTCCCTTCAGATTCCTTTTAAAGAAACCCACCAGCTCATCTGGCTCTGAATGGCTTCTGATGAAGGTTTTCTTGCAGCACACAAAGGGATAAACATGTCACTCCAGGGAGAAGAAATAAACAACTAAACCACATCTCAGTTTTCAGAATCAATTCCAAATCTTAGCATCTTCTTCAGGCTCCCTGCTATCCCAAGGGAATCTGTCTGTTGTGCTGGAGATGTGTGACAAGGCTGTCAGAAACCTTACATGGTCTCAGTCAGCTTCTGGCCAAAGTAGGACAGGTTGGTTGTTCAACAACCTCAGCTGAAGGCAAGATTTCAGCCTTAGCTGAAAATTAGTGGACTGAGACTGGAGAAGAATTTGTAGAACCAAACTAGTTAATACAACATTAAAACTGAAGCACAGCTCAGAGATTTTTAAAAGAGTATATTTCCATATCACTGTTAGGTTTTCTTTCCAGAAAACTCTGAAAATGGTGCATGAAGCAGCAGGTTCCTTTTTCCTTACAGCAATTCTGCTGTATCCTTTGCTTTCTAAGCTCTAGACTCTAAGGCTACAGGTTATCTGTCTGGTCATTGCACACTCTTGAGCTATTATACTCTATCCAGACAATACTATAAGGGTATTGTACAAACAAACACGGAAATAGAATTCTGAAAAAGCAAGATGATCTAAAAGCTCAGATTCAGCATGACAAGTCCTTAATACTTACATTTACCTCCTTTTTAATGAGCTTTTTTTTTTTAATTACTGATACACCTTCAAATACCACTACAAGAAGTTAATTCTAGTTCTCATTGCATTCACAAAATGGGGTGCATTTAGGAAAGTTTGTTGAGAGAGATCAGAGCCATGTTTTCACCTCTCTCAGCCGTGTCTCCAACTCCAGCAGGCGGTTCTTGTCAGTGTGATCTTGGTGACTCATCTTTTCCAATTGTTCTTCTAATTTTCGATTCTGGGCTTCCAACTTTCCAGCTTGTGTTTCCAAGTAGAACTTCTGTTGCCTGAGCTCTGAAATCATCTCCTCTTGGGCTTTCCTGATAGGAGAAATGCACAAGTGACAAACCCAAAATGACCTTAACATGTGTCCTTCCACTGGGGTCAAGTAAGGAAAACAAAAGTTTCCTGTGAAGTTAAATTCATGGCTTAAATTCCACATCCCAGCTAAAAATAAAAAAAAATAGTGTATTCATCAGCATATGCCCAGAGCACTAAAATTCCATATTTGCCAGCTGCACAACAAATGAATCTTGTAGAGGGTAATCTATAATTTAAGGTACAATTAATTCTACGCGTTTCATCAGTTCCTTGTCACATTTTTTTCTATAGGGGAAATATAAATTCTGAGAGTTGCTTTCTTAGAGTGTATTTCCATGAGACAAGAGGAACTCCATGCTTTAGGATTGGGGGTAGTGTGTGTGGGTTGTTTTGTTAGGGGCTTTTGAAAGTTGTAATGCACATAAGAATTGACCTACACTGAAGTGAAGCTTTTGCTGTGCCTGATCAAAGTCTTAATCCACAAACTGAACAAAAATAATTACTTGTTCTCATAAGAATTTTGAGAGCTGGCAATTATTAATTATTATTATTTGAAATAGACACTCAAAAAAAAAAAAAAAAAGGTCTTTCTGCATTATTTACAGTTCCTGGAATTGTGTTATCATGCATTGGAAAATTCTGCCTCATAGAGTGCTTTCTACTTAGAAACCTCACAAAGCCCTACATATATTAATGAATTAATATTTTAAGAAGTTCACTGTGAGATAAGCTGTTATTAATCCTATCCCAGAGAAATTATGTGGGTTGCCCAAGATCAAATAGGAAGACTTAACAAAACTAAAAATAGGACTTAAGTCTTCTGACTCACATTTCTGTGCATTCCAAGCAAAGCACCCTTTTACCCTCTGTTTTTTTAATTTACCTCTACAGATTATTGTCAGCCAGAACTGTCAAATGGTGTTATTTCATTTCCTGCTGTTTACTGGGCTATCTTCTCAGGAACCTGATAATCATTGGTTTCCTCAGATACTGCTGGAACAAAGCTTGCAGAGCTCCCCTCTCCTCTGAAGAGTTTAATCACTAGCTCTCCTCTTGATGCATGCTCAGATTAGCTGCAGCTTTTGTGGGTTCAAAATGCAGTCCAACAACAATTTATACATTTTCAACAGCCCAATTCACAAAATAAGCACAAATTCATTAACTAACTGCATGCATAATTAAGCAATTTTCTCTCAAAATGTTGCTAATTCTGTACTGTCTCCTACCAATCCTGCAAAGTTCATCATTTGACAAAATGTCTCTCAATAATCTATTTTAAATTGTATGTTAAAACATTATTATATGTTTTTCTTGTTTTCTGTGGCTCTCCAGTCAAGGATATGGCTCCCAGAGGTTGCTCTAAGTCCTTAAACTCAGTTCAGCACCCATGACTGAGACATTCAACCTTCCATACACTGAACAGCTCCACCTCGAGACATTTCTGTTTTATTTTAGATTGAAGGTAAGTTATGGCTTTTGCTGCCTCTACAAACTCCCTGGGTGATTAACAGGAGGTCATCTGGAGCATTAAGCAGCACAATTAAGTTCCTCAGTTATTTCTGTGAATATTTTTGGCTGCTAAGGTTAAAATAAATTGCAAGATATTTGAAATGCAATGAAAATTGGAGCCATTACATATCTGAAGGCATAATGACCACAAAAAAAGGAATGAAACCAAAGCAAGTCTTTGCCAAAATTCATCCTTGTCTGATTCTATGCAATATTAGAGATGAATCTATTCAAGTGCTTCCCACAAAGGCACTGCCTGATGTTGGATCCAGCAGCTGATGGACACTGTAACCTTTGTGCAAACCAAGCTGGTGAATCTCTGAACTCAGTAAGGGCAAATTCTATTTTAGCCCTGCCCTGCAGGAGGTATCAAACAACCCATGCTTTTCCTACACTTGAAGTAGAACACCTCTCAGTCATTTATGAAGGAAAAACAGCATTGGAAGGATAAGGAATCTCAGCTGAAATCCAAAGAAAAATAAAGTTCAGGCAGACAAAAGGATCTGAAACAGAAGAATTCAAAAACATGCAGAGAAATTCTTGGCTTCAAAATCTAGTGTTCTTCCTTGTCTCCTCACCCATCAAGGCATGATGAAATGTTTGTGAGTGAAGAGTGTTTAATGTTTTCAATTTCAAAATCATGTGTCAGGGGAACTGAGTAAAATATAAATCTATTAGCAATGTTTATGTTTAAAGAAGGAATGTATGCTTCTCCAGGGGTATTTTAGACATCAAATTATTATTTCATTTAACATATCTGGCAAACCTACACAAATCACCTGCCTTAGGAAATGCTCCAAAGTAAACACTGTAATACAAACCAATTTTCCCAGTCATGTTTGAGAAAACACAAAATCCACAGCGAGCCCCAACTATTTGAAGAAGGGAGCATATTTTTGAAAGGCTATCAGTGAAAAACAAGCAGGGAGCAGAGCAGGCCTGCAAAAAAGAGCCACTTTTACACGGTGAATCAGAGAATCACTTCAATTGGAAAAGGAGTGACAGAGCTGCCACACTTACATGTTCCTCTGGGTAAAGAGGCTGCTATTTGCTGCCAGTTTGTTGGCCTCAGACAATTCCACAATTCTCTGCTCCAGTGACCTGATCTTGGAATCCATTGCATTGATCATCTGAAACACAGCAGTGAGCCTTTGAGACTGCACAACGCGAGCAGTTACAAAAATAAAGTTTATTAAAAAGTCTGAACTTTTTCCAGAAGCAAAAAAGAAGTAAAAGAAAACTGATCAAATGGCCAAAATGAGCAACACAAATGCAATTACTGGAGCTATTTGCAGCTACTTGCTACTGCTTTAATGCTAGGAAAAAGCAACCATTATCAAGACCCAAAATGAGGGGTGCACAGCAAGCTGCATGGCTTTTTTAAAGGAAATATTCTTGAAGGCACTCTGAATTTTAAAAAAAGTCTCTTAAAATTCATATTAATCAATGAATTTTTTTCAAAGCAGCTCAGCAGCACTACAGAACCTCAAACAAGATTATCTTGCTTGAAATCAGCTTTAGAAAGCTGCTCTTCAAACAGCTTTGATTTCCAGCTCAACACCACATACCGCCTTCTGTTCAGCCAGAACTTTGCATTTCTCACGTGCTTCTTCTTCATGTCTTCTGAGCATATTCTCAAGTGCTTCCTTATCTGCAAGATCCTTCTTCATCTGATTTTCCAACACCTAAATGAAGACATTTCTTTTGTCTAAATTATATCTGTTTCACTGGGCAAAGGGCAAGCAGAAAGAAAATCATCAATATAGATTTTTTTTAGTAAGCAATTGGTCATATCTCAAGCAAAATTAAATCCATGATGCAATTGCATGAAATCCATGGAAGAGCAAACTCCAAAAAGAGCACTCTCTCAGTTATCTCTGAAGACTGAATTTAACAATAAGATTTTATAGAGATATGGAGATATTGTAGGTATTTTATTTATTATGTTGAGTCATATAAACTGTTCAATAACTGTTTCAGCCTAATGCAACAGAAACAGAGAAAAGACTCTCTAACCCAACATGTACAGCTGAAGAAATAGGAAAGTGCCCATCCTTTGGCTGTCCTACCAACATGGCTCACAAATAATTTATGAGTTCCATAGGTATGGATTAGAAGGCAACTGAGACCATACAAATTCTTCCAGTCAGAGACAAAAATCTAACAGCAAAGTAAAAAACTTCTTTTTGTGGCACAAACAGCTGTCATTGGGAACAGGACTAAAGTAATGAATTGCTACATTTTTCTAGAAATGCACGTTGTGTATGTATGACCAGAGTTTTAAATCAGTTGTTAAACTGAAGGTCTCTTCCTTTAAAGAAAAGTTTATCAAAGGCACAAATTCTGGACACCACAGGACAGTTTTTACTTTTCCAATTACAAAAACTCCATGTCTTGTTTTATTCCTTTGAACCTCTTTCACCTGGCTTCCTGATTTCTCCTATTAAACCCTACATCATAGGGCCCCACAATACACCAGGTTCTGTTTTTATTTTTTCCAATGCTTATCCTCTTTTCCAGTTTTTATATCACCACTTATTTCTCGACATCTACATCTGATCTTCCTGCTTTCTATCACTCTCCTCTCATTACTGATAACCACATGCTCTGATCTGCCAGCATATCTTACTTGTTTTTTCCTTTATATTTCTCCCACAGAAATTTCTTCTCTCCTCTTAAATACTACATCCTCTCGCATTTCAGCAAAAACGTAGAATTAAAGTATCAGATAAATGTACAAGATGAAGACTGTTCCTACTGAGAATAATTTGTTCTTATGAAAGATTCTTACAAAATGCATTTAGTGGCTGTTACATTGCAAGCTCTTTAGAAAAATCCTTAGCCAGTGCACATACTCCTATTTGCCAGCTTGTTTTTACTAATTTTAGATGGTGCCTATTTCTAACTGTTTGTTAATGCTACCCTGGAAAAGACAAAAACAAAGTGGGTGGTTTCTGTGGCTTCTTGGCAGATGTTCCAGCTCCAAGATGGAATTTCAGAAATGGTCTACTATTTGCTGCATTTAAAACTTGCAGGTAGGCTGAGTGAACACTCACAGAAAATCAGTGGGAACTGAAAGCTTCTTCAGGGTGTGAGATCCAACAGCATTAACTAAGTATTATTTAGTCATCAAAAGTCAAATTACAACCAACAAATGCCTTCCTGTAGTTCTGGCTTCAAATGCTACCTCTCCTAATCCAGTGCCACAGACAGATAAGGTACAATGGCAGGAAAAACAGGAGAAAACTGATTTGGATTCCACTAAGCTCCCTCAACATTGCAGCAATGGCAACAAGAAGGCAACTCATAAGACAAAGCAATCAGAGCCTAAAGGCAACTGTTTTTCCCTGAACTCATTCTACCCACAAAAGCTTGTAGGAAGAGAAGATATTTTTACTTTGAGTTTCTCCTCATAGAATTGTTCCTTCTGTTTCAGCTGCAACTCCAGATGTTGTGCTGCAATCTGAGCCTCACGGTGCTTTTCCTCCAGCTCCTAAAAGCAGCAAAAATTCATATTCAGACACAAGGAAATGGTAGGTGCTGTGAGTATGTGTTACACAGGTTCCAAACATTCATTCTCTTTTTTTAAGGCTTCACACTATAAAAATTCCAGGTCCAGGGCTGTCATGGTAAAAAAAAAAAAAAGGCATTATGAGACCTGAACATTATCAACTTTTAGTTTGCATATTGCTGCTGACCCATCTACTGCAGAGTGGGAACACTGCTAAGGACAAGGATTTCTACTTCCATGGTAAGAATCTCCATCTCCCAGTAAAATATACCCAAAGATAGGCCAAGGACATTTGGTGAAAACATAGTTATAAACATTTTATAGCTGCAGTGGCATCACAGGAAGTTCAGATCTATTTTTAACAAAGTCTCACTTGTTTTCTTACAGCAGACCTCAATAACGGGGTACTGCTGTCTGTGCTTTTCATTCTGCATTCAGAGGGGGAATAGCATTTACTTTGCTGTATTCCTTGGACAAATGTTGTCAGAAATGCTATTTATAAATGGCTTCAAAAATGAAAAGTGCAGGATGCAATATATGTGATGGAACATACCAGAATCTTTCTAGCCTCTTTACTTCACATCAAATAGTTTCAGCCATGCACAATAAGGACTTAAAATCATTTGTATTTCAGAAATCAGCTATTTCTGCAGTCTGACTATATTATTTGGGTGTCTATCTATAATAACCTTTCAACAGGATACTTCTCAAGAGCCAAGCTTACAACTTTATGCTCATTTATTGCCAAATTTGTCATTCCAACTATTTCCTTAGAACAGGAGCAGGTCCAGGTCTGTCATTCACCACCACTGGGCTGACTCTTTTATAGACAAATTTGGTTGCTGAGGTGCCTCTGAATCTCCTGTCTGCCCTCATAACTGCACAGAACAGGAAAATTTCCTGATATTTGTGTGTGGTGTAGTACTTTACATAGTATTTTGATATGCTTTTTCCTGATCTTCCTCATCTTGTAGGCTTTTTTGCTCCAGTAATTGCAATAGACCTCCTTTTCCAGAAGTGAGAATCAAAGAGGAGGTTCACCAAAAGTAGGTCATCAACAGTGCCTAGTCCCTGACACTCCTGCATGGAATGGAGATTGCTGCTTTTTGCAATTGAAATATGTCTCCCAGCAACAAGAGGGACAACTCACCTCCCCAGAAACCCACACGTTTCAGGTCCTGGCAGAGAATCAGACAACCAGATCAGCAGCAGCTTCAAAGCTCCCAGCATCAGACTGCTCATATTGTAGCAGGAGATTCACCAGTTCCTGCAGTGGCACTTAACAGCCAGTGTGGGCTTAAAAAGGTAATCTCCTACCATTGCTGCCCTCACTCAGTATTCTCTGTGTAGCACTGACTTGGTTATTGGTATGATCTGCACTTTCAGGCAGGCAGAAGTATCTTCTCTAACTTGTTTCTTACTTCTTCATCAGTTCCTTACAGACAGATGAGCAGGTACTCTCAGGTACTGCTCCATGAGTGTACATGAAAACCATGCCTTTATTCAACAACTTCCACCTTATTCCATGCAATTCTGTATCTTCAACTCCCCTCTTACCTCTCTACACCAGGAAAAGTCAAAAATGTTTGAGGAGACAGCTTGAGGGAAGGTACAGAGTAGGAGTGGAGGAAAAGAATACCAGTACCCTGTGCTCCCAGATCAGTTGCAAGGGACTAGGAAAGACTCTATAGGATTACTTCTTCAATGCCTGTTTGACTTTTTCTATAAAATACCCCTCCAACATTCTGTCAGGACTCCATGGAAACTATCTATAAGAAGAGCTAAGCATATCCCATGGTGTAAAACAATTAGTTGATATTTCTGCCTTCCCTTCCACTTTCTCCTCCACAGAGAACATAATCAAAACCAAGGAACAATCCCCAAATATACACAAGAGGCTTATGAAACAATTCAAAGTTTTACACTATTTCTAAACATAAAGTTGGCTCTCTGCCCAGCACAACCATAGTCTCCCACTTACCATGCACTCCTGCTATCAAAACAATTTGAAAGGAACAGCACTACTAAAGAACTTATTCTACCTTTTCTTGATAGTGCTCAGCATACTGATGCTAAAGTCTATGCACCCAGAACAAGCCTGGGTCATCTGTTGACTCCAAATATGTTCAATTCTACATTTTCATTTGGCCTTCCTCAGGTGTGTCTCAGCTTGGGATTACTACCAGTAAAATGTAATCCTTTTTTTCCTTGTCATATTGGCAAGACACAGAGAAAATTCATGAGGAAGGCAAAATAAATTTAATTATTCCAATATTAAATTATGCTTTCTGTCCCAGGGAAGCAAAATTATTAGAAACACCCTCTGCTCGATTCACTAGAGACTGACATACTAACTTGCCTTAATAGTTTTAACCAGGAAAGAAACAAAAAATTGCCAACAGAGAAGTTATGTGGGTGCAAATGGTTTCCTAACAAATATCTTTGGAGATGAACAGTTTGGATGACAAATTTCTCTCTGCTTCAAAATATAAGCATTTCTAATAGATCTGACCTCTAAATTCCTCTGCAATTTACTTAAAAAGAGAGATGTTTTTGTTGTTGCCCGCCCTCAGAATGTTTTACCTCTGAAACAATCATAAGGTAAATAATTTAAGTATTACTGTGTTGATGGAAAAGCTTTCCCACTGAGATGACTCCAGCTTTGAAGTGCTATTAAGACTAAAGGCACAGGAGAGAGTTTGTAACTAGGGGTACAAATGGTATTTGAATACTTAAGCTTTCTGCTGGTACAGGAAACAAATCCTTTTATCCAACAATTTCCACCTTATTCAATGCAATTCTACATCTTCTCATTCTTCCCTACCCCTTCCTTACAAACTCTTACCCTCTAGGTTTCATTTATCACCTCTGCTCACCAGAATTTTTTCTGCCATCTGTTGAATCTGTTGAGATTTAGTTTGAATATCTTCTTTTAGGCGGTTTTCTCTTCGTTCCACAGTCTCTAATCTCTTCACTTGATTCTCCAGAGAATGGCGCCGTTCCTGCACAGCAATTATGAGCTGCTGGTTAGGCCACTCTGCATTAGCACAAGGCAAGGAGTAGTTTCTAGAGAAAGCAGGCTGAAGCAGTCAATATAAGGCTGGCTTTCATATTTTGAATCTTCATCACACCCTAAATCCCCCAGGCTGACTGCATGTCCTTATCCACTCCTCATTGAAAATAAAACCCCTCAGTTTTCCTCAAAGAAATATGCTTCTTAATTAAAAATGGCTTAACGTGCAACAGCACTGTCCCCTGAAGAATTACTACAGGAATGCTCTTCAGAGCTACCCAGGTGAGGGTTCCTAAACTAAAGCACATGTCAATAAATGATTTACTCTGAACAGACACTCTGCACTCACTTCTGCTTCAAGCAATTTTTTCTTCATGCTTTCATTGGAATCTTCCCGGTTCTGCAGTTTCTCCAGCTCCTTCTCAGCTCTCTCCTTTGCCTGACGGATATTCTGCAGGAGCTCAGTTGCCTCTGAGCTGGCTTTCACAGCCTGAAGGTCAAGAGAGAAGAATAAAAGGTAATAGATGAGAAACACACACAAAAATTTGGTGTATGAAAGTTTCAGAACTTCAAGATGGTCAACATTCTCAATAAAACCACTACAGAACTTTGGTTTAACAGTTTAAATTAATATGTGCATGAGTCCAAATTTTAACTTCCAAAACATAATTTTGACTTCTATTTCACAAAAAAAATTAAAATCTAGGATACACGTTTGTCTTGCTATATTGCAAGTTAACTTTCAGTATATAGAGTCAAGTAAGTCTATGCCAAATTCAGCCCAAGTTCTTTAAAAGAACTCAGAAAATACTCTTACTGAAGGACAAGAAGAATAACCTGTTGGCCTACAGATAATTCCTTGGCATTAATGCAGGTAGAAAAGGAAACAGGGGATTAAAACATGATTGTTTTGAAATACTAGAAGTACTATTTCTATGTAGTTTTGGCCTCCATATTCATGACCATTAACCCTTGAAATAGCCCTCTCTCAGCAGGTGCCAAGTTTGAAAAGCTCAATCAGGGAATTACTATGACAACCCCTTTCTTTCCTGCTGAAGGACTCCAATGAGAGAAGTTCCCTGACTGTTCTTAAAGTGAGACCTGAAGTGCCAGACTGACCATGACAGCAAATCTTAGATATTCTGCCTTACTTTCAGCAGACATTGATAAGGTGTTTCAATTCTGTTGTGAATCCTTATCATTCAACATTTTTGCTATGAAGATCCTGTGAAGAACTGAACTGTCAAGTGATTAAAGCAGATTATACTGGGAGACTAAAGCAAGTCCAGCATGTGTTTCACTAGTGAGCTAAAAGCAGCTGAGCCCTTCTTCAGAAGCAAGGGACCAGTGCAGTGTCCAGAGCATACCCAAACAGGCCTCTAAATGAGAATTTCTCTACACTACTCCAGTTCTGACTCAGCTTCATTTGTAAAAATAAACACTGTTGACATGTCTCAAGAGCCAAAAGCATATTGAGAGCACCAGTGATTTCAGATACCAGTTCCCACCCCCTTTTCCTTATCATCCCCCATGCTATGACTAATTCTATTTTTGAGGGTAAAACAAAGTGCATCCCTCCTCTTCATTAAGGTTTCACTGGGAAATCTTGTGAAAAATCCACTTTCACCACCCAGTCGTTACCTTTGTCAGCTTTTCCTGCAGCTCCTGGATTTTGGCTTGCTGCTCTGTATTGATCTATAGTTAGACAAAAAGATGGAGGGAAAGAGTCAAAACCAAAGAGGAGAAAATGCTCTTTGCTTATGATACCATATTTGTTTCAATTCACTTCCCAAAAATCTTGTTTTCCCCCTGTAATCCCAACACACCAAAACACCCCTCAGCAAATCCATTCCCATTTTGCTAACTTGCAGTTGATTTAATATTTTAGTTACCAAGAAGATTGTTCAGTGTGAGAACACAGAATTCTTTTAGTTTTTCACTTTGCTGTTCTTTCTGAGTAAAGCAAACCCTGATGTAGCCCCAGCCTGACTCCAAACTTGGATGACACATAACAGCCTGTCTTTGCCTGGCTTCTCAACACAATCCATTAGGAACAGGTTATCCAGAGACAGCTTTAGATCAAATAAGAGAGAGCAGTGAATCACACCAAGATGTCTTAAAACATAAAATCAAAAGAGGTGGGGGCTGTGAGGCCATGCATGCCACTGAGTAGCCACAGTTTGGTTTCTGTGCAAAACATGAAAGACCCGAGAAGCAAAATCTAGAACACTGAAGTAACATACCTTTTCCAGTTTGGAATACAACTCTCCTGCCTCATTTTTTCCTTGATCTTTAACCTGTAACTTAAATATAATATACATGAAAATCTCAGGAAAAGCTAGGCTTCTACCCAGTCACCACCTCATGCAATTTAAACACCAGCAGTACACAAAATAGAAATCATAATGAAAAAAACCATGTTGTGTTAGTTGTAGGAACCACGCTAATCTTTGAAGGGCACACCCACAACTTGTGTGTGCATGTGTCAAGCAGCACTAGAAATTCCAGCAAGCCTCAGCCCCCTCTCCCATGGAGCCTAAACTACCTTTTGCAGTTTGTTGTGGCACTCGGCAGCTTTACGTTTGAATTCCTCGGCTGCCAGGCGGGACTCCCTCAACTCCGACTCGTAGAGATCGCTGCGCCTGCGAGCTGAGATCAGATCCTCCTCCAGCTGATTCATCATCAGCCTCATCTCTTCCACTTGAGCTTGGTATTCCTGTGGTTGGGGTGCAAGGGAAGGAGAAGGGGTTACAGTTTAGAGGCAACAGGGGAAATGCTTGGAGCAGCAGATTCCAGAATACTGACTGCAGGCAAGAGATGCACTTAAGAGCATGTAGAAGAAAGGTAAAGTACAAAATAAAAAGATAAAAACTAAATAAAATAACATCCATGGTGTTCTGGATTGAGTCTTGCCACTTTCAACTTAATACCTCCAACTCAAAACATTGACTTTTTGAGAGTGCAGGAACACATAAATACATCTACATACAAATGATAAAAATTACTTACATTTCTAATTTCTGAAACAGAAATGTGCCTTTGAGTTGATGTCTCTACTAAATGCCCAGATGCTCCCTCAAGATCTATTTTCTCAGGCTGATAACATGACAGTTATCACAGATCTGCACAGCTTGGGTAAAAGGAAAGAAGGAGAAGCAGAGGGGTATCACACTGTGGCTTGCAGCCATCAGATTTCTCTTGAGAGAGTTAAAAAGGATCACATTGCTCAGTACGGGAGACAACCTAAAATCAAATATTAACTTAGAAAAACTACCTAAAACTCGCATTGCTCATAGAAGATATTTGCCTGTACAGGCAGAAATAAAGATTCCCCATGTAGGAGACTACAAGACAGGGCATTTGGAAGGGGAAGGTGGGAGAAGAAAAGAACATTTGAATTGACTATCTGAATGAGACTGGGAACTCAAACTGAGACTAGCTTGAGAGAGTGCTTCACATATTTTCACTGGAAGAAAAGAATTTAATTATGTTTAGCATTTATTAAGTCCTGCAAGTATGCATTTCATAAAATTATTCTAAAGCAAAAAAATAAAACAAAAACAACACAAAAGCCCTCTCCAAAATTGAAGTATTTTTTATGAAGCTGAGAAGTAGAAAACATGCACATCAAGAGTTAGGAACAAAGATTGTGAAGGACTGACAGTGGGGGAGTCTATCTTTCTTTCCATTTTAATATCTTACAGTATGCCTGACTACCCCCATATTCAGAAGAGTAACTGTCTCGTGACAGAATCAGGTTTGTCATCGCTCCCTCCAGACAGGCAGCGCCTTCAGCTCCATGGGAGACAGCTGAGCACTGACCCTGATGGCAGCCCCTCGTCGCCCAGCATGGAGAGCTGATGCAGGTATTGAAAGAAGCCAGGCCTCTAGCAGATTGCTTTACTGTCCCTTACAGGGAGCAAAGAATGGCTCTTTGGCTTGTAATCCCAAAACTGGTTCTCCACTTTGTAAGCCAGACAGGGACCTACTCTTTCCAGTTTGTCTCCTATGCAAGGATAATCTTATTTTCTTGCTGGAAAAAAAATTAGATCTTTTTTCCTAATAACTAAGCATGTATTAACTTAAGTATTCTTTTTATACAAATACATCTATGAACAAAAAGGCAGAATGGCTTGAAGGAATAAATGTTCTGCTCAGAAATCATAATTTGTTTAGACTTCCTAAAATACTGGGCTTTTTATCAGTGAACACTTGACCAAAGAATTAAAGGTATGACAATAGTTGCCACTGTTACAATGAGCATTTGGGAAGGGAGGAAAATGGGGAGGGAGAAAAGAAGAAAGAAGAGGAGATAATTAGTAATATTTCAGGTTTTCTTGTTTCATCACATTTGCAAGATTGTCTTTGAATAAGTCCCAAAATAGATCAGAGGAACTCAGGCCACACCACTCAAGGCAACACAGAACAAACCTCTGGGGTATGCATTGCTCAGAGTTCTAAGATACCAAGAGAGATTTAAGCACAGATTACTAGACAAGTTCAGGGCATGTATCTGAAGCAAATCACATCAGAGAACTACACAGACATGAGTGGGGCTTTCAAGAAAATACAGATTCTGATTTGTTGCAAGTTTGTCTGTTAGTACAGTTCTTCATCAAATAACAACCAGAGCACAGGTTTAGTTAAAACAAAAAAGCAAAACAAAACAAAAACCAAACACACACCCCAAGCAAACAAAAAATCCCACAAACCCACCATGCTCTTCTATCCAAGTACCTGAGGTTAAGTTGAACCTACAGCCTCACCCTGAAAATATCAAATGCCTAATTATTGGGTTTTGAAGATTCTGCTTTGCTGTTGATTTGACTCATTCTCTCTCAAGCCTCAGGTTTCCAACAGCAAAATTCTAAGGGGCTCTTCCAACTCCCAGTTCCCTCTGACTTAAAAGTCATGGTCCAAGTCTTTAATGGTCAAGATCCACCTGCTGACATGAGTCAGCACAAATCTCTCAGCATTTTTGGTTGTGAGGTTCTTGCACACGTGTTTCAGGGAGCTCAGAAGGCCACCACAGACATGAAAGTCTGCAGGACTCATTTGTTGAACTAAGCAGCCTCTTTATGTCATTGTGAATCTTCACAAGCCAAATTAAGAGATTCTGGGACAAAGTGTTTGATTAAAAATTAGTTGGATTATGTTTCCTCTGTTACATTTGCCTGTACTGCCTAAGAATCTGTGGATATTTAAAATCATCAAAAATGTTCCCCATTTCAGCATTTAAAGCAACTTTGCTAGCAAAGCACCAGAAGAGAGAGCAGGGAGCTTTAGATTCCTTGTATTACATAAAACAACCACCCAGAAGAATGCTGGGGAAGTCTGTGGAGGCCAGCTACATCCAGAGGGTTGGGTTTGCATTTCATTACTTTTTACATAAGAGCTACTCATGTCTGGAGAATTATTACCAAGGTTTCAGGGCTTCCTTGTCTTTGAGACTTTGAAATGAGTCAGTTAATGTTTGTAAAGTGCTTTGAAGATGAAAACCAAGATAATTACAAAGAATTGTTTGAATGCTATAGCAAATTTCAGTTTCTTTTTCTCAATGCAGCATGTTGCTGTTAATTCATAAAACTGAATGGCTTCTCCCTTGCAATGACCACATTTGTCACAATGTTTTCAATTAATTTTGACTTTTTTTTTTCCTATGAGCAACTATGTGAATTAGTGATCTTTCAACATTCTTTGGGTGGAAAAGAAAATTATTTATTGCTACTTCACAAACAGGTCAAATCGGGAAAAGAACAGTTAGGTACCACATATTCTATTTTGAAATGCTATTAAGCATTTTAAATAGTAAGATAAAGAAGAAAAATTTTAAAAAAACCAAAAAACACAAAATTCAGGTTAGCTCAGCTCTCTCCCAGGTGAAGATTCATTAACTTGTGACATTTAAAATGGATAGGTCATTTCTAGTGCAGCATGTCACTAAAGCATTGGAACTTTCTCCTAAACTGATTGTATAGATGAAGTACTTTCAGGACTAGGAAAAGAAAAAGGTGAAGTCTGGAGTTTGTGCTTACTTGCAAAATACACAAGTGGAATTTTGTAGCTTGCTGTATTGCTCAGGAACCCCTGTGAAATCACACAGCTTGGGAGTAATCACAGCCTATCAACACCGAGCACAATCCTGGCACCAGAGCCAGAATGTGCCAAGAATGCCTATTTGTGGGCAGCCACTCTGCTCCCCAAAGAAGCAGGAATACCTGTTCTTTGATCTCTTGCAGTTTTCGGCTTTGCTCTCTGATATCATGAAGTAGCTGCAGTGCCTTATCATCTTCCTGAGACACCTCCATCCGTGCCTGCTCCAGGCTGCGCTTTAAGCTCTGCAGAAAGCAAAATGTTCAATACATAGGCTTTGGTTTCTCAAATGGTTGTATAATGAAGATCTTTAGTTACACAAATGCCTCCTTGACTGCAGTGAGGCATCAGAAAAATGGAGGCACCAATGATGGAATCCTAATGAAATTCATGGCCAGTGCTGCTCCTATCTGAACAGAAGCAGCCCATTTTACAAACGCTGTTTACTCAACTTAAATCTTCGTTCAAATCTCCACTTCCTCACATCAGGTGTAGAGACAAAAACCAAACACAGATCACAAAAGGCATCCATTATTGACAGCATTTATCTATATTTTATCCAGCACTATTAATTCACAACCTAGATACAATCCTTCAACTTCATGTTACTTACATTTTTCTTGTTGCTGTTAAGTGAGTCAAATGCTTTAATCATTGTTAAATTTCTGTAAGGAACAGAAGAGCTGAGTGTATCTCACCACATGCCTTACCTCCAAATTTGGAGTCACCAGTGGAGTGGTGCTCCTATTAACTAAGTGTTATTCATCAACAGGAAGATATAAACTGAATTTTCTTCCTTTGCCTAGTAGCATTCAGTATAGGAAAATCACTTGGCCCCATTTTAAGATGTTCTTCCCAACAAACCAAGACATCAGAAATGGTTTAAATTCTCTGGAACAGAGTATTAGCTGCATTTTTACTCTTGGTACAAGAGAGGAAACATAATTGTGTATCTAACTGAAAATACAGAGACTATCAACTAGAATGAAAATAGCCTCTCTGGAATATTGCCAGTGACAACTGGGCAGACATTCCAGCTCTCATGAAAAATGATCTTTGAAGACATGGCTTTACAGCCTCATTTTTATATTCTACCTGAAAAATAGCACCTGCCCTAGATCTTCCCTGACACTGTGCTGGGGAACAGGATGGGTCTGAACTCAGGACACCACAGATGGAGGCAACACCACTGCTTCCTAATCCTATTTGTTCTTGAAGATTTCTGTCTAGGCACTGATTAGGCCCCATCCTCTTCCAGCTTAGAAACCTTCAAGAAGCACAAACCAGGCATGTTCTAGCACAGCCAGTAAGACAAACATCACAAAGAGTTTCAGCAAGACCAGGACAGTAGTCACTCCTGCGTGATCTAAGCACATGACCATGAAACAACATCTGAATAAAACTACCAATCAAGCTTATGCAAACACTTCAGGGCTCCATGTTCAACAGATATCCTCTCACATAGTATTTTCTCTCCATCAAGTACCCCACTGAAAGCATGATGGAAGAGAAAGACAAAGACCACCAGATTTCAGGCCTTCAGAGCTGAAAGGACTGGTGTAAGGGCTCACACTGCATTCTGTGATATAGGTGGCCAGGTCCTGCTCCAGGAGGGATCGCTGGGTCTCAGAGGCTTTCAGTTCCACCTCCTTTTGGCTAAGTACAGCCTCCACCTCTGACACTCTCCGGTGCAACCGCGTCATTTCCTGCTCCATCTGCAATAAATATCAAGAGGTTATAAAGGGGGGCTTCAAAAGCTTTGTTAACTGCTACTTTCAGAGCTCTCTTTGTAAGGAGTTTGTCTCCAAGAGACTTCTAGCTATGTTTCTCCAAATGGTGTTTAAATTCCGATACCATTGTCTCTGCTCCAGGAATGCACAGTTCTTCTTAAGGACAAAGTAGTAAGTCTAAGTCACCCCATTCATTCAAGCTGCTTGTTCATATTCAGTCATTCTTCGAACCCCAGTTAGCAAAGAAGACACAATCATTTTTCACCTGACTTGCAGAGATGGGTCACTTTAACCTTATCCCAAATCCATGCTGGACCAGAAGATGGTTTCCCCCCATCTCCTTGTCAGGAACAAATGGTCAAATCCAGAACCGAGCAGGGAGAAAAGTAATGGAACTCTCATAAAAGTCTCAAAACAAGCAGTAAGTGTTAAAAGACTCCACCAGGTTCCCTTTATTGGAGCACAGCAACTGTTACAAGACGTTCACCATAAAGCAGTGACGTGACAACAGTTATATAAGCAGGAGCTGATGAGTGAGGAAGAGCCCTCAGAACAGTACTGCTGTAATGTGTGTCTGATGAAGAGGCAGGGCCTGCAGGAAGCAGCAGTCGTCTGTGGCACGCTGACAAAAGCACTGTTTAAAATCCAGAGCCGCTTCTTGTTAAGTTAAAAGTATCTACAGCAACAGCATGGCCTAAATTCATCTCCCTTTGTACTGGACAGGAAGCCACCTCTCTGAAGGAAAAGCACTTTGCCCACCACGAGTCTGGATGATCAGCAGCATCTGACAGATCCCTGGACATACAGTGGTTGCAGATTCCTGGAGCAATGGGTGTGGCCAATCGCATGAATAAATACCTTGTGACACTTGTCCTGGGCGTCTTGGAGCTCTTTGCTCTTGAGAAGAAGTGTCTTTTCCATGGAGCTGACCTTGGCTGGGGAATCCACACTTGAAAAAACAGATCTAAAAGAGCAAAGCCAAACAGCACATGAATATGGGCAAAAGGTATAGAAATCTGATTTATGCAGCCTCTGTAAAGTCATTGGGTACTTACTTATTCCAGGATAAAAGAAATGTGATTGTGCAGCAATCACAGCCTAACAGCCATCATTGCAGATCAAAGGTACCATAAAAGCTAATGACAGTACACCATTATTAAATAATCCACGTGCACTTCTAATTACAATATTAATATTTTCCATCAGTGGTTGTGTCAGAGTGCAAAACAATAAATCACAGCAGCAGTTTTGCATGATTTGTAGGGATTTATAGGTGCAACAAAAACAGAGCATAAAGTCAACATAACCATTTGGAAAGATAACAAATTTTCAGAGAAATGCTTTTTATTTGGTACTTTATTTTTAAACAGGTTTTTAAATTATCATCAAAGTATAAAAGCCCTACAAACTTCAACATGTCATAATCTGCACCACAGGAAGAAGAATTTAATATCCTTAGTTACATTCTGTGAATCAAAATTGAAACTTCCCTAACCCAATTCATATGATCCCTACAAACCCAATCAATATCAATATGATTAGTCACACTGCAGAACTTCAGAGTTCCACTTAGAAGTAATTTTTTTTTTCCTGAGACACAACTGTACTGTTCAAAACAATTTGACTCCAGAAGCCAGGGGAAAATATTTACTTGTTCTTAAGCTTTCTGTCTAATTGAGACTCAGCATTTAAGAAGTTTACCATTCCTGTTAGTCTAAATTTATTTTAGAAGAGGATAGGAAGCCACCTGATGTTTAGGAGCATATTTTTAGTGCTTTGCAAAGTCTTAAATATGCAATCTGCGACCAAAAAATTAAGTACACACATCAAAACACAATTTTAAAAATCACATTCTCCCTTGCATAAAATGATTCAGACTAGAGACTGGAACAGTTAATGATGGAAGCAGTGTTAACTGATAGATGAAAAAGCAGCAGTACAATGAAGGTGCTAATAAAAGATCACACAGGCTGCCCACACGTTGCTTTCTGCTTCTCCTGGCCACAGTTTGGTGTGCAGCCAGTTATCCCCACGGAGAGAAAGGAGCTTTGAGCAGCTCTCTGCATAGAGCCAGACACCCACACACAGCAGCACAGGCTCCTCTCAACACCAAGGAAAGTTTCGTTCCATCACCACCATTTTCTGAGAAAAACCTACTCCTTAATCCAACTGGATATGCAGCAGAGGCACAGAAAGATATACGTGGATTTTTACAAAAATGCAGCAACATTCCTGGATCAAACAGATCTTCAGCACCACCACCTCGAGCAGTGATTAGGAAAGACTGTTTTAATATCAGCAAACAAACACAGCAAAATCCACCAATGCTGCCTTGAAAGGTCAGGTATTAATATATCTCTTCAGAAACCTGATATGGAAAAACTTAGAAGAAAGAATCCTGCATGTCAATGATAGAGATATGATCAGGACTTACTAAAAAAAAAAAGTTTAAAATGAATGCTTTTATACAGCATTCCTTTAGCCCTGGTCCAATCAATCTGATCCATCAAATTACCATATTTAAAAATCAATTTATAAAGCGTGTCTATACTCCTACAGAGAAAAAGCAACCATCTGAGAAAGATGCATATTAAATCCCATAACAGCTGGGTGTACAAACAAGGCTAAAAATGAATAGTTGAGAAAAGCAGTCTAAAAATACAAATTAAAGCTCACATTAGCTAAAAATGACACTAAGGAATCTGCTTTCAAATGTTAATCAAATATATGTAAATAGCTGCAAATATGTACTGAGACAAATCTGAAAATCTTCTTTTAATAAAAATTTAGTTTTACAGGTCTGAACTGTATTGGCTAAAGCAATCTCTTTTTTAAATTACAGTTTCAACCTTAATCATCACTTTTTTACTTCCATTCTTTTCAGATCTGAGGCATTACCTAAGAAAACTCTAGCCAGTTCTGACAGAGCTGGTTTTATTTGTGTCTTCCATTCCACCTCCCCAAAGGAGCTAATTTTATTTGCCATTTTTGCTTGTTTATTTTATTTGCTATTAAAAGAATCAGAGCCTAATATTACAGGCACCATTTTGCATTTCAAAAACTTCTCATGGTGAACCAGCTGAAAGCATCCCCAGGCACTGCAAGGCAGGCAGGAACAGGAGGGATGCAGGGAAGGAAAGTGGAGTTCTGCAAAAGGCAGGAGGTTCAGTCAGGTGGGATGGGATGGGACAGGGCACAGGAGACTGCCCAAGTTTGGATTTCATGAGGTGACTGCAGAGGGAGCTGCTCCTCAGGGCTGGTGTTGGCTTTGTAAGAGGAGAGAAGGCTGCAGACACAACTCCAATCTTTCTTCCCCATCCCTGTCCAAAGTGAGGAAGAAATTCCTTAAAAATATATGTGCTGGTGACACGGTGATTTTCCTGCCATGGAAACAGTACATCTTATCCCCAAGGGAAGCTGATCTCAGTTAGCACTGGACACACAGTTTTTAGGAGACATGCTCTCCCAGTAATTCTTTCCTGTGTACAAATTGTATTAGAACAACTTCCTGAACATCCATACAACCTTCAAAGTATCAGAAAGGGGCAGACAGAGGAAATCAAGAGAAATGGAATACTGGCTAATCTAATAAGCCTTGTCATGGTGATAGAAGCTCTCAACAGAGCATGACAAGGTGGAAAATACCCACATTTCTGGGGCACTTATATTCTTCCTCAGTCAGCATCATTGCAGAAATTAAACACATACAATCCAACATCAAAAGCCATGATGCAAAGCTATCATTCAGGATGGGACCATCTCCGAGTATTTCATTTAATTAACTGCTACATCTGGATCAATTCTCTTAGCACAACAGAGCAGTTTCTGCTGTTTCTTCTCAAGCGTGAAAAAAATTATTAACAAAAGCTCCATCAACAAAAAAATTGCAGTAAAAGATTAAAAAAACCCCAAATCCAAGTTTGGAGTACCAAGCTCTCATAGCTCTGGCTGTGCCAATTTACTTTCCAGAGAAGCAGAGCCTGCATGACTAAAAGCCAAGTTAACTTAGAGCTGACTAGTGATTTCACAGCTAGATCAGCAGCAGCCTCAACCAGCAGAATGAGCAGAAATGGGGCTGCTTGTGTAAAAGCTCCTCCAGTCCCAACGTGGCTGAGATGCAGAAGAAAAAAGCATTGCCATGGGAAAAGCTCCAAGCTGATTCTTGGTGTCCAACTTGTACCTTGCACATCCCATCACACCTTGTAACTTCCTGTGTCCTTTTCTGCCACTGTCCTAAACCCCCAACTCACCTGTGCTTCCTTCTCACAAGGATTGGCACCATCTGTCCTAATCCTGGCCCCCACACAACATGCTGATAATCTCATCCCCCATCCCTCATGCTCTATTCTTTTTAGCATTATACTCATCTGTACCTTCCACCCCCTCGTAAATGCTTGCTCAGGCCTAAAAAAAACCAACCAAAAACAAACAGTGATACCATCAATCTGTGAATAGAGCTTGCTGAAGCAAAGCATATTTTTGGTATGCTCATCCTGTGCTTCCTCTTTCATCTATCTTTGGTGAAAGAGCTTACCAGAACCCAACAAACTGTTGGAAGAAATCAGTAGAAATCCTTCTTTTTGGAGGAATGGCCCATTTTAACTCAGTATTTTATAATGACTGTCATGAATCCATACGAAATTTTTAATTTAAAAAAACCTCAACCCCAGTAACCCCAAAAAACCCCAGAAAACAAAACCCCAGAAATCCTGAGAAACACCATTTCTTAGGACCTCAGAGAGAGAGCACAGGCAGGCAAAATTTTGAATAGCAAACTATTTTTTAATTAGGCACTTATTTTTTATTAGGTATTTTGATATATTTCATTTGGTATTTATTTTTATCACACACTAATTTTATTAGCTATTTATTTTTATTAGGCAGTTTGGTATATTTGGTTAGCTCTGGATTTATAACATATTTATCTTAAGTTTTCTGCTAGTCACCTGCAAAAGACAAGAACAATTTTCTTCCACCACTTGATGCATATTTTTGGCAGCTAAGGGTTTCTGTCACTTGTTCTAAGCACTGGAGATCAGCCATGGTTAGGGACAGGAAGTAAGGTGGGGCTGGCTTTTAATGGAATTAAACTCTTGGTTGCCTCTTATCTTGTCACAGTCACACGCTTGCAGCCAAACCAGCAGCCAGATTTGCAGCCAGACAGGCTTTTCTCCCCCACATCCAGAATTCAGAGGCCATGATGAGAGAAGGAGTTAGCTGGTCCTTCTCTGCAGCCTCAGCCCAGCTCTCCTAAGAGCAGATTTCACTGAAACATTCTGCTAGTACAGGAGCCCACAACTTAAACAATGTCCTTGATTTCTCCTGATTGCTTCCTATGACACATTATTGCTGTGTCTTTTGCATTTTTGATTAATCTCACATTTGTTAGAGGGACAAATTCTTCTCAAATCTCATGGTATGGGGCAGTAGACAGAGCACTGTAATCCAATGGACCCTTCTAAAACACACACCAACCATGTCATTTCTGGCAACAGGTCTAAGTGACTTAAAGAAGGAAAACCCTTCTAGCCCCAAGTCATTGGGAGAGTGGAAAAGAGAACTTCTGTTATCCTTCTTCTGTCCTTCTTTAGCTGCCTTTTCTCTGAAGTATTTGAAATACCCAAATACCCAGCTTCTTACAGTCCAGTGGACAAGGGCAAGAGCATCACCCTGACCTTCAGAGTCTGACAGCCCCCAGGTTCAAAGTGCTGAAAGTTTCAAGGATCTGGCCACCAGCGCTCTGCAGTTGCCTGGCCTTACAGTAAGCAGCACTAGAGGGTTCGTGCTGCAGACAGGAAAATAGATCTGCATCACTTAGCAACCACAAGGATAGACTTTCACAGGAAAAGGTTTTTTTCAAAAAATTCTGGACTGATAAACTTCATGACTTAGGACCTTCCAGAGAAGGCATCCCAAGATTCACAGCAGATAAACCCCCTTCACACTTTATTGTTCATCATCTAAAATTTGATTTTCAAGGCAGTGCAGACAAACAGTACTCTATTTCCTCAAGTAAAACACACACCAGACAATATTTTATAAGTAAGAAGTTATCTTTTTGTGACCCATTTGCAGTGGTATTGAGAATAAACTAATCACTGCATTATTTAAATACAGGTATTTTCAAGTCTCCATAAGGGCTTTTCCATACTTAATTCACCTTCTTAGACCACAAGGCAAGTATTTACTGCTAAAAATAAGTGCATTTTTCGAGATCTCACTCAAGAAAAAGAAACCATTATTATTTAGGAGAAAATTCAATATAAGATGACTTTCTGTTCCAGTTTAAGAAAAAACAGGCCACACCAAACAGAAATTTTATTTCAGTCAAAATTTCTGCAGAGGACGTTAATCTCTATATTCATTTGCTATACCTCTTCTCACCTATTCCCAAAATTCAAATGTAACTTCCATACGCATTTTTGGTAGCAGCTCCACAGAGAAAGCCCCTCAGTCCATCTGCTACAGCTCTCTCAGCCTCCAGCACAGTTTCACCACTGTTCTGAGACTTCACCCCACGCTCCTCTTCAGTTCTAGTCCTGGGCCCAATGACATACATGTTTTTACCACACATATATGGTCACTGTTGAGGCTTTCCTGACTGTAACCTGAATGGCCACACAGACCTGGTACATGGATTGCAGTTCTCCAGGCAGACAAGAGAACAGCCTAAGTTATCTCACTCATAAATTAAGACAGATTTTTAACCTCAGGTATCTACAGATCTAACATTCCATCCTGCTGACAATATTAGATCATTTCACCAAAAGAATACTTTCTGAGGTTTTATATCCTCTCCCCTCCTTCCTCTTTTGCCATAAAAGCAACTCTGCTGAGGAGGGAAAGGCAAAGAATCCCTTTTTATTTCTGGCATAACCATCATATAACCTTGATTCACGGTGTGAGCAAGATCAAAGATGTCAACAGTATCACCAAATTCAGTGACAAGCTTACTGCAGAGCAACTATCACCAATATGACATAAAATGAAACTCAATTAAGACAGATTGATAATGAAGTCCCAGAAGGGAGCAAACCAGCAGCAGGGAATGAGGGTTGACATGATAACACAGGGCATTGAGTCACTAACCCAGCCAAAGCCACTGCGTTCCTGAGAGGCCTCCTGGTCCTGAGCTAAGGACTTCCCAACTTAACACACTGCACTAATACTTTTTCAATAGCTCTGTCACCAAAAACCAGCCAGCCACCACATAAAATGGTTTATATCACACTACTTATATTCTTCTTTTTCTCTGACTCCATTCTCTTGGAAATAATGTTTTCTTTCCATTGAAAATCATTTCTCTGAGGTCTTTACATCCCTCCACACACATGGCCACTGCATATTTGATCTGAATCTCCAGTGTCTGAGCACAGACCACAGCAATGTCCAGTCCTCCTATTTAACTTGACCCAGCAGCACAGAGCCAGCTGCCATGCAGCTCCTTCCCTTGCTCACTGACCCATCACTGCACATTCCCAGGTTAGTGGAGCTCCTTTTCCATGGATCACTGATTCAGCCTTACACATTCCCAGCACTTGGTGCCCACTCTGCGACTCAATAAAATAACACCATCCCCTTTTTCCATCTCTGAACTCCTCAGTATTCTCCTCCTTGCAGGGATCTGCAGTACCAGAAATGCAATCACCTACTGCTCCCTGCTTAACAGCAACAACTAATTCAAACTATTTGAACTACAATTTTAATAATAACTGGTTTAGAATGAATCTTTCTATCCCATTTCCTCCCCCTCATCCCAGAAATAATCAGAGAACAGTAGGACATGCACAAGACACACCAGCAACAGATAAAGCCCGAATCTGGCAGCTTCCCTACAGCAGAGTACAGGTCAGTTAAAACAGCTTTTCCTCTCACACACACCATCCTCACTGCAACAAACCTACCCATTTTTCCAGCAGTCCTATCCACCTGAGCAATAATTTCTACTTACTCTGGTCTGAGTATCCCCAAAGCCTTGATGAATGAAAACCCCACAAACGGCAAATCTTCCCCCGAGAATCCTGCTGGGTTCAACTGGCGCGTAGAGGATAAAACCCGCGAATTCTTCTCTGGTTCATCAAAATTTGAGGTGTCATCATCAGACTTGAGAGTAGGAACGAAGGGGGGAGGAGCTGGTGGAAAAAAAGCAAGAAGAAAAGATAAAATTCAGCTACAGTTCACTCTGCAACAGTCCCACTCATTCAGTGCTTGCAATGGCACTGCAGCTCCTGCTTTTAATCTTGCTAACACAAGCAGACTGAGCTGCTGCTCTCAAAGCGTATTACAGCAACAAGAGATTAACCCCTGAGCTGCCAACATGGCTACCACTCTGCAGGCACAGCATCTCCCACACTGTTCAAACTGAGATTTAGCTTGGGTATTAGAGATTCTGGGGTTCGGGCTTTTTTCAGGTGAAGATGTTGGGGTTTTTAACACATAAATAATAAAATCAAAGCACCAGGCTAAGAAAATCATTACTGTAATATAGCCAGAAGCCTGTCAATTCTGATTCATCTTGAAAAGGAAAATGTCTCCAACCTGTCCAATTAGTGACACTACCTGAGAAAGAAGCCTGATCCTGTGCTAGTCAGCTAAGGGATATATCTTACCCTTTAACACTAACAAGAATCTTCCCAGCATGGGTTTCTAATCAACAGCAAGCTGGTCTTTCTCCTGAAGGTTCTAATAAACTACAGCTACTAAAAGCTCGGTGGTCTTTAGGAAAAGAAGATTGATTTTATTTCTCTAAAAGAGCTTGCTTAAGATCTGGAACTCTTGCCGGGACACCACTGCAGTCTGGCTCTGATACAATCAGCTCTGAAGAGAGGTATAAATAGCAGGAATTACAATGTATTTCTTACTATAATTTCTAAATTGGTACCACTTAACTTGCTAAGCAGTTGTTTAATTTCAGATGATTTTCTCGTGCTTGCTTCAGTTTAATTAACCTGAGGAACAAAAGGACAAGTTCTTCTCGGTGCTGTGCAGCACCCGAGCTACCTGCTGGCTTGGCTACGTGTGGGAAAGGAATGAATGCAGAAGCCCTGCTGTGCAATCCCTACCTCATTAAATCACATTTCCTAACGTTTATTTATTTAATTTCATCACTCGGGTCCCCACTCACTGCAACTCTGAGCTCAGCAAAGGGGAGACAGCTCCTCAGCCAGCAGCTAGAACAGCCCATTGTCACCAGCTGATGGAAGTGGAGTGTGCTAAAACCGTTACCATGGATCCAGCATGGATCTCCCGGAGCTGAAGGGCTGATGAGGATTGAAGGACTGGGAACAAACATTCCAACCCCTGCAGTGCAGGCTCCTGCTCCCGAGTCGGCGTTAACCCTACCTGCCTGCGGCGTGACAGCCGCTGCTGCCCGTGAGTGGCAGGGGCACAGCGAGTCACGGCTGGAGGCTCTGGCTCCCTCTAGGCTGCCAAAGCCCTCCACTGCCCGCCTTTAACTCTCCATTCCCTCGCTGGAACTACCCACCAGACCAGCATTAAGAGACAGAAAAAATAAAAAATTAAAAATAAAGAATCTGTCTCCGTCAACTGCCAAATCCCAAGTACAGGCGCAGGCTTTGGTAGCAGCTCCCTGAAGAGCCATCCTGACGCTGCTCCCAAGCAGGGAAGTGAGAAGAAATTCCATGAAGCAGATGCTGCTCGTGTACTGTAGCTCCAAGTGCATTAGAATGAGATAAATGGGGAAAATACACTAATTAAATAGGTTCTGTAGTAAGCAGTTTCAGTCTACTGGAACTTACGAGCTCCAGAACATTTAAAATGTATGTCAGTATCACAGATTTATTAATTTCTTCTCTGTAATTAGTTATAATAAAAAATATAACATAATGCTGATACTTATGCAACATAATTTTGAAATATAGATTGTTGATTGGAATACGTATTTCCTTTTAAAAAAATCACTGAATATCAGGATAATGTCCAACTACTCTTACAAATGTTCTTAATGATTAAAAACAGAGAAGTAACAGAAAAAAATTTGTAAGCATCTAATCTTAAATGCAAATACAAGCCCAAAGTTGTAGCTAATTCACAGCAGAGGAGAATCAGTTCAGGATTAGTATTTTTTAGTTTCAGGACCGTTGCTGAAAGAACTCTGTACTTTCTCTCACAGAAAGGGATTGCTGTGGGATTTTTAACACTGTTTTTGAAGGCAAACACTGTCTATGAGGTAAAGTAAAAGAGAAAACAGCAAACTCTTCACTTCATCTGCAGAAGTTTAGAATGTTTTTAAAGAGGCAGCAAAAACCAACTTAGCTGCCTTTTTATAATGGTACAAGCACCCTGTTCTGTCCTCCCCAGAGCCTGACAGATATAACTTCATCTCTGAAAGAGATATCTAAAGCCTTACTTCCCACCAGAAATTAGCAAAGAAGATCTTAAGAGTCATCTTCAAGGCCTTGCAATTAAAAAGAAAGTTGTTCCTCCTACCAACAATAAGAATTGCTACTCAAACCACATGCATAAAAGAAAATATAATTTAACTATGCATGCACACAAAAAGATGAAAAAGCACTCAGTGGGGGAACAATGGATGCACAAAGATAAAACTGAATGTGAGACAGAGCAAACCTTTGGGGCTGGTGGAAACTAGTTTAAAGGGCACAATGTTTTACACTACAGCTTCGTCTGATGTTCAATAAAATATGAGAACAAAGAAGAGAAATTGTGAATACTAGATTAAAAAATAATGAAAAAACCCTTTGCCCTCTATTTTGCATTCACTAAAATCCATGACTAACAGTCCAAAATCTCTGCAACTCTGCAGTATAAATTTGTTACAACATTTGTATCAAGAAGTAGTAGCAACTAAAGAGAAAACTTGAAACAGTCATTTGACAAAAACACCTCTAGATGTTAAGTAGTTCTGAACCTGTCAACAGTGGCTGAAAATGAGAAGCAGAACTTCTGAAGAAGTTTCAGCTGTTGGAGAAAAATATCACTTAGGGGTAAGAGGAAATAACTTTCAAAAAAAAAAGCAAATCCACTCTGTGTGATGTTGCTAATTATTTGGTAGCTTCCTCAAGGATTTTTATTCCTCAGACTAAGGAATCCTTTACCTGATGCCCAAAATACCCACAGAATAAACTGAGTAGTCTTGTAAAACCCAGCTAAAACACACAAGCAATTTTGTTCTCAAGTGTGGGTCACACCATGGCATAATGTCTAGTTAAGTTATTACTTCTTGTTTAAAATCAGAAAGCTGTCACACAAACATAGCATTTTCAGAACAAGGTGAAGACTGGTGAATGCAAATACATTGATGTGCTTATCAGTTGCTTCTTTAAAAGGAAGGATCCTTCAGCAGAGGTCAAGATAAGCCTCTGAGAAATAAATGTGAGCACCATGCCATCACATCTGACAAGGTGACGAATTTGCACTTTTGCCAGGCTCACCCAAAAGTATTACTCAAGAAGACAGCAAACCCAGTGCTTCTACTCACACAAACTGGTTGGGTACAAAGAGCTCCTTTTGTCCCCGACACGTTACAACAATGTACATGTTCTGTTTACCATTTAAAGTATCTTGTGGAGAACTGCATGTTTTAAAAAAGCCAATTCCTTGCCTAGATACATCCCCACTTGTGGAAGGATGTAACCCTCTTCCATCTGTTCCAAAGAATGACTTTCAGAGGAAAAGGGGGTGTTGTAGGTTGCTAAGTTTAAGGGAAAGAGAAAAAAAAAAAAAGAAAAGAAAAAAAGGAAAAAAGGAAAAAGAAAAAAGGAAAAATCCAAAACCACCACATATACTCCAGTATTTTAATCGGTTTATAATTAAGATTAGATAAAGTGTCTTTTATGGAAAAAAGCCTTTTTTTTTTTTTAACTCTGCCTCGGTATGTGTATTTATGACTGGTACAAACAGCATTGCCTTAACCAGGTCTTTCCATCCTTTCAAAATATTTTCATGCAAATTCAGAAAAGAGAGACTGCATTTCCCCTGGGACAGTGAAAGACTCAACTGAAACAGGAAACTTAAATGCAATACAGAATGTTTCTTAAGGATAAAAATGTGTCTCTTCTTGATCTACAAGGTGATCTATAAATGCTTTCTGAGGAAAAGCATCCACACAGCCTTTTTAAATAGGTTAGGCATTCCTCTTCCTCAGGCTCTAACAGACCTACTTGAGAAAGTGTTATGAAAGAAAAATAGACAATCCCAGTGATGAAACTAAAGGAAATTTTTCCTAAGACCACTTATAAAGAATGCACTGTGCTAGTTCTAACCTATCATTACAATATTATCTTAACACCTTTAGTGTTTTGTCAAGGCAATGATCCAACACATACATTCCTATTAATAAAAGTGATTTCCAACCTGCAGTGCAAGTGATCTCCACTTCAAGAAACAAGTCAACACATTTTTCTGAAGACAAGAATTTAAATTAAACACTACAATGTGTAGCTGTTAACATGCTGAATGACAACATGGTGTTCATAAGGAGAAGTGTCTTGGACTTATGAATAATGAGATTTGGGTCCTGCCTCTTTAACAGCAGAAAACAGTTTAAAAATCAGTCTTTAATACTTTCTCAAGTTCTTCTGTTTGCACGAGACATTAACTCTTGTCTTTTCATATATATAGTTTGTGCAAGTCCAAATATGCCATTCCATTTTCAAGACCTCTTGGACTGGACTTACAAAACAATTTGTAAAATCAAAGGCTCTTTATGCTGTACACAGATGAAAGTTTTCTGACCATGTCCCATCTAGACTTCAGCAAGCAGATTTTTGATTCCAAATTAAAAAGCTGATGCAGTTTATGGATGTCAACTAACAAAAGACAACCAACAAAATCTTGAAATTATACAGAATGCAGCCTTGTTGCTGGTAACTTAAGTATGTCATTCCCCCATTCTCTACCTCTGATTTTAGATACTTCTTAGGTACTCAAATGGTTCTGTTATCAACTTTCCAGTGAAATACCTGATCATTTAGCTGAAACACAGACAGAAATATGCTTATTTCAGGTAAATAAATTCCAAAATACTTTCAGAAAATTCTTCAGTAAGTGAACACAAACTTTTGAAAGTTTTAGTTTATTTTATTTTTGGGGAGGAAGTGCAGTGGTATCTGTTTTCAGGTGGGTTTTTTTAATAAGCTTTATAAGTCATTAAATAGCAGAAAAAAGAGACCAACAGAGAGCAGAATCTATAGGTGTGTTTCAGTACAATACTCCAACAAAGAGTAAAAATCACCTGTTGAGACAAATTCAGATAAACCTGACTTTAATTGTTTGATTCTGTTTCTGTAACATAAGAGCTGCTACTATAGACACATTACTTGGACCCAGGGAAGTTGGGAGCTTTTTTTAGAGGCAATGATCTTTTGGAAAGGGGTTTGCTAAAAAGTCAAGTGTTTCATAGGTTACCATAACAACAAAGTGTAACACTGAAAAGCCCCTTAATGACACATTCTTAACCAAAATCAGTGTATTAAGAATGGCTATCCTGGAGCTCTCAGCATGATAATTAAATACCTGCAAGGCAAAGGTACCAATTTTTTTCCCTACCTTGCTCAGCCTGAAATAGAAATTACATCACTGCCCTTATAGACTAAAGTCTGACTATACTGACACAGAATTTGTCTAACAGTTGTGGATCAGAGTCACTTCAGTTGGCTTTAGGATCACCCAGTCCAACACTCCATGACCTTAAAGTCTTTGACCAGATTAACTTGGGGTAGTGAGATTCTTTAATGTAAGTCTAAATCCTATGACCTCTTCCATCACCCATCTTCTCAAGCTGCCATTTCTCCAGCTAAACACCACTATCAGCAGAGGTCAAGATTAGAAAGAAGCCTTTAGCTTTCAGATAGCCCAGGTCAAACCTGACCCAGGTTTTGAACAGAATGACAGAAAAACTGCTCAGAAAAATCAGCACAGGGAGAACCACTACTGAGAGCAAAGCAATAGGTGATACATTGAATCTGCTGCTTGAAGCACAGACACTGCTGTGTTTTGTGCTAGTTACAGTGGGGGTTTATCAAGTATGAGGCATAACAACAAAATGAGGGGTCAAAACTGCATGAAACCTCCCAGTAGGTAGGTGTGGATAGGGAATGATGATGCAATCTGCTGGCCAGTTGCAGACAGAAATGGGATTTTTTTAAATCCCAAATGATTATTCCAACATTATAACCACACCAGGGCTGCCTAGTGGCTTGTCCATCAGCATCACTGCTGTCACACAAATTGGCAAAACGCTCCATTAACTCCTGCAGCTGTGTGAATACCAGACAGGCAATTGCCAAGGAAACACCAGAACATATGCTCACATGTCACTCTTCTCTCTATATCTGAGGTAACATGATATCAATGCAACACTAAACTCAGGAACAGAAACTGGTGGCTTAGGCAGGGCTCTAGGGAGAGAAGGCAGAGAGCACTGGGAAATGGATGCTAAAGTGATGAAAAGGGCTCGAGGCTCAATGGCTCTCAAAGGGCAGAAACAATGGAATTTAACAGAACAGCAGCTCCACAAGTTCAAAATTAATGAATCGACAGAAAAGTGAGCAAACAGTCTGTGGAGCTGACAGCTGAAGTGCTGAGATAGTCATCAAAAGTAGAAGCACTGGCTTAGCAATTTATCATGGAAAATGGAGCAGAATCATTCCCTTACAGCATATTTGACAAAAAACATAAGGCAGACATGTTGCTTGCCCAGATAATCTTACAGTCCAAATAATTTAAAATACTCTCCAACACAATCAGATCCCCATACAGAGATCACTGATGAACTGTGAAGTATTTGCTTTTGCCACGGAGCTGGTGCCTCAGTACTTCCAAATACCAAATTCCATTGCTTGCATAGTATTATAAACAGTTTTCTGCATAAAGAATTATCTGGTTCACTGGTTTTATTCTATTCCTGGTTGAATGAACAGATTTTTCACCCAAAAAAAAAGCAGTAATACATTATCCCCATTGACTTTGACAAAAAGCTCCAATGGCCCTTATGGCCACAGACATTTCATCACCTGCTGGGACTACAAAAAATAAACCAACCTTAAGTAAAGTTGGTCCACAAGCAGCAAAAGAGAAACCTGAAGATACAACAACAACAAGAAAAGATGAAGCCAAAATTTAGCAAACTGAAGTGGGAAAGGCCTGAAAAAACATACTGATGCCTTTTAATCTGAAGGACATGGAAAGGACCATTTTGATTTTCCAGTCTAGTGCCTGCAGTAATATGGCAATTCTATCAGGAATTCATGTGGAGTTTAATAAAACATCCTCCTACCTTACAATTTTTACCTGAGATGTTAACATAGCCTTTGCAAAAACCAAAATGAGCTGTTTTGTTAAAAACACCTGCTCCAGGAACCAGTCCTGTTTCATTAGGAATAATTCAGATCAAACACACTTTAATACTCATTGTATAACTTTTCCCAGTACCAAAAAAACCCAGAAATTGTTTATAAATACAATTTTATTCTACTTACAATTACGGATATTGTTCCAGTCAATTTTAGAAAAAAATGGATGGCAGCAGAGATCCTCATAGCCCAGCCTTTCCTTCTGCCCACAGAGCAGGCTCTGGATCAGGTCAAGAAAGTCACTGCTAACTTTCACATCCTCTGGGAACTTCAGAAATCTCTGCATTAGAAAGAAATGGATTTCTGCTCAGTAGGAAAACAGGCTCAGAACAGGAAGATTAAGTTTCATTATTCTGAGATATGTCAGGTACAAAGGATGAATATTTATAGCACACAAATAAAAGCATGGTGCATTTTATCCAAGTAGGCTTTTATATGCATTTACTGCAGTAAAGATAAGAACACAGGAACAACCATTCCCACCCAGGCAAATGGTATCCCAGGTCAGCATCTTATGCTGAACAATGGCCAATGGCACACACAAATGGAAGAGTAAAACAAGATATTACCCCAGAAAATTCTCACAAACTTCCAAAAGGTGGGTCATAGAATTTTTTGAATTGGGAATGATGACACCTGTTACAAAAAATAACTTGATACCTACAATACCTATATAAATACAACACAATGCACATATTCCAAATATTTGATGAACGTGACAAAGAGACATCCATAAACTTTCATGTAAAGCTGAGAAAAACAGCCTTCAGTTGCAGCCTTTTTACTTGAGAACAGGGAAGGAGATCTCTCTACCTGGAAGTTCATGATGTTATTGAAAGTCTTTGCTGAAGTGCCTTCAGTGAAGGGAGACCTTCCATAGATCATTTCATAGGCAATGACTCCAAGGGACCACCAGTCACACTCAGGGCCGTAGGAGGCTTTGCCATCCCCTCCCAACCCTGTCAGCATCTCTGGTGCCATGTAGTCAGGTGTGCCCACAGGGAGCCTGGCATTTACCTGGGAGCAAAGATAAACCAAGTGAAATTACAGCACTTTGTGTTCAATGGCATTATTACCACGTTCTTGCTAATAAAACAAAGGTTTTATTTTTCCCCTCACCCTTTTTCTATTTTTTTTTAACAAGACGTAATTTTCAGCCCTCCATGTGAATTTTAAGAAAGTAATTTTAACCAAAGCTGTTCAGCAAATAAGCACCAGGTTAAGGAAACCACTGATAAACAAAGGGAGCTATTTGATGTAGTCAAATTATCAGAGCTAATTGTTACTATAAAGTACAAACTGCTAAAGTAGAAAAGTAGCATCCCAAAAAGCACAGAAATATTAAACTGATGTTTGTTTTAAACAGCAAACATGCTCTGCTTCAACTAGTATTAACAGGGACATCATAGCTGAAATTTCAAAAATGGTCAAGTTCAGACAGAAACACTTCCTGCCCTCATTACATTCTCTGTCATCTTTTTACCTAGTGTTCATGAACAGCAAAGCACTAATGTTTGAATTTCTGGACTGCTTAGAAAAGGTAAATCAGGAGCCAATGCTACAATCATTTTTGTGCTAAGTGGCATAAAGAATGAAACAAAACTGCAGGGAGGCTAACACAAAAACCTATGAGTGACTGAAGCGATAGTGTGAAGAAAAAGTTTCAAAGGAAAATGCAATGCAGAGAAGCACTGAAAATGTAAGAGCAAGGAAAAACAGGATATTAAGAATCACATTACAAAGAAAATGTTATGGAAAAATAAAAACTGTAAAACAAGACAGAAATATGGTGCAGAACTTCATGTTCTCACTTAGACACATTTAAATTTTAAAAATTTTCACTTGAAGTTGTGTGCAGTTAACAAAACTTACAAGCAACTTATAAAACACTCCACTGATTTAGATTTGATGCAGTACTTTGTGGTGAGTGAAGCCCAGAATATTTAAATGTGACTCATTTTGATCAAGAGCTCCCCAGTCTTCAAAATTATGAACTTAGTTACAACAGGCCACAATTTTCATTCCAACTATAAATCCACGTCCCCTTTAAACACAGCATTGAACAGCTGTAAGAACCTGTAGAAGTATGATTTTGCAACCCAGTGCAGCACCATGAGAAAGGTAAAGGTAAGTCTGCTTTCTTGTGTATTAATATTTTAATAAGCAAATATGTATTTGCTGAGGGCTGAAAAAGATACTTTAGCTCATGCTTGAAAAGCCATTCACAAATGGAAAAATACAATTGTGAATAGATTCCATAGTGGGCAAGAAAGGCAGAAGAGAAGAGCAAGGTGTAATCAAAGAACAGATACCAAGTTAGTTGTCCTTTTTCAACTGGACTATCCAAGCAAGGCACAGATAAAGTTTAAATCCACATTATTACCGTTTTGTTTACAGTCATTTTGGCAGCTGACCCAAAGTCCACCAGTTTAATGTGTCCTGTTCTGTCAATAAGAACATTTTCTGGTTTGATGTCCCTGTAGGCCAGAAGAAAGCAATCAGAACCTTTCCAGACCATTCCCTACTGGCACATCCAGATTGCAGGATATTCCTATTCAGCTATACTCAACCACATGCATAAAGCCTTCAAGTGGGAGTTTTTTCCAAAAATTGCCCTGTTTCCAAGCAAATATGGAAGTATTACAGCTCCCCTAATTTCATGGAAGGTTAATAATTATTGACAGCAGATGAAAATAGAAGGTGATTTTGCACCTTGACCACATTGTAACTGTCTTACAGTCAAGTATTTTGTATTTTTCTTCCCAAACTCCCTCACAACTTATTCTGTACATCTTCCAAATTCAGCCAGTGACCGGGCACTAGAAAGCCACAGCCCATGCTCTAAGTGCAGCCACTACAAGCTCTTGGAAATAATATACTTGCTAACATTTCCACACCCTCCGAATGGAAGAGCTTTTTTAAATACCAGTATGATTTGAAAATGCACACAGTAACTGTCTCCAAGCCCTGAGAGAAAACTCTGCGATATTTAACTACTCCAACATCCTATGCTGCCCTGTTCACCAATCAGCACACAACCATTTTTAACAATTACATTAATTCCCTATAGTATTTGGTGCCAAAAGCAGCAATCCATGGAAAATATTTAAATTTTTTATAGTGCAATATTAAGGCTTCTTTTTACTGAGCCTCCAGAAAAATATATGTAACAATCCTTTCTTGATATTGGTCTGAACTTTACATCAAAGTTAATGCCCTGAGCTACAATTATAGTTGGGAGTCTGATTAATTTTCTCATTTTGTCCTCTGACATAGCATGTGAAATACTGAAAGAGGACAGAATACAGAAGCACCCAAAGGAACCTTGACGTACCGGTGGACATAACCCATCTGATGGACACTGTGAATGGCCAAAACCAACTCTGCAAGGTAGAACTGCACCATGTTCTCATCCAGCTGGTCCTCATATCTGTTTAAGAGTGACAGCAAGTCCCCTCCAGGCTGATACTCCATAACCTACATACAATTTTAAAGGAACAGATATACAAGATATTCCATTCAACTCCCCAGTATGGCACTGGGCATATATCAAACAGTGCAGGAAAATGTACAGAAAACAAGCACATTTCAACCATCACATTATTCTTTAATAAACCAACAACAATGGTGTTCAGTAGAGGAGAAAATCAAAAACTAGGCATTACCAAGTAGAGATTTTTCTTGTCTTGAAATGCATACTGTAATTGTGGAATCCATGGACTGGTGCTCTGAGCTAATATGCTGCGTTCTTCCTCAAAAAATGACACCTACCAAAAAAGTGTTCAGTTACATCATGATGAGAGGGAGTCAGAATATATTATAATCCCCTAGTTTTAGAAAAACTTGGCACACATCCCAAAAAAATTACACAGAAATTATTAAGTGCTGTTTCCTGAGCAAGTGCCATGTGAGGGTAGCACCATACTTTGCTTTCTTGTCAATCTGGGCCCCAGAAAGGGTCATTTTAGTCAGGCTCCATTTCTCCTAGCCACAAACAATGCTGAGGGCTATCAGGAGCAACCTTAGTGCACCATGTATTGGGAACAACTGATGCAGATATTGTATAAATTCATGAGGTCTCTCATGGAGTATCTCTGTCCTACTTGTCATCTCATGTCAGCAAAGATTAACTTCTGTTTCTCACCAAACTATGAGAACAACCTCCATTATCCCTTTTTTAAGTTTCCAAGTAACACATTTCTCAAGCTAGCGAGAGGCTCTCCATAAAAATCCAGTCACCACAGTTTGCCTTCACACCCACTCCTGACATTCTACTTCGCTCTTTAAAATAAAAAAAAAAAAACCTTAATGAATAGATTGTCTGAAAATTCAAACCATCTTCAACAAGATCAATACTGATTCAGTGTTTTCATCATCTGTTTTTCTTTTTTTATAATTAGATGGGAAGCTCTTTACAACAAGGGCCATGTTTTGGTACCTGAGGATGGCACCTCACCCAGCAGACCCATAGACTGTGACTTTTAAACACAGCAAAACTACTCACAAATTTATTGCTTCGCTCAAATGTAGGATGAACTTTCTCAAGATATATTTTTAACTCAGTTCTAATAATAGTGACAGAAAGGAAGTGTTCAACAAATTGCAATTTATCCTCCTAGTCTCATAAGAGAAAAACATACATACGTGCTCCTGTGCCAGCAAGGACTCCTTGCTCATCACCTTCATGGCATAGACATCACCAGTGACTTTCTCTCTCACTACTTTGACATCTGCAAAGTGACCACAGCCAACCACACTCTTTACTTCAAAGTCCTTCACACTGGGTTGCAGTTCCTTTAGTTCAGCGATAGCCTCTGCATCTATAAAAATAAAACACTTATTTTTACATTTGGCAACTGGCATTTTATAAAAAAGAGACAACATCGAAACTGGAGAATAAAATTAAAAAAGCTCCAGCAAACCAAAACCAAAAAAATCCCAACATTCAGTTCCAGATTCTCAAGAAATGTTAAATCTTTCCAGAATATGCTTCTTAAAAATAACAGCATGCATCAGAACTAGAAAAAGACTGTATCAATGCAGAGTTAAGTCTGAAATATGGTACATACAAAAGGATCAGGAAATGCTAAGACAGTTCCCATGGCAACCATAATTCTGTCCCATTCATAACATCAGAGGCTGAGAACCTCTTTGGTTCCTAATTTCTTTCCAGCCATCCTTTATCAATACAAAGTATATTCCCTAAACATGATGGCTTTACCCAGCAAGTTCTAGTCCAGGGGCAGGGTTTGCTCCTCTGCCTGAGGGAGGCACCAGTCTATTGTCTAACAACCAACCAGAGGCATTTACTGCAGATATTCAGCTCAAGCTTTCCACTGACTAGTTCCAGCCAGCATGCACTGTGATAATCAGTCACTCACGGGAGATTGTTCTAAAAATTCTTCAAACTAGCAGAAAATTACTGTCTGCTAATAATAACTACAAACATTGGGTGGAATCATAACAGGGGGCACAACATGTTACTTGAAATCAAATGTCTTTCTGCTACATCTTAATGGAAAAATTGATGGAAATTTTCTTTGCTCTTCTCCAAAAGGATTCTGGGCACATTATCAATAAAATATTTACTCCTTTAGGACCTGTATTTCTGAAGCACAGAAATACTCTTTACAAGCTAAACATGCAGTACTTGGGTAATACATGGAATCCAAAAGGTATTTTGAAAGAGCCAGAGATTACCAAGTTTCTCTCTCAAATCTTTTCTTCTCATAGTCACCACCCTGCTCTCAACTTCTGACACCCTTCTGTGGTGCACACTCAGAGCTTTGCTGTAGCCAGTACTCACTTTCCAAGAAAGTACCTCTTCAAATATACAGTACAGACTAAGAAGGAAGCACATTTGAGTCACAGCACTTCAAAAGCCACTTGCATTTGATCTTCTTGGACCTGAACAAATCCTTACCAAGATTGCCAAGATCCCCTTTGCAGAGTTGACTCTGCCAACAAAAAATCAGATGCTCCAAGTCCTGGGTTACAATCAAAGAAACTAAAGTATTACTCTAACATCCAGATTCTTAAGAAGTGTTTTATAAAGTGACACCTGAAAATTAGTGTAAACAAACTTACACTTCTTGACAAAGTTGCCAACATGTTTAATTTTCATTAAAGCAGGGTTTCTGCATTCTTCAAAAAGAACAAATAATGAATCAAGGATGCCTTCCCGGGAGAGAGGAGACATCTGCTGTTGAGTCACAAAGAGTGGCTTCCCCTGGAAAAAAAAAGCAGCAACAGCAGATGGAGTCTCAGACAACAATGAAAAGCCTCAAATCAATAACAGATGTATAGAGCAGATAATATATATCCATTTTAAAATCACTACTTCAGAAATTAGGCAAATGATACAGAAGTGTGAGGTAAATATATCATCTCACTATGACTATCTGTAATAGCTGCTACAGGTATTTTTCTTGCAGACAAAGCAATCTTTAAAGTTTCAAGCAACTAAACTACCAGTCTCAAGAAAGCTATGATTCAAATTTTAACAATTTATATCCTCCTGATGACTCTGATCTGACTGGCCTTTTCCTTGACACTGCATCATGCAGGTCTTTTCATTGTACAAACAATTGAAGAAATCAGCATCAACAGTAGCTTTGGAAGGAAAAGCTGTTGGACCTCAGATGATGAAAAAGCAGCCCCTTAGGTAAATTCATCTTAGGACAAACGCACAGCTCCTTCACTCATGAAAAAACTAAAGATTACAGAAAGCAGTATTCCATGTTTAAGTGGAAAAATCTATCAGGCTAAAACATCAGCAGATGCACAAAACATAAGACCAGTTACTATCCACTGAATTTTGTGCAAACCAGGTGCACTTTGAACTTCACTTGGTCACCCCTTTCTTTTACCCTAAAGAACGACACAGGCATGGTTTCAGCATCCAAAAAAAGCAAAGCTGTATTTTGAGATCCTGGGGATGGACAAGGACAAAACCAAGATCAGCTGCTCCCAGGCCAGATGTCCTTCACCTGAAAGAGCAGATTTAGCCGAGACACTCGGCTGGTGATGGGCTCCATTGGTCCTGCCTCGACCGGATTTCGGGCTCCACATTTAAACTTCAACATCTTTACAGCTTATCTCATTGAAACAAGCACCTGAAAAAGGGAACAGGGACATTCAGGAAGCACTTGGCTGGCTGACTCTAAGCAAAAAATATGGATGAGAGGAGATGGAATTTAAGTAACATCTACTTTTCCTCGGGGACAAAATTTATGTGTTTAAACACACCTGAAGCGCCCCAGCAATTAAAGTGGGGAGAAGCACAGAAGCAATTACATTGAAGAAGACCCTCAGAGACCATCCAGTGAGCGAACCCCCCCGTGCCACCTTCCCTGTGGCACTCAGCACCTCAGCCAGCTTTTCCTTAAACACCTCCAGGGACGGCGACCCCACCACCTCGCTGGGAGGACACAGAGCCCCCCAGACCCCGGAGGTTACAGCGGGCGGACCCGGGTCCCCCTCAGAGCTGCCCCATCCTAAGCCCGGGTCCCACTCAGAGCTGCCCCATCCTAAGCCCCGGGTCCCACTCAGAACTGCCCCATCCTAAGCCCCGGGTCCCACTCAGAACTGCCCCATCCCGAGCCCCGGGTCCCTCTCAGAGCTGCCCCATCCCGAGCCTCGGGTCCCCCTCAGAGCTGCCCTATCCCAAGCTCCGTTCCCCCCTCAGCGCCACCTGTTCCAAGCCCCGTTCCCCCCTCAGCGCCACCTGTTCCAAGCCCCGTTCCCCCTCAGGATCGCCCCGTTCCCGGAGCCCCCAAGGTCCCCTCGATCCCCGCGCGCGCCCCGTTTTTACCGCCGCCAGCGTTTGAACGGCGCGGTGGGCGTGGGGCTCCTGACGTCACTTCTGGTACCGCGGCGCGGGCCAATCGCAGGCCGGCGGGGCCGGAAGCCCTGCCCAGGTGTGGCGCCAGCCCCGTGAGGGCGGGAGCGGCCGCGGGCTCTGAGGGGACCCTGTGGGGACCCCGGTGCCGCGGGGCTTCCCCAGCTCCGGAGGGAGCTCAGGAGGGCCTTCGGACACCGCTGGCGCTGCCCTGCCCTCACGGGTTTGCTCGCGCTTGTCGTGTATTTCACGGTTTTTTGTTTGTTTGTTTATTTTCCTGTGCCGCATCTTAAAAGGGAGAAATGACTCATTCCCAGTGGTTCTAAGTGAAGCTGGCTCAACCCTACCGTAGACGTCATAGTTGGCAGTAGCTGCTGCCAGGTAGGGCAGCCAGAGGGGAAATGGAAAGGTTTTCAGAAGCTTTAAATTTCCTTCTGTAAAATGCTTGCCTGACCTTTATGACCCTTTCTGTACGGCCGTTTTATTCAGATACAGGGTGATTAACTTTAAAGTGAGGCACTGGTGAAAGGCCTTTAGCTCGGCAGCCCTGTGTCGGTGAGGCGTCATCAGAAGGTGCAGTGGGGTGCGGGATGACCTTGTGTGAGGAGGGACCCGATGGATCCGTGCGGAGATGTCCGTGGGACATCGGCAGGGAGCACTGCTGAGACCTGCAGACATCACAAGGGTGCAGAACACAGCCCTTGTTCGACAGGGTCGGGGCAAGATTTAATCTGGTAACAGAAATCTCCGTGACGTGGTCCTTAAAAATAATCATGTCGCTATGAGTGATATAAAATAAGATAGTTTGCCCTCTTACATTCATTTTAATGATGCTAATACTAGTTTGGCATCTTGCTGATCAAGTAATGCACTCATGGATTTATTACATTTGACTTCCTACAAATCATTTTACCTTTCACCTTCCCCAGTCCACCCCTGGAACACTGACATATTTGTGGTGTATTTCTCATCTGAAACTTACATAGCTGGGTTCATTTCAAGTTACAAAGTGTGAAAGAGTTTTTAAAATCTAATTTATTGTCCACTACCTGCACTGCCAATTTGGTTTTGGACTCCACTCAGGACACTGTGACTGGCTGTGTCTCATCCACATCCCCATTTCCCAGAGAGATCAGCTCTTAAATAGAAATGCAGTAAAGAGCTTCCTGTGCATGAACTGGGCAATTGCCATGGTAGTGCATTTCAGTGAAATGCCACATCCTGCCCTGATGTTGGAGCCCTACCATGTCTAACGGTGCTCTACTCTAGATTTTGAACAAGTCTGCCATCCAAACTAAGAGACCTTCAGGCTCCTCTGTCCAGCCTGTCTTCTCAACAAATATCATTAACCCCCTCTGTTTTAACTGCCAGAATTACTGTTAAACATCCCCACTGTTTCTCATTCCACTGGGGATATCACCATATCTGCACATCAATTTGGATTTAGAAAATGGGGGCAGCAGAAGACCTGGGTTGTCCTTCTGAACAGCTCAGTTCTCTATTGGGTTCAAATCACAGGGTGTGGCTGATTCTCCCTCCTTCCTCTCTGCAGGGTGCAGTGGAACAGCTCATCCACGCTGGGAGAGGATATGGCTCATTAAGGGTCCCATCTCATGTACATGAATGCTCCCCTTTCCCTTCAGAACATGAACACACAATATCCCAAATTTAACCAGCCAGGTGAGCTGCTTGGCTGCACCGCGGGCCTCTCTCAGCTGCCAAACAGCTGCCAAACACGGGCCTCTCTCAGCAATAGCATCAGTTTACTGATTTACAGTAAATTAATTTATAATTCATTTTTCCAAATAAAGATTTGAGTGTTTGCAAGCAAAGAAGCTGGCTCTTAAAACCCTTTGGGACAGATAGAGTTTTCCTCATCATTTAGGTGAGGACTCAGATTAGTTCCCTTTAAGAAGGGCTTTAAATGCATATTTTGCTAGAAGCAGCCATGTGATTCAAGACCACGTACTGGTTTTTTTCCTTCTTTGTTGCTTTGTAACAGACTTAGGTAAACAGGAAAAGTCTAGCAGCAAAATAAAATAGTAGTATAAAAATGCAGTTGCACTAGAACTGTTATCAAGTGCTAAGAAAACAACTGAAGTGGCAGATGAGGAGAGGAGAAGAGAAAGAAAAACCCTGCAGTTTCAGTGCTAACACCTCAGTACCCATTACTACTGTCTCAGGTAAAAAAGAAATACATACCTGTTCTGAAGAACACATATTTTCTTTTTGTTTAAGTTGATGATCTGAAGCCTTCAGAGTGAAAGTGATGATTCCTTCCTACCTTTGATATTTTTATCAAGAGGAATCATAGTGCACCAGTCCTTTGTAACAGCCAAATTATCTATCACTCCTTGAACTTGACAGCTGCTCCTGGGTACAACCTCACTGAACTGGAAGGAGCAGCAGCAGACCTGCAACTGTACAAAGTAAGGGCTTATTCCTACTATTAAATTAATAGGTTGTTCAAAAGTGCAACAGAATAAATAGCACTGTGATTTTCCCTAAGCAGGTCCCAATATGGTTCTCAACATGTTTTGACATCTCACCATGCACTGAATTGGTTACCATCTGTTTGGCATTATTTTATTATAAGAGTAGGGGTTTCCCTTTGTTTCCTTGGCCCAAATTCTCCTCCCTCATGCTGCTGCATTGTGCTCCAAGGTGACTGTTCCCAGGATTGCTTGTCACAGTAACATCCTTCAGGCTTGCCTGAGGTCTAAGATACCCCATAAATGGAGAAGTAAACGACCAGGCAGGCAGGTACTCCAGGTTTTTGCCAAGAGCCTGGTGCTCAGATCCTCATCCTAACTAACCTCACCATATTTTAATGGGCACAGAGCTGCCAAGTCCCCCCCAACACCATCTGGCTGTGAACTTCTGTATTTACAGCAGCATTACTTGGAAATCTCTTCATCTGTGGAGCACTGAGCACTGGTGGCTGTGCCCAAGGTGCTAATGAATTTATATATGCTCAGAAAACAATAAACAGGGCTTGTGCTGTCACAATGCTAAGAGCTAAGGATGACCAAAAAATGGGGTTTTGTCCTACCTTGCAAATCTTTCCAGCTCTGTTCTTTCCAAATTGTGATGCTGCACATGCAGATGGGTCTGCAGCCAAGGCTCTCAGGGGATGTGGATGCCAGAAATAAATCATGCTCTTCAGCAAGGCCTTTACCATAGCTAATCTGTATGTCAATCTATAATTCTATACGAAAACAAAAAATGAATTTGCCTTTATCAGCTCTATCCCTTCCTCTAACTCACCAATATTTAAAAGAGCTTGTAATGAACCAAGCTCTTTCTTCAGCCCTAGCCCTGATCACACCTGGGTTACCACTGCCTGTTCCAAAATAAAGGGTTTAACTTGGCTGACTCCAATGCTGTCATAAACCCTTGCTTAGTGTAGCTATCCCCACTGCTTAATGGGACCTAAATAATCCTTAGATTCCTGACACATTTTGTTCCACTTTCTTTTCCCAAACTATCCAACCTGACATAATAGTCATTCACACTACAGGGGATAGGAATATTTGCAAAACACAGATTTGGGAAGAAGAGTTATGGAAGAGGGAAGTAAATTCCTTATCAAAGATACGAAGGCAAAGAGAAATAATCACCAGGAAAACAATTACTTTGTCTTTCCTTCTGCAGTATTTTTAATTTCCTCCTGAGAATTTTTGGAAAAAGACCACTCTGCTGTCATCCTCCTGGGATAAGCAAAAAGGAAATGAAACTTCAAAATACCTGAAAGGCTGTTTGCTGTTTCTTCCATAGACTTTCACTAGAAGGTAGGCACAGAGATAATATTCTTCAAGGTTATTTTGACTAAAATATTAAAAGTCTTTTTTGTTTGTATTAGTAATATACTAATAATTGTATTATACAAATGCTAATGTTCACTGGGTTTTTTTATGTATTGCTTCTATTTTCTTTATATTTACAGAAGTAAAATCCATTAAAACAGTTTTTAAAACACAGGGCCTTCCTATTAGATACATAGTTGTCATCTCTCTTTTGATTTATTCATAAAAATGCAAACAGACATATGTGATGATGCTCTTCAGACCAAATCCCAGTTCTGAGGGTTCCTCATTCCAGCACACACTGCTCAGTTGTGACCACACTCTCCTAACACAGCCATATGTTGAATTTCCCTGTAAGCCAAAGCATAATCATGATAAATTTCTGGTGTGACCAAAATGAAATAGTAACAGAACTGGGTCACTAAGAATCTTTCTTTATGTGCAAACTGAGAGTTTAACCTCATGAAAGTGAAGTGCTTTTTTTAATCCTAATTGTCTTCTACAATTTTTTTTCATATTTAGCCTAAAAAAAATCCCTCATTACTTTCCAGAGAAATAATTTATTAACTTGCAGATACAGTGAAAAGCAAATGATATTTTAGATATCTCAGCTCAGGCTTGCTTTGTGCTATCAGAGGAACATCTCTGATTCCACAAAAATTATTCTATAGAAAGCAATTTATTAAACCTCACAATCTGTCAAGAGACATGAATATTGATGTATTCACATTAACATCTCCTGGAGCTGCTGAAAACTGAATTTGTCATGACTTAATGGGAATTACATGTTGCACAGCAACAGGTGACAGGAGCTTAATTAAAGCAAACCTGATAAAGTATCTGAGCCATTATAAAAAATGTTTTGTTTTAAATGTCCTAAAGAACCACTTGCATGTTTTCATTGATGGGAAGGGAAGGCAACTTTGGTTTACAAGATAAAACCTAGAACAGGACAGGTGCTGCTTATCAGATGGCAACTGCATCTAACATAACTCTCAATTATTCTGGAATTTAGATAGAATAATCACGTAAAAATGGCCATACCCAGTTATATTTTACTTAGATTCCAAAAGAAGAAAAGAACAGCAATACATTTATGGTGAAGAGACAGAATTCTTTTGAGAGCACAATTAAACTTATTATTAAAATTTAATCATATGTTGCTCCTAGGGTGAATTAATTCTAGATGTTCACAGCAGGACTCTTTTCTTTGCCTTAAATCAACAAATCCACAGAAAAGACATCCTTTCCTCAACTACAGCAATAATTTGCTTGTTTGTGGGATTGGGCATCAGTGCCCAGGTATTTTGTTACAAAAACAAATATACCATCAGACTGAAGTATCAAAATTAAGTATAAAATAGATTAATAAATATGTCTGTTAAAATGATGCCAGCTATTTAAAAGAAAACAAACCCAGTCTTTACTAACTCTAATGATTAAAGATACAGAGGTAGACTTGGATTCTTTGTGTAATTGAATGAAATAAACTGTCTTTTTCCTTTGCAGATTTATTCCAAAAGTTCCAGTAACCAATAATGTGTGCTCTGCAGCCCTATGGCATGGTGGGCAGTGTGAACAGGGTAAAAAAGCACAATAGTAGCACTTTGTGCAGAGTATAAATAAAAGCAGCAGATGAGGCAATGACAGTTTTAATGTCAAAGGACTCTTCCAGGTGAGACTAAAAGAAATTTGGATTTGATTGCCTGCCTATTTTTTAATCTGGAATCACGATTTTGGTACCTCCTGGATTGTGGATGTTCTTGCTCTGAGTGGGTGTGTTCGTTCCTGTCCCGAAGAGCTCGGCAATGACAGCCTACATGTTACTTTATTTAATCCTTCTAGAATTAGTTCTATAATGTTTGCTTGGAGGCCAGGAGATATTTTACAGTGACTGTGGTGGGATTCTCATTTTTAAACAGCTTTTCCCTGTTAAGAATTGTGATGAATGCATGATTAAGAAATAACACTGACAAACAGTGAAGTATTTTAAGGTTCATAAAGGAAGTGAATGACAATTTCTGGCTGCTTTGGAGGTCGCTGCATGGTGAAATTGCTTTTTTTGGAGTGCTCTTCACCATTTCTCATGGTGATTGGCCTGGCTCACATTGTTTTTTCACACTTTGAAATTTCCTTTACTACCTGGAAAGAAAAGGCTCCAAACCCAGTATATTCTTCCTCAAAAAAAAAAAAAAAAAAAAAAAAAAAAAAAAAGGGAAGGTGGGAAGTTGTTGCAATGGTGCAATGCTCATGGTGTGCCAAGGAATTGCATTTTGCCATTTTTATCCAAAGGCTGGATACAAAAATACAAATCTTGAAAGAGGAATGGAAATTCCATGTGAAAGAGTTTCTGTAGAATAAACATTTCCTGAATACAAAATGGCTTTAGGCTGCTTTTCCCCCTGTGTTTTTAAAGTACTGAAGGTCGACTTTTGTTTTGAAAAGAACTTTTTAATGAAAGGTGGGATTATGCTACTGGTTCAAATTCCTCTGTAATTGAATTATAGAGGTACTAAGGTAGAATATTTTCTTCTTTGTATTCCTCTCACCACTTAGCCCTCCAGTTTTCCTCAGAGCAATGGATCTTGTGTATTGCTTCTCTGAAATTTAAATGGATCAGATGCAGAATTAATGAGTTCTGCCAGTGGATGAGAACAATTAGTATCAATTAGTCCCTTGGAAATGAGGGGAAGGTGCAGACTTGGCACACCCCACATCTTAAAGCTTTTAAGCATGAAGCAGAAAGTAGTCAGCTTTTCATATCAAAGAGCTATCAATAAAAGCCTAACAGCCAACCTCAAAATGACAAAAACCAACAATAACTAAAATAAATAAATATTTTTTTAAATTTACCTTAAGTAATTGTTATTTGTTAACAACCAGCTACCACTTAAAATCCTCCAGAAAACAGCATTTAAATCAGTGGAGGAGTCTGTGTTCTGCATCAACCTATTCCTCCACGAACAGATACTACAAAATAAAGATTATTTAGAATACAAGATGCTGGAATAAAAGAGATTTGCACACAGGCTGCATAGTTTGTTGCACCTCTTTCTTCTCTATGTTCCCCTGCTTATATCTGATGCCTTTCAGTATCCCAGCCTCAAAAGATCATGTATCATCTAGTTCCTGTGAATAAGAACTGCTACTTCTCTCTTAAAAAGGGTTCTTTAAATCCTACATGTTTTCTGGAATTCAGCTCCAAACTGAGCCAGAGGCACAGCCAGGAAATGCTGGCAGCGGTGTTCAACAGCTGTGTAGAGTCTGCAAAAGTCTTCCCCCCTTATATGTAGCCTCTTGGGGCAAAAAAATGCTATTCCACACTCAGAAATATCCAATGAAGAGGCTGATCCAAGGTATTTCTAAACAGTGAAGGTGCAGGAGCAAGGCTGCCTCCCCCTGTCATTGCCTGCCCAGCTGTGATGTGAGAGAAGGACACACAGCCCCCACTGCATCATTCAGCAGTACCAACACATCAGAAAATGGCAACTCCTAAATAGCATTTTTCTTTTCATGCCTACCAAGTCATTTGTAAAGGGCCATTTCTGCCCAAGCTGCATATAAATCCTAGGTTGTTAGTGGATTGCTGCTCTCTGGCTTCCTGTGCACAGAGCTCTGTGCCAAAACCGGGGCTCTGCAGGACCTCAGCCATAAAGAAGAGAATGATCAATAAGGCTGGGCAGGCTGTGACGCTCAGTGACAGATTTGCACTGCCTCTACGGCTGTATTTGAGTTTAGACAAAAATAGTGAACAGCGCAGTTGCAAGGGAAAAGAAGTCATCTGCTTCTTATCTAATGTGTAATTCAAAAATTCCTGTAATTGATCTTCATTGACAGTTTTTGCAAGCTCACTCACCCACACTGCACATATTGTGCTTCCTGACATAATTCCCGACATAGACGATGATATTTCAACAGAGGAAGCTTGTTAAATCAGGTCAAACAAAAAGCATTAGAATGTGCTGCAAGTCCTTGCAGCTGTCTGTCTTTTCACTCTTTCCCCCTTATTCCCACCAAAAAAATACAAAACAAAACAAACAAAACCCACAAAACAACAACAGCAAAATGCACAAAAAAACAATACAAAACCAATTTCCAAATACTGGTAATTTTGTAATGGGCTAAAAATACAAAATTCAGCTTTGTTAAATGTTGATAGGCTTTTGAATTAAAATACATTATTTTCTCCCAAGATGCTGGACTATTACTGTTGATCAGACATAACTGCCAGTCTTTTATTGCTTCGACATGGTTTAATTTTCCCTGGAAGTGTCATATATATTCTAATGATCTGCTGAATTAAAAGAATTCTAAATTGGTTCCCAGTTGATGAGATGGTGTTTCTGAGATAGGACAATAAAGGGCATTTTCTCTCACAGACAAACACAAAAATTCAGGAGGTGATAATGGTCCTCAGGTGTCTGAAAGAGCAATACATAATTTCAGAGCAACACAAACAATAGATGCATTTTCCATTTACAATGACTGTAAATAAAGAGGAACATAATGTTTCTGTTTTATAAACACAATCACTGGCCTAGGCAGCATTCTCCAATTACTCAAACTGCTCTTATTCTTCAAAAATTGAGATAGAGGAAGGGTTCAACAGGCTAACAACTAATAGATACAATTAATGGTAGCAGAAAGCCAGATGAGTTCAATAGAAGCATGTTAGAATAATAGATACAAAAGGCTGGCACTGGGGAACCTCATCTTAATTTCTATAAATACATCTCCAGCTTTTAAAATAAAACATTTGAAGTGCAGAGTGAGGCACTTTTCTATAGAGGTAGATTCCTTTATTCCAGCTTCTTTTTCCAACTCTAGTTGCTAATTCTATAGCAGTTGAGAGATGATTCCCATAAATCACCTCCCTGACCCACAGGCCTTTCCCCCATTGGCTGGAGGTGGCTCTTAGGCTGTGCTGCTGAATGATTTTCCAATTTCTGGTGGCTATAGCACTGCAGGTTATTTATGCTACAACTTATTGAGCTGAAAAGTCATCAGGAGAGAAAGAGAAGCAACCAAGGGTGACGCATGTACAGACACACTAAAAATAACAGTAAGCTCTTACCTTTCTTGCCCACAGCAAGTTTCCAGGAGGCTTCTGCACTGGACAGGGATGTTGGTGTGCTTCAAAAAGTGAGACAATATTTCCTGAACTCTGCAGACATATCATGTTATGTGCAAGCATCTCCTTTTTCCCACTGAGTAAGTTCTGAAACACTCAACAAACAAAAACACTTGAAGGGCAAACCCATAAATATTTCAGCAAGTTGTGTATAGGTTTGGAGTTAAATAACTGGAATAAAACTGACACAGTGTGTATTTTATACTGAGTAGCACAAAACTGACCCAGGGAGTAACAAGGATTATGAAGCAGACAGTGGAATGGAAAGCCATACAGGCTCTTCTGCAAGGATATTCAATAATGGAATGTTTGGAAGGTAGTTGCTGCCTCTGTTTTTTGGCCTCCACTGAAACGTCTTCATTTAAGTGTAAATTTGGGGAAGCAAAACTCATCTGTCTATATGATGGGTTTATATGAAACAGTGAGTGAAAATAAAAACAAAATTCTTCACATAAGGCTACATCTGACACTGACTTAGAAGAGAATTACTTAAATAGGAAAAAACATCCTAAGATATACTTTTAATATCACAGTGTTACTGAAAGAAGCCAGATACACAAATAAGTGGCAAGCTAACCCACAGCACTGAAATAATGTACAAAATATTATTTTTTATGACTTTTCCCTTCCTGCTCAACAAAGCTGATTTCATGTCATTCTAGGTAGGCAAAGGTGTGAAGCTTTATAAAATAACCTGATCTCCAAGAGAGAGGAGAATCACAGACCAAAGGGCATTCAGCCAAACCCAGAGCCTGGATTGCTGTGGATTTTATCAGTCTCTACATCCAGGATGAAAGGCCATTGAGTAAGAAAAATATGCACCCCATCTTCCTATCTTTTGACAACAGCATGTCAACGTATTCATTGATCCCAGTGAAGAGTATCTGGCTCCCTTTTTGTCACATCACTGCCTTCACACACCCCATGGGAGACATTGGCTGTGAACTCACACCAAGGCTGCACTAAATGTTCATAAATGTCATTCCCAATGCAACTGAGCTCACCCTGCCCCTGCAGGCACAGAATGCTGTACAGCAAAATGCAAAAATGGGAAACAAGAATAGAAGGCACTTTATTAAGGTAATGTTCACATCTTAATTTCACCCCCATATAGATAATGTGTGGGTGAATATTAGATTTAAACAGTTAGCTTAATGCTGAATATTTTAGTGACAAATATGGTCTATGCACTTCCTAAAATGTCTAGAAGTATGCAAAGGAATAATATGGGAAAGGCAGGATAGAAAGAGAAAGGAAACTTTTAATCTTAAGGTTTATTTTTAGGTGATCTATTGAATGAAGGTTTGGCTTTTCCTTAGAACACCCACACCCCTGCAGCAGAGCAAAGATTCTGATGAATGTGATACCCAGAGTATCACAGCTTTCTCCATGGTTGTTTTTTTCATATAATGCAGTCAGTTAATTAGATCTCTCTGATCAATCATTGAATTACTGCTTCAAAAGGCATCATGATATGATGAGAGTGCCTCGCAGCAGTTAAACACTTTGATTTTTCTGTCCTAACACATTTACAACTGATGTCAACTAGGTCCTCCCAGCAGGAATAAAGAAATACTTTTTTAAATTACAAGAATAATTTATCTCACAATTTTAAATCTAAAAAAAATTACTGTAAAGTGGACCAGTAAGATTACTGTAATGGATTCATTCTCTCCATTGGTCCTTTCTAGTATTTAAGACCAATCTCTTTCATGTTTTCCATGTTGCTTATGTTTTGATCTCAAGGCCTCTGGAGCCTCAACCTTCTCTCTTGCTCTTGTTCTCTTCAGCTGTTTTATACCATCACTGTTATATATCTGTGACTTCAGCTGTGTTACAGCAGCTCCTTCCTTGATCCTTGGGAGTCCGACTCAAAAACCAAAGCAGTGTAGCCATTCCAAAGAGATATTGACAGGAACTCTTCTGTTTTCCTTTTGTGACTTGGCTCTTGAAGAGGAACTCTGATCTAAGGGTTAGGACTGTAGGTCACAACTCGATCATGAGATTTGCATGCCTTGGCATTGGGGACTGTTGGCAAGTTACTGCCTTGGCTTCTCCTCATCCCTCTGCGAAAGGGGAGCAGGGATTACAGGACAATGTCACCCCTAGAGTTGCCTCATTATGGTTTCTGTGAAGAGCTTTGAACTCTTGGAAAGCAGACAGTACAGGGAGGGGTGGTGTGTAGTTTTGGGAAAGGTCTGGTTTTGCTTCCTCTCCAAAAGCAGATGCCATGTGCCACATCCAGGGATCTTTGCACAGTGCTGTACAGAGTTATGTTTGCAGTAAAACAAGAAAATAAAGAAGCTTTCTACATTCTGCTTTTGTTTGTGATTCAAGTCCCCAAATGGGGCAAAAAAAAGATACCTTGGTTTTCTGAGCAGTACAAGTGATGGAAAATAATTTACTTTCTAATCCTACAGAAATACTTTTGCCAGATGAAAACTGTTCTGCTATTGCCTCTCCAACAGGGTAGTGCAGTCTGCAAGTAATTAAACAGCAGAAAGCAATACCCATAATTCAACAGTATGTCTTAGCTGTTATTTGGCAATTCTTTTTCTCTTGAAAACTCCTATACATAACATGAGCTTAAAATGGAAATCACTCATAGCAGGTTTCATTTCATTGTGAATTGTTCTCATACACCAATATGCAACCACATTTGTAAGAAACCCAAATCTTTTCCTGCCAGCTGAAGCTGTCCTGCACTCTTAGAAAGTCTGCTATTTTGAATTTGAATACCTGCTACGTGGGCAGCAGACCCCAGGAAGATGATACACCAGTCTGGCAACTCGCCATTCTGTGAAACAGAAAGGTGCTGACAAAACTGAAGGGGATTTAGAAGCCAGCAACTAGCATGAGAAGACACAGGATTCTCATTTTTCTGGAGAAATCAAGACTTAGCTAGTTTTATAGCAAGGTTGATTACTGCCTCCCAAATTAAACCCCACTACTCAGGGAAACATCATCTGGAGACTGGTTCCATGGTACTGCAGGTCTCCCCATGGCCAGGCTGACACAGCAGACAGATTTCCAGCTGCCTCCAGAGCTAAGAGGAGGAGAGGTTATTGCTCCTGACAGTGCAGAGCACTCCTGGGGCCCAGGGAGGCAGTGTGTCCCCTGTCCTGTGAGCTGAACGTGGAAAAGGTGACAATGTTCTTTTTAGTAACTCAACTGTTAAAAAGAACCAGAAGAAATCTCAGTTTGAAAGTGTGAAAAAGGAGAAAGATGCTGGGGACTAGCACTGACTACCTCAAGCTAATGCAGGATTCCTCATCCATGTAGAATGAGCTTTAGCTCACCAGGAGCAACTTAATTACTTCTGTTCAATGGTTTTCCACCCACATGTTTATCTAGTTCGTGCTCTTGGAAAGTGCTGAGGAAACAGCTCAGGGTATGAAAGGGGATTACTCTCATAGGTAATGGGTGCTGCAAAAGCTCCTCTGAAAGCTTCTGTGCTGCACATACCCATGATGCCTCCCCCTGGGCAGGATGGTCTGACTCCTAATGATGTGACAGATCCTGCAGGGACACGAAGGTGCTGATATTTGCACCAAGGAGTGCAAATTACCAGCTCTAAGGATTAGTAATTACACAAATAAGTATACAGCTAATGAGAAACCCTGTTATCCTGTACTTTTTACTTTAAAATTTCTTGTTCCCAAGAAGTGAATCAGGCCTCTCTTCAGATAATTTATAGAATACCAGTTTCCATAACAACATAATTGCTCAATGAAGCAAAAATACCTGGCAGAGTTGCCATTATCATGAAATAATTGACCACAACAGTGAGTGAAAGGGGCTGCATTAAACCCCCACCATTGCTTTGTGTCAACATGGTCAATTACAATCCAGTAATGCCAGATCAAAGACCAGCATTCCTAAAACAAGTCATTACAAATCACAGCAGATCCCTAAGAAACAGAGAGATCGTAGTGAACAAGAATTTTTCCCTACAACAAAGCACTAAGTCATGTCCAATCATTTAACGGTTGCAGAACTCCATGGCCCCCACCATGACAGGTAATTTTAGGACCTAATGGTTTGCTGTAAAGAAATACAAGCAAGAACAGCTCTCTCAGTTTGTGCCTTAATATGGGCAAAGGCACAAGCTACTTTTTAAATCTTAATAGGAGTGTTTGTTCCACAAAGGCCTGGCAAACGTTGTCATGTGGTAAGATTCAAGAGGGAGAACTTACACCCACTGCTGAAAACACCTAGTTCATTAAAAAAACACAGCACCAGTCTAGATGTAGATGCGCATCTCCCATGGAACCATTACATCTTTACTCCTGTGGGCTGCAGGAGCAGCCAGCCCACAGCTGGGTTTGTGTGGGAGCACTCAGACCCAATACCTCACATGTAAGTGTTCATGCCATCCTGTACCTCCCCAGCCCAGCTCTCCTCTGCACCCTGTTCTGCTCACTGTGTCCTGAGATATTTTCTGTTTCTCTGCAGCTTCTCCAGCAGCTCTGAGTAGCTCCAGCAGAGTCACACTGCAATCCCAGCAGCTGGCACAAGGGTGTGTGAGGATGGGAGCCCTCTTGGCACAAGTGTTGGAAGGTCATCCCACTAAGGAGCCAGCTTGGATCCTGTGTCCAGAGTCTCCCTGGATCATGGTAAGCCAAGAAGGAGCCTCAGGTGCAAGGCAGCACGTGTGTCAGATCAGGGCCAACTGTGAACCAAAGCCAAATTGTTGGTGGGGTACCCCAAACTGTTGTTGTTCTATTATTTCTAGAGTCCCATATTGTTGTTCTATCAGATTTCTAAAGTCCATATCTCTTTGGTGTATTCTCATGGCTGCAGATCTTCACTGACTCCTTCTTCTGCATGCTGTTCTCTCTCAGGCCAGGGCTCCTCCAAGGCTCTCCCTAACTGGCTATCCTGCCCCCTTTTATCCCAGTCACCTTCATTAGTTACAGCTGCAGCCCATCAAGGGCAACCGGGACCTCTGGGGCAAAGCCTCTAGACAGATATTCCAATACATTTCCACTACTATACCAAAGAGATCAAGCTGGCCTGAAATATTGGCCATGCAACTCCTCCAGGTCTGGAGTAGTTCTGCTTGTTCCCAGCACTGTCAGCTTTGTATAGAGAGACTGTTACAGAATGCTTCCAAACTTCACAATTCACAGAGACTAACACCTATGGTACAAAATAGTTACATCTCTAACTCCTATGTGCCATATTACAAGTCAAACTGTTCTCCTGTTCTTTTCCCTTTGCACCTCCTGTTCCTTACACACAGGCAGGGTGAGCACAGCATGGTTGGTTCTGTCCTTGGGCACTCCTGAGTCATCCATGCTTTACCCCCTTAGCAGTCAAGGGATGTTTCCCCTGACTTCAATACCATGAGTCACCATGGTGGATGAGTGGTCTTTCTGTTCTTTCTGATGTGGTTTTGATAATCCGGGAAAAAACAAACTTGTCAGAAACTCTATGGAGATACTGAGCCTTGAGAAAAAGAGGATGGCCTTTTTTTTTACTACATCTTGCTTGGCTAACACTCATAACAACTTCCTTTCCCTTCTTAAAACTTTCCAGAGTTTAACAATAAATCTCTGTTTTTTTCACCCTTACCAAGCTCTGCAAATACACCTTCCCATTCTGTATTTCCTCTACTCAGCATCAGGGAGAAGCTGGGCACAGACATACTGGATAGGTTTGGACATTACAGAAGCAAAGAGAAAGAAAGGTCACACACGAGTCTTATCTCTGGCTTTACAGTTCTGGCCTGTTTTGCAAGCAAGACACAGATGTACTTTAATTATTCATTAAGGTAACTGCAAACTCTCTGAGGCTGCCTGCACCTCTTGCAGCAGAGGAGGCTGTGGCTGAGGCTGTGGTTGTACACAAACAACCAGAAAACGTAAGATATTTGTCAGAAATTAAGTACAGAAAAACAGAGAGAAGAATAAAGCAATTCATCATTCAGAAAGGGGGGAGTGGGGCAGGGAGGGAGAGAGAAGAGAGAGAGAGAATGGCAAAAGAAACCTGATAGCTTGTGCTGCCTCCCCTGGAAGTCTGTCAGCCACTGGCAGGAAGATTAAGGATGTTGATGGGAATTCCTTTCTCACCACAGTCGGCTTTAAAAGCACAGGACAATAACCTACTTTTACAGGTCTGGCTGTGGCTTTCCCACAACACATCTTTTTCTCCCCTTACTCTAAACAAAAAAAGATGATCCCTTGCAGTGCCTGTTATCTGAGTGCTGCCCTCACAGCTGAGGTGAAGGTATTGATTGAAGCACTTGGACATTTATTGGATTTGCAGCTTTCCTGATGTGTGAAAAATGCTTTGTCCTGCTCAAGTCATACAGTCCTACATGTTCCAGCATTTGTTGGTGTAACCACCAAAGGTCCAGACCCTCTGCCACACTTCCTTTGTGAGCAAACCAACCAGTGAAATCCCTGCAAGGCAGAATACAGATTTCAAAGCATCAGATCTAACAATATACTTGACACTGGGCTTGAAGAGCCTGCACAGCTTAGAGTTCACCTCCCCTTGACCCTCTGGGAAGGACAATACCCACTGCTGTATCCACAGCTTAAGCTGGATTGCCTGTTTCAGTATCTTGCTCTATTAGGAACCTGTTTAGTGGAGGGAATTTGCACTGGCAGGATGCCCTGGATGGCTCCTTGAATCAAGTTCTCCAACCCTCCCCATGGCTTTTTTACTGAATTCAGTGCTTGTGGGATGGAAAAAAGCAAGAAAGGAAAAAATTACTCAGAGGCAAGGTCAGGGCCACCCTTTTGCCCCATAAGAATAGAACCTTTTGCTTTCTAGTTTATACAGAACTATGCAAGATTTTCATCTGAGCAAGGAAAGAATGACTGACCCTCTTACAAAGACTCTTACACCACTCTCTTACACCTATGCTTTATTTTCACCCTTGTTTGCTAATATCACAAAGAAGGCAGTGTGTCCTGGGCAAGGTGACATTTCTGTGCTCTGTGATGACATCACTGGCATCAGTCACTTGCTCTTGGTTCTCTGTGTGCTTGAGTCAGTCTGGCCTTTTTGCATTTTCAGAAAGGGCCATCCCTGGAGTGATTTCCAGGCTGAAAGATCATTTGTTCTGTACACACAGAAAGCTTCTGTGTTTCAAGAGTGTCAGCTCTTGAAATGCCTGATCTAAATCTCCACAAGAGCTACTCACTATTGCAGTACCTGAGGAGTGAAGTCTCACATCAGCCTTCAGCAGTGCAATTAAAACAAAACAACCTCATATTTGACTTGTTTCCAATAACTGGTTCTTCTATTTTCTGGGCTGAGGCTCTCCAAAGGACATAACCAAGCTGAAGCAGGGCAAGAAGAGCAGAAATGGGAGTTGGGCGTCCACTTATAGGCAGCAAATGTCGCAGCTCTCAGCTGAAATATATTTTAGGATCCTAAAAGATAATACCACCATTTCATTGTAAAGAAACTGCATTGTTATATTTTTAGCAGTTTTTCATAGGTATTTGATTGAGATGACACATACAAAATCAAATACTAATAAAGTAGCATACAAAGGAGTTTTAGAAGCAGTAACATACCATATTTCTAAAAAGCCAAACCAATAATTAAATTCACAGGACAATGGATTTTTAATTTTTTTTTTTAAGTGGAAGTCAATAATATGTTGTGCTATAAACAAAGCTTTAATCCAGGGTTGCTCCAGATAACACAGTTATGTTTTGCAGTCAATAGTCCCCAAAAGAACATTAAGCTTGTATAGAGGCCTGACTAAGATGGTGGCATATTTACAATACATTTCACTGATTTATATGTGCTTTTCCCTCTCCATCCAAGCAATAGATTTTCTTCATCCCTCTCCTAACAGATGCAGCAATGGGGTTTGTTTCAGGCTTTGTTTGGGAGATTAAAACCATCTCAGTATAATCTCTTTTTGTTTTATACACTGAAGGAAGCATTAGAGATGAAAATTGATGCCACAATGGATTTCATTAATCACACCAGGAGGCTTGGTTTGCTGTAGTAGGCACTTCCAGCAGAAGGTGCTCACAATCAGTTTAAATATTAAACGCCCTCCTGTGTTTAAATAGAGATGATCAAATCTGTGCAATCACAGCTCCTCTTGGGACAGGGATTCTTTTAAAAGGGCCAATATTGTCCAAACCATCTCACCTTATGGTCAATCCCTCTTTCCAGCAATGTAAGCGTCTGTGGAGCTGCAAGGACAAAAGGACTAGAAAAGTCAGTGCCTGGGGGAATTGCTGTGAGATAAAGGAGGTGCCACCTCTGGGTCACCAACGAAAAGAAAATCACAATGGTCATAAGGGCCAACAGTTACCGTGCTGGGACAGGTGCTGGCAGCACGAGGCACCAGTCTGCCCAGTCCTTGGAGAGTAGGTGCTCACATATCAAAAAGCAGCACTGCTGTTAACTGATGCTGCCAAGAAAAAGGCCAAGGATCAACAGATCCCCCAAGCTGGGCTGTTGGGGTGTATCCCCACGAAAGGCCAAGTCCCAGTGGCAGATGGCCAGAGGGAAGTTTGCATTCCCACAATTCATGTTCTAACTGTTAGGAATAATCAGCAGCTCTCCAGGGCCCTGGGTCTGACGCCAGGCAGAAGCCAGCCGTGCTTGAAACCTGCATCAGTCACCAATTGTCCCAGCCAAAAACACCTTTGGACTGATGTGTTGGGGCTGTTGCATACAGATGAACATGGTCTAAGTGAAGGAAAGGAAAGCAAACCCCAAGAAAGCAGTATACAAAGAAAAAAGCTGTGAAACTCATAATTCCTGTCTGCAGAATCTAGGAACCAAAAGCACAAGTTCACTTTAAAATGTTTTTGTGCCATCACTGTAAAGCCTTGCTTAAAATTAGAGTATAATCAGAAATTGAGGGAATGGGGTCTTAGCAAAGGTGACAATATACAGGTTTATGCTGCTGTATTCTGCCTCAGCCTCCTTCCTGTACTGGGATCTAAGGAGATTTAAAAAATCAACAAAACCAAAACTGAAACCCCAACCAGTCCTGCCCTCAATAGAGGGAATAGTATTGGGAGCTGAATTGACTACAGTTCCCAACGTTCACTGAGGGTACCTTTAGGACAAATGTTACCCGAGAACATGCCAAACAATCTGAAATTGAAAGCAAGCCCCGGTGGCTGTTGGAAGCTGTAGTCAGCTCTCCGGGGTGAACTACTGAGCACAAAGATCCCGAGAGCTGCTCTGGCAACCGAAAGAGCCCCGCTAGAGTTCTGGGGGATCGGGCGGCGAGCGAGGAGAACTTGCTGTGCCCCTCGGGGGTGCCAAATTCCCTCCTGGCACTTCCCCGATGTTTTGGGGGGATTTTTGGCCTGGGCCTGCGGCAGAAGGGGCGAGACCTGCCCGCGGCAGCCGGGGCCAGCAGGACCCGGTTTCCCCCGCACCGCCCGGGCCCGGTGTCGCTGGCGGCGGCTGCGCCGGCGGCAGTGGCGGTGGCCGTGGTGGCGGCGATGCGCTGCCGGGGCCCGGCGCCGGGGGGCGGGGGCCGGGGGCGGCGGCGCTCCCCGCCCAGCCGCCGCAGCCGCGGGCCGGGCGCGGGGGGCGCAGCGGAGCGGCGGCGGCGCGCAGGGCCATGTCGGCGCCGTGCCTGCGCCTGCCCGCCGCCGGGTCAGCACCGGCGGAGGCGGACAGCGCCGGCGGCATGGAGCCGCCCGGGGCCGCCGCCCTGGAGCTGGCCCTGGAGGAGGAGCTGGCGCTGCTGGCCGCCGCCGGGGAGCCGCCGGAGCTGCCGCCCGCCGCCGCCGCCCGCGACCCCGAGCTGCTCTCGCTGATCCGGCAGAAGGAGAAGGACCTGGTGCTGGCGGCGCGGCTGGGCAAGGCGCTGCTGGAGCGCAACCAGGACATGAGCCGGCAGTACGAGAGGATGCACAAGGAGCTCACCGACAAGCTGGAGGTGAGGCCCCGCCGCGCTCCGCCCGGCCCCGGCCCCGGCCCCGGCCCGCGGGTTCTCCCCGCGCAGCGCGGCCCCTTCCCCGGCGAGCGCCGGCGGCGGGCGCGGGCCCTGCCGAGCAGCCCACGGGACGCGCTGTGGCCGTGACGGGGAAGAAAGGGTCTGAGCAATGCCTGCGAGGCCTGGGGGAGGAAAAGCTGCCGTTCTCCCCCGATCCCCCCGGCGCAGAGCCGGCGTGCGGGGCCGGGGCCGGGGCCGGGCTGCAGCACCGCGCTCCGGAGGCTCCTGGGGGGCTGTTCTGCCCCAGGACCACCTGGGAGAGATGTGCGCGGCTCATCTCGTCACAGAAATACCTCGGAAGTTAAATTTGCACAGCAGGTACTGAGCTACAGAGCATATGTGACCCTTATGCTTAAGCTGTTGCAGCTAAGGCTTTAGGCATGGCAGGAGATAAGCCCTACTGATACATCGCAGTTAGCCGTTTGCTCTAAAAAATGCCTACAGGTATCTGGAGAGAGCTGTTTGCAAGGAACTCGGGGGGATTGAGCTATTTATTGATTTTTTAAAGATAAAATAGAGCTATTACAAAGAAAAGGACTTGTGCTAGCAGCTTTTTTTTTTTTTGAACGACTCTCTTGCACAATTCTGAGAGAACCACTATTATTCACTCTTCCTCATAGCTACTCTTGAAATTGTATTTCTTCCAATAAGTAATACTGCTTAGAAGGCTGAGGAAAGCCTCTCTCACCTTTCTGGAGAGAGTTTGAACAGTGCTGGATTAACATTCACATTTCAAGTCACAGCCCTAGACCTTTCTGCACAGTCCTGCATATTCCTGTATTCCTTCCTCACAGACTTAACATTTCTCAAGTTCAAGAGGATTTGTGAAATTACTGTATGCCCTTTGTTCTCCTGACAAAAATTCCTCTCTCTTATTAAGCTTGTCATTTACCTCAACTGATCCCTTCCTTTTTGCAAGGGAATCTCTCTGCCTCTGCTATTTTAATAAAAAAATAGTGAAGGTGACATTTGCTCAAATTGTTGCTTAGTGGCTCTGTTTATCAGATGAGAATTTCCCAGAGTATTAAAATTTGCCAGAGTGAATGCTTCCAGGTTGATCTTTAAGCAAGAACAGACGTACGTGGTGTTGTGCTGACATGGTTTTCCTTAGGAGTTGGAGTAGAACCTTTCCTACCATTAAAGGAAAAATGCACAAGTTTAGGTACCCAGCGAGCTGCCTCTTAGAGAGTTCAGGAACCTCAAGTACCACTCAGTGCTTGCAAAATGTAGAGATGAAAAGGAGAGGGGAGAAGCTATGACTGTATAGTACTTTAAATAACATCCCACAAATGTTTACCTCTGCTCTCACAGGCCCATTCAGAAGGTAAATGAAGAGATTGTAAACACAACTGGCTGTTTACATATTTTCATCCCATTACTATCGCCCTAACTTCCCAGTGGAATAACAGATTGCTATTTTCCAGGCTACCCATTTGAGAGGAGTTAGTGTTATCTACTTTAGGGGCATTTTTTTTTCCATTGTGTTTGGCAAATTTAACCTAGTGCTGCTTCACACAAAAAATCAAATTTCAACATTAATCTTCTAAAACACAAGCTTGATAATCCCAGCCTCTGCAGATTAAATCTCGGCCTCCTCCTGTTGTCACTGAAGTGAATAAAATTTCACAATAAGCTTTTTTATTTCAGAGGAGCAGAGAGGAAGGACCCACAGCTGTTCCCTCCTTCCCTATGCTGAGAACTTTCTGATGGTGACACAAAGCAAAGTCTCAAATGAGATCCTTGGTGACAACCTGATATAATGATGTTTAGCACTTAAAAGGAGATATTTTGTCCCAATTCACAGTTCAGAATGGGTTAAAAGAGCTCAGTGAAGCCTCTCCATTTAACAATAGCCAAGGTCCTGGTCTGCTTGTTGGGTGCTTTGCCTCAAGATTAAATACGTTCTACTTTTGTGGGTTCATTGCTGAGGTACAGCGTTCCTGCCATGCACCTATTCTGGCACTTCACAGCCTGAATTTAAATTCATTTCTCATCATGAAATTGAAGTTCTGTAATAAATTCTGATATGTGATCCTAGACAGTTTTATCCTCTCTAAGGGATTAAAACAGTTAATAGTGCTGGTCCTCTGACACAGAGGAACCTGCTGTGTCCAAGCATTTTACCGTATGAACCCTCTTTTTATCAGCTGGGAAACTCCCCCTTGCTTTCATCTCTTCAGATGAGGACCAGCCCAGCTCAGTTAAGTTGAAGAGAAGCTGTTTTCAGAAGAAAACATCTTCTAGAAAGCAGTTGTGTTTAAAAATCAGTGAGCAGCTGGTGAATGGAGAGACACTCAGGAAACAAGAAACTCCCCTACTGAGGCCAGCAGTTTGCCCTATCAGCACTACGTGCAGAAATCCCCTCTCCAGACCTGCAGCCCTGCAGGTGCTGGGGTGAGGGCAGGCCAGGAGAGGTGGCTGCTGACAGAAGCAGGAGGGACCAGTCAACACATCTCATCTGGGTTCTCCTCCTCTTTGCAACAGCCTCTCTGTGCCCCCCTGCTCTGTTCTGGTTTCTCTGTCACAACAGAATAAACTTCATATTCTTCACCTTCTTCTAATGCCAGACTTTGTGATGGCCATTTATGGGGGCTCTCTGTAGTGATTTTCTTTTGCAGTGAAAAACTAAAGTGCTTTTTAAATGATTGACAAGGCTTATCGGTGGCTTCTAAATCACATTTGGGTGTCTGGGGCACTTCAGCTGCAGTGCTGCTTCTCAGCAGGCTGAAGTTCCACTTTCCATTTAGAGAAGGCCCTGGATCTTTCTAAACGTTGCCTAGCAGTGAAAGAGGCAGAGCTATAAAAGACAGAATTTTCAGTGTGCTGCTGAAAGTGAAATTGTGGCTGCTCCAGCCACACTTGGACTACAAACAAGATTTCTTTGCAATGGTTGTCATGGGCCAGGTGCTGGGATCTCATGCCTACCTATTGCACTAAAATATTTCTATTTTTGCTTAGCTCTCATTTGCAAGGATGCTCATTCTTTTAGAGCTGAAACATGGGGAAATCCCCTACTATGGACCACTGTTTTTAATCAACTTTCCCTCATTTAAGGGTTTTTCATGAAAATCTGGAATTTGCAGAAGGATTTGAAGGCATAAGCAACATGCTGCTACACTGAGCTGGAAGGAGCATAGGAAAGGATTTGGGGATCAGGTGAAGAAAGAGAAAACATGGCATCTGTGTGGCAGAGCAAAAAAAAAGGTGGAAGATTAGCAATACACAGGCCAGAAGCTGGAGAGGTACTGGAGGGTTTTGACATTCAGACCTGCTTGGGAAGGTGACAGGGACCCTGCCAAGGAGGCTGTGTGTCATCAGCAATAGGCACCCAGGGGAAACAGCCCCCTCACAGCCTGTGTTTCTAACAAGCAATAAAAAGCCACTTCACATAAATGCAGTGCAATTTTCTTTTCCACCTAGCAGGTTTATTTTTCCCTCCTATCAGAAGTGCCATGGGAATTGTTCATGAGGGAACAATTCACTTGGGAGAAATAGGCAAGTGCTACCAGTGTTTGGCCCAGTGGGTTTCTGTTCTTATCTAAGACACATTCCTTAAAGACTGGGGAATCTGATAGAGAGTAGCAGGAGAATATTCTGGGGATCAGAGGACAACCAACAAGGAGAGGACTCCCATTTTTCAGGTTTCCCTGCTGATCCTGGGACATGCCCATGTCCCCAATCTGTGACTGTTCTGAAAGTAAATGTGTGTCTTCAGCCACCAAGGGAAATTCAAACTCAGGGTTTTGGAGCAGGGATTCTTTCAAATGGGTACAACATAAATCTGCTTTGACCTGATTTGCAGCTCTGTTTCAATCAAGCCCTCATTTAACTGAGCCTGTAAAACATGCAAAAGTTTCACCATATTGGTGCTGTCCCTCATTTTCCAGCCAATCCAAAGCCAAGCAGAGTCTCCAGAACTGAGAGTGGTTTCTAAGAAACCTGAACCCAGAACATGGATGTACATAATGTCTATAGCAACCAGTTCATTGCATCCATTGCCATTCCAGAGCAGGCTGCATCAAACAATGGAGTTACTGTGCACTATCAAACTCTCAGACAACTAATTAGGTCAGGAATAGAAGAAGCAAATGGATAGATGATTCAACTGTTGTTCATGAGACCCATATGACAACAAGGATGCCTCATCTACATTCCTCACCAACAGTAAGGGTATATAGTTTGTGTATTTTGACTATAAAGGCAATTTTTAAAAAATTATGCCACTGACCACTGAAATATTGCTTTGGAGTTAAGCTGGGCTCTGCTAAATCAATTGCTCTGTCTGACCTATATATCTCGGCTATTGACATGCAGCCTACTTCACTCTTTTGGCAGTTATTTCAGTAAAAATTCAATGTGCTGAACTCCAGTGGCCAAGGACAGGCCAATTGCTGGAAATGGAAATTGGCTTTAGTGCCAGTGACCTGCCCTGATGTGGAATTGTTATCTCCATGGCATTGTCACGCTCCAGCACCATCCTCTTTCCTGCATGAGGTTTTAGCCCTAGCATAGAGGAGGAAAAGGAGACATTCACCTTTTTCCCCTCCCTTCCTAACCCCTTCTCCCCCATCATGTAGCACCTGGAGCAAGAGAAGCACGAGCTGCGGCGGCGATTTGAGAACAAGGAGGGCGAGTGGGAAGGAAGGGTGTCAGAGCTGGAGAGCGACGTGAAGCAGCTGCAGGACGAGCTGGAGAAGCAGCAGGTCCACCTGCGCGAGGCCGACCGCGAGAAGACGCGCGCTGTCCAGGAACTCTCCGAGCAGAACCAAAGACTCCTGGACCAGCTCAGCAGGGTGAGTCAGCTGGGTGGCACAGCTGGGCACGGGACAGCTGTCATCCTCCTCTGGGGCAAAGGAGTGGGGAATCTCCAGCTTCCGGGGAAACAAAGGGTTCTGCCTTTGGTTATGTTACACATGCTGCCTTTAAACTGATTTTACACCTCCAAGGAGTGATGCATTTCTTTGGCAAAACAGTTGTGTTTCTGGGTTGAGTGGTCATTTACTGCATAGTTATCTCTCTCAACTGTTTTTGTATCAAGAACTGATGTAGAAAATCTGTTTCTAATTTACTAATAGGCTGAACAAATTTAGCATGCAAGAAGAAGGCTAATCTGCAACAATGGGGCGAAAGGCTTTTTGCAGGCCTCCCTTTTTTGAGATACATTGGTTGTAATGTTGTAGAATTGAACATACCATGTCATTCTCAGATGGTGTGTCACTACAGATAACTTTGCCATGGTTAGATGTGTGAGAACCTACTGAAATTCCTTGGAATGCCATGTTTCATCAAAGAGCTTAACTTGCCTCTGAATGAAAGAGGATTTATAGTGAGGCTGCTACAAATCAGCCTAATTGACTGAATACTTGCAGCATGAGTTTCTTTCTGACAGCAAAAGACTTAACAGTTTCTGCCTCCTTCTCACAGAAGTTAACCTGTCTTCTGGAATTAAGAGCCTTGATTTTTTTCCTCCCCACTGGACAGTTAGTACAAACCATAATTTTAATGCTTGAGAACACAGTTACTCCAGCAGACGAAAGCATTTGCTTGTTAGCAGTTGCTTATTCCCAAAATAGCATAGAACAAAAACGCACAGATTCAGGCTGAAGAGGCCCACCTCATGCTCTAAGAACCTCTCTCAGACTAAATTCTGTCAGAGCTGAGTCTCTGAGGCTGACACAGGGATTTTGCTTATGGAAGAGTGAACACCTCAACCACAACAGTAGGATCAGGGGACTCTGAAGAGGGTCAGATGTGCAGGCCTTCACTCAAGCTGTGTATGCAGTTGTCCTGTGCCTCTGGAGGTGAGAGGAGCTAGTGTTGGGTATGACACTGTACTGACACTTGAGGAAATCACTCCTTATTCCACTGTAGATTTTTTTGTCAAGAATTTAAAAAGTCACTTATTCCAATTTGGTTAACTAACTTTAAAAAAAAAAGAGGAAAAAAAACCCCAAAAGACCTGATCTTCCTTAGCTCAGGAATGCTGCTAAGTTTATTCATGTTTTTAAAGCAATGTGTCCCAAGTGAGCTACAAATCTTTCACCTTTTCTCTGGACAGAGCTTATTCCACATACACTATGGATGAGGGTTTCCACCCAAGATTGCACAAGCCCTGTGTTGTGTCAGGTTTCTTATCCAGGGCTAATAAGTTGGCTCCTTCTGTGTATGTATGATTTCTGTCACTGGCTGGGGAATGTAAGATTTGTTATTGTCCCAGCATAAGCATAAACTGGAAGAACATACTGGAAGGTGGGAGAGGCAAACCAGACAGCTTTTTTTGGGCTTTTAAAACAGATGGGATTATCCTCACGTGATACTTGTGCTAGAGGAACCTCTCACAGCCAGATGCTGAGAGATCCACTCCACAAAGCCTTGTCAGAGGAACCACCAAGTTTACCAGCATGTGGTGTCCAAGCATGGGTTTTGTTCCCTTAACTCCCTGTTAGTGCCAGAAATGGTCTTCATTGACCCACTTCAGAACTGCCATATTCAAAAATGCTGAGTATTGCTGCTGCCCTTCCCATTGCAGCCCAGCCCTGCTCCCAGCCTGGAGGACAGTTTTTCTCCAATGCAGATAAGCTCTGATAGAGACAGAGCTGATGTTTGCTGAGGCACGATTCAGTGCTCATGGAGTTTGTCACCTGGCCAAAACTTGCCAGTAACTCAGACACAGCAGTGAGTATAGCAAGGGGGTAAACAGTCTTCCCACAGTCAGGAAAACCTGGACAAATTGAAAGAGAGTAGGGAACGATCTGTTGTCATTCTCAGGGCTTTAGCTGAGGCTTTTTAAAATCTTAGCATTATATTAGCTGCTTAATATTCCATATTTGCTGCTCCATAGTGTATTTACAGTCTCATGTGTCTGGTCTCTTCTTCTGAAGAGGTTACACATGTAATAATCCCTGAGGCAGTGGCACTGCCTGAACCCTGCACCCATGTAGTTCTGGCTCCTGTTACCACTTAGGCTTCCAATTAATAAAAAGGACAAATAAGAGTTGCATGGATGTGCTTGCCATAGGCTGGAGTCTCTCCTGGGATCATGAACTGAGCACTGAGGAGGAAAAGCTCCACAAAGAGGTGCTGTTACAGCTTCTGTGATGTTTAAGGCGTTGCTGCTATCATCCTTGTGTTCCTGGTTCTGCATTTGTGTCACCGTGGGTTGTTTGGGAGCAGAGGGTCATGAGAAGTCTGGGATAAGGTGATGAAAGCCTTATTCAGAGCCTCAAGTCTGCCCCATCCTGCTTCACTCAGGACACAAAGACAGGCTTCTCTCTGGTAGTCGTTCTACACTAGAAGCTCCTCAAATTTGAATTTCTATAGTTTTTTAGCAATTAACACCTCGTGGCCCCACTAAACAACACTTGATCATGTCACTCCTGGAGAAGGTATCCCCTTGGCATGAGGCTCTGTGTGTTAAATGACAGTCAGCCTCAGGAGCTGCCAGCCCACATGGCCCTGCTTGTTTCTTCTGGATTCCCTGGGCTTCAGCCTCTTTTATCTCAAAGCAGGGCAGCAGCCACCATCTCCTCCGTCCTGCCCCTCCTCCTTCCTGCTGCTGCCACACTTTCACCAACTAATTAGTCCTTAGGACATTTTTTAAACTCTGCCTTCCCCAGAGATGAAAAGCCAACACATACTCACTTTGTCTAAACCTGGCACTAATGCCAACCAACCAAGCACACACACCCACACAAGGACAGCAAGGGGACCTGGAAAGCTCTGTCTTGCAATTATTGCCTGGGACTGAAAAAATCCATCATCAGTTCCAGCAAAGACTGATAAGGAAAACTCAAGGATAGGAATTTTAAGTCTGTTCTAGTATCTAAAAATTAGCCTCTTGCCTCTGTCACCAAGAGGCTAAAATAAGGTCCTTAAAAAGTTTTGAGGACTTCCAATGAGGTGGTGATATAGGAGAACTTTAAATATCTAATAATAGTAAGTAGGCTATAAGGAACTTTGCCTCCTCTTGAAATACAGCCTTTGGTTCTCTGCTTTTAGCAGAACAAAGATACTGCCTGAGGTTAGAGCAGCATTAAACCTTGGGGAAAATTTGGTTGGCTGGACTGGGAGCACATGATGAAAGACATCATTGAAATGCCAAAGAGCAAGTTTAAGACCTCCACAGTATTTTTTAATTTGCTACATGATGATTAAAATCCCTTCTGCACATTGCTTTGATTTCCCTCCCCCTGCCTCAGCACAGCAAAGGGTGCAGGAGCTCTCAGCAGTGTGTCCACACCAAGCTAAATGCCAAGTTTACCAAGGAGAACTGAAGAGCTCCTCATGAGCAGTGTGCCAGGGTACAAACCACTCACCAGAACTGCTCAGAGCTAAAGTATGAGGCAAAGAACAGTTCTGCTGAGAAAGTCAAGGCTTGGGAATTATTACATGTTCTGTTTCCAGCTCCTTCAGTGTCTCCCATCTGTTTCAGTTCCCCACGAGGATAAAAAAAGAAAAAGAAAAAAGAAAAACACAAAACCCACAATCCTATGCCTTCTGTCCTTTAATGGAGGAGTGTGTATAGGGAAAGGTCTCCTCTTACATGTGCCCACAGCAGGTAGCACAGCAAGAGTCCTGTCCCCACCTTTGGGCTTCTAGGAGTTACTAATACAAATAATAATAGCAAGCAGTCATCTTCCTATAATGAGACAACATATTACTACTTTGTCAGGAAGTGAATGAGAAAAGACTTCCACGCTGTTTCTGAGTGCCTTCTTCACCAGATGGCTTTCCCACACATTTCCTGCTCCCCAGCTCTGGCTCCTGGAGCTGTTTGCTGCATGAAGCTTGGGCGAGGCTCATCCTGCCCGGTTCAGCTGGGCTTCTTTTATGGTTCGTGGAGCACCGGGAGCGATTTCACAATGTCAGGCTCAGGTAGTTTTTGCAATGCAAATCTGTTTCCCGGGGCAGTGGCAGAGTGTCATCTTGCACTGCTGAAACAGCTCCTTGTGTGTAGAGGGGAATGCTGGGCTGCTGTGGCATCCCTCAGAGGGGCCCTCAATCACCAACTCCTTAGATTCACTCAGCATCTAGAGCCAGCATGCTGCTACAAAGAATGAGGTGTTTCAGTCAATCCCTCTGCTACAAGAACAGGAGCAGCCAGCCCACAATTCTCCAAAGGAGGTATTATTTACTAACCACAAAACCCTCCTTTCAGTAATATTTCAGTTGAAGTTTCTCACTTCATGCTCTAACATGCAGGATGTTAGAGAACTGGCAGGCACTGCCTAGCTTTGCTTTGAAAGAAACAGGTTTTTATTTAAGAACAAGCTAACCATAATGTGTTCTCCTTTCCAAATTACTTGTATTTTAAATACATCCTTTTATGGTCAAGAACACACAGGAGAGGCAGATCTGTTGTCAGTTACTTATTTGAAGAGATTTTTCTGAATGGTTGTTGCTGGGTCTATCAGCATAGGAACAATGTTGGGTTTAAGAAATTCAGATTATTCACTGAAAAAGCAAGTTATTGGAAGAAGTGTGCTGGGCAAGATGCACTGCTTTTGCCATGCCAGAGATCTGTAGTAATTACACTATGAATTATGTCTTTAATTCCTTATTTTATCTATACAGGTGCTTAATGCAAGTCTTGTTTATTAAGTTGTCTCCAGTAGCCCAGCAGGGTCTATTGAGAGCTCCATCCTTAGCACAGAGGCAAGCCAGGCTGAATTTAAGTCCTGCTTCAGGGGGTTTATTTTTAACCAGACAAAGATCCTGAGTGAACCTGGGCTAAAGAAGAGTTTCTTTTACTATCCCTACATTTCAAGGTGCAGATCAACCACTACACTGAATTCTTTTCCGTAAAAACTCTTCAGTTTTTGCTCTTCGAAGTGTTTACTGGACCTATTCAGTGAGTAGCTTATTAGCAAGCAAGCACAGAGTCCTGAGTAGCAAATCTTCACCTGCATCACCATTGAGCAGTCCAAATTCAATGGAAGGGGAGATTGCAGGAGAAAGGGCAGCACTGCTTCCTGTTGAAGGGGCTGAAGGACCTGCTTGTCATGGCAGCTGTGGTGGGGCTGCTCATTCCTTGGGGGAAGGCAGACAGCCCTCCAGCACTGTTTTGTGCCTGGCATAAGGCACACACTCGTGTCACACATGCTGAGGTGAGAGGAAACAGACACCAGCACCAGACAGAGCCAAACACTGATTCCAGTGAACCTCCCAGTAACCTCATTCCCAGCTCCCCACCCCTCTGGAGCATCAGCAGATCCTCACGCCACATAGCCAGATCCCTGATCACCCAGGGAATACTAATGAGAAAGGCTCCTTCTCTCCAGTTGCTTCTCCTCTAGCAGAGAGCACTTGTTAATAATTCAGCTTCGTGCCACATCAGGCCTGGAGTGCTGAGGCTTTCCATGCTGAGGCTGTGAATATAGGACGTGACTGCAGCTGCCTGTTCTCGCCTGCAGAGTCCTTCAATGAAATGATTCAGTGCCCTAGAAGGTAATGGAGAAACACCTTGAGGTCACTGCTGAGTGGCACTTATCCTTCTGGGAGAACAAGGACAGAGGCTCAACCCTCTGCTGAGAGTCAGTCTAAGCCTGCAGCACCCATTAACCCCATTTTAGGACACACAGAGCTTTGGGACCCAACAGGAACAGGGCCATCCAGACATCAAGGAATAAATACAGGAAGTGCCAAAGTAATTTCAGCAAACATGAGGGGGAGCACCCCTACAGAATTTGCTCAAGGATTTTGCACACACTCATTTTGTGAAAGATTTTTACCGTTGAGTCCTTTGGCTGATAAGCACTTATGGAATGGGCAGAAAGAGAATGGGCTGTATTGGTAGGACAAGGGGGAATGGGGACAAATTAAAAGAAGGGAAATTCAGGTTAAGTATTAGAAAGAAATTCTCTCCTGTGAGGGTGCTGAGACACTGGAGCAGGTTGCCCAGGGAGGTTGTGGCTGTCCCAACCCTGGCAATGCTCAAAACCAGGTTGGACAGGGCTTGGAACTGCCTGGTCTAATGGGAAAATGCCCTGCCTGTGGCAGGGGGAATTGGGACTAGATGATCTGTAAGGTCCATTCCCATCCCTTAACATTTCATGCTTCTATGAAAGCTGTGCATGGACTAAAACAGGGGCTCGTGAATAGCAAAGCCCTCCCTAGGAAAAGGATTAAACTACTATTTAGATTAGAAAAAAATGTTACTGCTAAGGCAGTGGAACTACACAAGTCGCTGCTCCTGGGCAAAAGGATGGCATCCCTGCCTCCCAGGGGCTGGGTGGGACCCTCATCCTCCTCTGGGGCAGCAGAGCATCCCCTCTGTCCCCGAGGACCCCTCGCCGGTTGCTGGATGACAGCACGGCATGTCCCGGCTGCTGATGTCGCCGTGGCAACCGGGCGTGATTTCTCTGCCTGTAACGCCACGACAGTCAGGGACACGCAGGGAGACGCACTTGTGACGTCCGAGGCGGGCCGGCGGTGGCCGCGGCCCGGCTGCCACCCCCGTGGGCTCGGCTCGCTGCTGCCGGGCCGTGTTCCCGCGGCGCCTCTGCATCCCCCGCGGGCCCCTCCCCACCTTCCCTCCTCTGCTCACGGCGATTTCCCCCCCAACATCGCGCTGGAGCTGTACCAGCCCAAGGCAGCCTGTTGTCTGTACCATCCACAGTGAGCTCCCGAGACTGCTGGGACAGGCAAACATTTCATATCCTGGGTGAAAAGAGCCCCTTGTGAGCAGATCAGTGAGTGAGTCCAGGTGACCCTGCTGGGGATTTGGCACAGAGCATCTCCCGGGAGTCCAGCTCGGACGTGGCACCAGGGAAATGATTGTCTGCCCGAGCCACTGAGCCTTCAGGCTGTGCACGGCTCATCTCCCACCCTCCGAGGCTGTCGTGCCTGGATGAGGCAGCAGAGGCTGCCCGGGGAGCCATCACAGAGCCACTCCTCCTGTCCCACCATCCCCCCTTTCACCGAGCAGCACATCTGCAGGAATGAGTGGACAAATACACGTTGGTGTAAAGCCCTTGGTGGTCAGCCATACATTGTTCTTCCCTGCACTTCAGCTGAGCCCTCTCATAGTCCAGCTTTCTGCTGGCAGGTGGTCCTAGGAGAGATTTCAAAAGTTCATGCAGGGCTTCTGTCTTGAGACATCAGCAGCACCACTAATCTGTGAACATCTGAAAGCCAGAATCCAACATAAAACTGAAGCTGAATTTGTTCTGGAGTAAGAAGATAAAATTCTGAATGAGTCCTTTCCTCCCCTCTTCTACTGCACTAAACATTTTGAGCGGCTATTTTGTTTACATCTAGGTTGTTTATTGGAATTGTTTTATGCAGCAGCTCAGAGGTATGAACACATGGGCAGAAGAAATTTTTTCAAAATATTTCTGCTTATTCACACTTGCTGTAAACACTTCCTCCAGGAGATTCTAGAAAGTAGGACACAGAAGGTGTTTGTATCCAGCCACTGCATTACTAGCTAGAACCAAACATGATTGAAGGCTTTGCAAATAGCTACATAAGAAAAAAACAATTAAAAGCATTTAATCTTTAAAGACCCATTCTGGGTTATAAAGTTTACACACCTTATAATGAAAGTCTTCTTTTTTCAAGCAGAAAAAAAGAAGACTTGCTTTTTTCTAAATGCAATTCAGTAGACAATAGCTCAAGAGGGAAGTCTCTTCTACACTGAGAGGGTTTTGCCAGCTGTATTGAGTGCTCTGATTACCCATGAAATCAGAGGCCTCTTGCAAAACAGCCAAGAGCTTAACCAACATTTTGTTTAGAATGGCATTTAGCAGAACCCAGTTTATTTTGAGCAGAGATACAGGATCAGGAAGACGCTGTTGTTGACTTCTGGTGGCCACGATGCAATACAGAGCTGGCTCATGCTTGGCAGCACCACCACAGGGATGGGAAATGCCACCTCAGACAGGGACACAACAGGATCCAGAGGCAGGAGTACCACAGGAAACAACTGACATAAGTCAAGGGACTTGCATGTCAGAACAACTGGAGTAAAAGGCTGCTCATAAGCCCAAGGAAGCATTTAATTTGGAGGAGATAGAGGCTGGCCTCACAACCTCAGTAGTTATCCTTCTGCAGAGGCTCAGTTCTGTAGGTGCCAAGTCCTCCAACAGATTTCCATCATGGATGGGATTCCTGGCAGTGTTTGAAGGGGGACTGCTGAGGTCAGAAGTGTTGGGAACAATTCCATTAACTGTTCTCTTCCTCTCCTAACTATTCTTGCCTAGAAGGTTCTGCTGTTGAAGCATGGAAAGAACATTTTTAAACTGAGGGACTGCTTGGATAGTTTCAGCTGGGTTATGACTCTACCAAGATTAGCACAGTAATGCAGATGTGTCATAGCTGCAGAGCTTTCACAGAACAGTTACACGACCTGCTGATGTTTGGGTAACTAAAGCATCCAGCTCATTGGATTTGCCCTTTAAATGGAATCCTTCAGTTCCTTTGCAGTTCAGTGCACCAAGATAACAAAATTTAACCTTGTGATTGCTTTGTTCTCTACATCCTTTAAAGTCTGTTCCTGAATCCACTTCCAGACTTGGCACAGTTTTGTAGTGACAGGGGTGCTCTTAGAAAGCTGTTCCATTTGGCAACTATTTTGCCTGAGCTGTTCCTGGTTACTTGTTGAACAAAGCACCATTGTACTTGGCTGTCTACAAGCTCAAATCCAGGAAAATGGAAGTGTTCTACAATTCAGGTGTAGATTTTTCACTCACACTAGGACCATTAGACAGGTAAAAAACATCAAGACTTGCTGGAGGGAAGGGTCTGTATTTATAGAAGGGATCCATAGTCCCATTTGCTTTTGCAGGTGAAGTGTTTCAGGACAAAAACACACACAAATTTCAAGAGAAGGCCTTTTGGAGAAGTACCTAAAGAGCTCTCCATTGTTTCTTTACTTGGTTAGCAAGGGATTGGCATAAATTCTATGGGAACACCAGGAAACTGAGGCACTGACAAGACTTTTCAATGAAAACCAATAAACAAGACCCAAGTGAATGAAAAATCTCCACTCAGGGAGAGTAGTCAAGAGTTAGAGCTTCTCTTGATCTTATAGAATGGGAGTGAACTGGGGTGGGGTTTGTTATTTGTTTTTAAGATGTGGAATAGGAATTTAGTGCTCTGTGTCCCACACTGACAGCATGACAGGGTAAGGCTAGTGCTCAGACATTACTCCTTGACCAAGTATAAGCTTTCTTTAGTCTCCATGTCCCTTACATAAATGGTCATGTGTATAAATTGCAGGATAAAAATTAGACTGATATTAAAAAAAACCCCAAAAACAGCTGTAAGTTTGGCTGAGTAGAAGAGATGGTCCAGAAACTCTACAAGGTCTCCATCAAAAAGGAAACTTTTGGGAAGTGGCCAAGCAGACACCAGTCAGGGAGGGCTGGCCAATTTCTGCACTGATATGAGAAGAACCAGGCAAAGTTAAGTCTGAAAGAGACCTTCTGAGGTTTCCCTTTTATGCAGGCAAGAGTTTGACTAACATCAGGTCATGTCTTCTTGCTGTTCATGAATACTAAAGAATGAGGCATAGAAACCTGAGGGAATGCTCACAAGGAATGTGTGATCTCAAAGGCTTTGGAACTGACTTGCATTGTAACTCTACATGGACATAAAGTAATGAAAGGGTGAAAACAGATGTAAACAGGCCATTATTCAAAATGCTTGAATAGACTCAGATTTTGTGGGAGTCATACTTTCAACAGATTTATGTTTAGAAGCCAAATGAGAAAGCCTGGAATGACCATGTTTGTTTAAAAGAGATCGTTGGTAGAATGTAGCAGTGTGATATTTGTCTAAATAACATCTATTGATCAGCTATGAAGTTGCACAGGGATTTGCCAGCTCAAACTATTCCTGTAGGTTTGCCTCTATTACAGAAAGATTTATTTCCCTAGGCTTTCCTGGATGTTGTACTTCACTTTCTGCACAAATTCTCCCTAAATGTTGTGCTGCTTAGCCTTTATTTCACTCTCCACTTTAGCACAAGGGACCAGACTCCTAGTGAAGTCTAACTCATAAATATTTAAAGCTTTAAGGGGTCCAGGCAAATGCTTATAAAATTGATGATTTCATTAATGCCACCTCTTCCTGGGACCTTCCTGTGCCTGAGGCACTGCTGCCATGGGCACAGGCCCTCACCCTGCAGAGCTGCAGACAAGGAGGGGTCTCTGAGGCTTGGGCTGCTTTATCAGCAGAAGCTGCAATAAACCAGTTCAGGCATTATCCAATCCAGCAGCTCAGTTAATCTCTGCTTACCCAGATTAACTCTGGCATCACGAGACACAACCCATCAGCTGCAGGCTGGCTCTCACAGCATCTCCCTCCTTTCAAAGGAGTTCTTTGCATCAGGCATTCAAAACTTGGGAAATTCCTTCTGTCTTCCCATCCTTCTTAATCCTCCATCAAGAGACAGTATCAGAGACTAAGAAGGTCAAAGTGGGGGAGAGGGAAGGAGACAGGCAGCTTTCTCCCTGACTGCATGTCACTGCCTCACCTCAGCACAGGAAGGGAAGATTTGCCCAATGTGGGAAAGCTCCAAATCACACAATTTTAGTGCTCCTGGTCCCAGACATGGGCCTCCTCCAACAATCTCTGACCCTTTTCATGGCCATGGAACACCCTGCCAAGGAAATATTTTGCTGTGTGAAACCAACAGTGCAGAAGCCTTTCCAAGCATGAGCTTGTTCAAATGAAGGTATTAGCTCTCTGGTTTATTTAATCTCCCTAAGCAGAGCTATAAGGCACCCCAGGTCAGGGAAAGTGGCATAATTGCCCAAAATGCCTGTCTAGACCCACATACCGAGTAGGCCATGATGCTAACCCTGCCCACAGCTCAGTGAATGTGACACAAGCACCCAGAGCCAGTGTCTGTGGTGCAGCTGGGCTCACCCTGCAGGGGGGAGGAATGAGCTGGCTGGCTGTAAAGCCATCAACAAAGCACACACACCTCCATGCCTGTGAGTACCTGCACACCTCCACTCTCCCCTCCCCTCACACCGCTTGGCCTGAGGCACCTGTGAGTATTTCAGGCATGTGGAGTGGACAGTTCTCATTAAGCCTCTGTCAGACTGAAATGACTTCTTTACATTGTTTATCCTTGTGTATGCTCTGCTGATGCCACAGAGTGCAGGTGGCTGGACAGGGAACTCACAGCACTGCAAAAGCCTTGTCTGCCCCTCCCCTTGAAGCCTTGGAGTGACTTTCTAGAACCAGAGGCTGGACAAGATTAAGAGAATAACAGCAGGTATTTCTTAAAGGCCTTCAATAGATACACCTTGGGCAGTCAGAAGCCTCCCAGGGGCTACACCCAAGATGGATGATGGTCACAAGGTTTTCACACAAAGTTTGGTCCATTTGCATATCAGGGTTCAGGTTGAGGTAATGAAGTAATTTACCCCCAGTTTGCTCCCCCCCAAGTCACTTTTGTTGGTACTTTTCGGGTCCTGAGGCTGTAGGGTGTCCTTGAGTTTTAGGCTTACAGGAATTGTTTTGTCTGAGCAAAATATGAAGACAGTAGTTAATACTTTATATGGAGTTTAGAGTTATGCACTAATGCAGTACAGGATTTGAAAAATATAAAGGCTAAAATCTTAAGGCATCACCCACAGCACTGGATGAGGCCACCATAGGATAAAAGGAAAAAAATCAAGGCCAAGCTGCTGCTGCTTTAATTTCACAGGGACATTTTTTGCATGTGTACCAGTCCTCCATATTCATCACAGAAGAGGTAGTACTTCAAAGGCACTCAGATAATCACTTCTTGGTGCATTCCACCAGCATCGTTAGGCAAATGTCCATAAATACCCTTCTCACATATCTTGTTTCACTCAGATTATCCTTGTCTCCTTGGCAACTGTCAGATGATGTATAATGCTGGCAGGGATTAGCCCCAGTGAGCCTCATAACCCTCGTGTAAATTCACACTCTGTGAAGGGACCTGGCCAAAACACTCCTTTCCTGGTAATGTTTAATTGTTGCCATAAACAATATTAAATCCTAAACCCTTTCAGCAAACCTGAGTAAGGGTGAAAATCAATAGAGAGCTTTTTAACTGGTAGTATTTGTCTTGTCCTCTAAATAAATAAGTTTGAGACATGGATATACTTGGTGTTTCACAGCTTGACATGTAAAGCTGTATTTTGAATCAGTGCTTGAGAGAACACTTGTGCTGAAAACTCAGCTCTAATATCTTTATCTCCTTGTCCCTTGTTGTCAGTGGGATCACACTGGGAAATTCCAAATCCCTGCAAGAGCTTAACAAAATTATGCTTCACTTTAACCTGTTAATTTCTGAAAACTATCCAGGGTTCAGGCCATCACTTGGTGTGCACACACTGTCTGACATGGGTTGTACTCAGACTTTCTCTGAGCAAGCAGCTCTGGGTTGCACCCTCGTGCCCCACTGCTCAGGCAGACATGACCAAAGCATCAAGTCAAGGAGCTTCCACACATGCTCCACTTGCATGAAGCTTGTCTCTCCTCCACCTGGTGTGTGGGTCTGCTGAGGAAGAATTTCCTTGTCTCATGTGGCATCTTAGGCACCCAAAGCCTGCTTTTGCCATGTGTGGCACTGACGTGAGACCTCCACATAGGAGATGCAGAGAGTGCCTGTGCATGGAGCTGAGCAGCCCTGCATTACATACAGGTGTTAAGAGTTGAAGATCTAAGTGATAAAAGCCTACCTGTGCTGCAGTAGTGACATGATTAAACCACTTGTTCCTTCTTCAGTCCACTCAGTTCTTTATAACTTTCCAAAGTGGAGATATCTGCTCAAATTCAACAGAACAACAAAAAATATCTTTAAGCAGAGCCAGGGAAAGGAGGCTGAAATCAGCACCAGCCTCAGGAACAAAACCAAATCCAGACATACTGCAGCAGAAATAATAGTATTTCTGTAATTGAGCAAATAAATCTCTGGCACAGCATTGTGTCTAAAAATGAATTCAACAATGTGCAATGGCTGATATCTCTTAGACTAATCAACTAGAGAGAGCTGAGAGAGGAGGGGGGAAAACTTTCCAGGAGGTAGGTCACCAAACAGCCAAGCCAAAGGGTGATGGGGCAGCCAGTGACAGGCAGAAGAAAACCCAGGTCCTGGCACAGGCTGGTGAGCAGCAATGCAGCCTGATTTTTTTGCATGCTCATGTGGACCTGTTTGCTCCCCAGCCATCTGCCAGCACCAGCACACACCTCACTGCATGCAAGACTTGCACGGAGGGAGGAAAGGGATCAGTGGCTTAAGGCAGGTGATTTTTAGCACTGATAGGATGAAAGCCCTCCTAGCTCACTCACATGTCTGTGTACTGGCAGAAGCTCTAAGCAGCACCATTTTAGACACTCCAGCACACAGCAGGGGCTCAGGAGATTTAGTGCTGCTACCACTGGCTTGTGCACATAGAGAAATTCAGCTACAGCAGCAGGAGTAATAAAAACTGCTGAGAGCTGAATACCACAGTCTCCTCTGTCACTGGTCACATTACTCTTGATTTCAGGCAGCTAGAGGAAGAGAAAGTTAATCATTTATGTGCAGCAAAGCTAGGGAAGATCCCAGTTTAAAATCCTGCTGTAGTAGCAGAAGAGATGGAGTAGATCAGCCCACGAATAAGTGCAGGAGAATCCACACACGCTCAGGCAGGGCAGCCCTCTCTGCTGAAGATAAAGGGATAGATGAACATACCTGGAAAGCAACTAAGGTTGCCACAGGTAAAGTATGAGCATGCTCAAACAGGGCTTTGAAAATTAAGCACATTCCCAACAGTAACTTGTCAAGGAGTCTCTGAAGCTGAAGAACAGCCACTGCCACACCACTTTTGTTGTCCTTTTCTTGTTGCACTTTACAGCTGGTCTCCATTCCCTTTTTTGGCCCTAGGTAGGGTCAAAAGGCACATGCACAGGGTACATGTAATTGGTACTGATTTCTGCTTAAAAGCACCAAAGCCAAAAGCAACAATATTTTCCCTAAAGGGCAGCTGTAGGGAAACTCTCCTTGTTTACAAACTCTGCCCCTCCAAGATAAATCACTGAGGGTGAACAGGAAGTTTTGGTGAAGGAGGGAAGCATGCTTCTTACCAGCCAAAGCCTCAGCTGTGAAACCTTCACAGAGAAAAGAGATCTTTTCTCAGCATCAAACACAGGACAGGCTGCTAATTCTGTCTGTGCAGTGTTTACCAGTCTAAGACCTTGACCAGTGCTTACGGGTTTGCAGGCAGCCCCACACCAGGGCTGTGGGTCAGTCCCAGACCTGCCTGGCACCTGCTCCAGCTCAGCCCAGGCTTGCTGAGAGCTGGCTGTGTCTGCATGGAGTCAGTTGTCAAAAAGCAGCAGCCTCTGTGCCAAAAAAGCACAGCTTCAGTTACTCTTATCCCTCTAAGCAGCATCTTATAGACAGTGCAGGAAAGGGCTTTCACTTGAATGACACCTGACCTGGATTTGCAAAACCTTGGCTACAGGTACAAGTCTGAGTCTAACATATTTGTGCCAAACTGGCTGCCCACAGCCAAGCACGGCTTTTGTAACATTTTCAGTGGACTCTCTCCCAGGCAGTTACTCTAACAGAGCTGCTGGGATGTTGCTGCAGCAGGTTTTTCTTCCTCTAATAACACTGCACTTCTTTTCTATCAGAAAAATAGCTGAATACATGAAGGGTTGGTGACTGAGGCATCTTCCCCCATACAGGACCATCCATACTTTACCTTTAGTGATACTCACATACACTAAACCCTGAAACTCATACAGAGAGGGGCTCTTTCCAGTCCCTGATAATGATTCCCCTGCATGTGTATGGTTTGGCAGAGTATAGTATCCTTTATATGCCATCCCACAGCATGTGTTGCACCCACCTCGTTTTTCAGCTACGTTTCCTCTCCACATCTACTTTATTTTTTATTTCAAGCACAGCCTGTTGTAGGACTTAAAGTACCAAAATGCCAGCAAGTTTGCCAAAAGCTGTTATTTCAATAAAATTCATGCAAGAGCTTTTTAAAAGCAAGATTGTAGGAGGACAAAGCTGCAAGGAGAGATCCATATTTCCAGACCCTCTCCTCACTGGCCACAGCTACAGCCATGCAGTCTCTCCAGAGAGAGACACATGCATAAGATCATTATCACATGAATAAGATCTGGCCACTTGGAGAAGTACTGAGAAGCTTCCCAAAAGCTGGGTTACAAGAGTAATTTGGAAAATATATCTTCAGCTTTGAATACACCTGCTGTGAATTTAGGCTCTGGCTCACACTAGAAATTACTATTGCATATTTGCCCCTCTGTACAGCTGGGGAGGTGCAGAGTGCTCTGAAGGCCAAGCCCTGCCCTGAGGATCTGGGAATTAAAGACCTAATCCCCCTCAGTGTTTACATCTGTGCACTGCACAGAAGGTAAACATGCTGTGTTCCAGCAGCTGCTGCACCTGCATCCACAGGCTCACCCTGGGTGGAAACAGAGCAAAGTTGGGCTAAAAGGAGACAGAATTCCTGTACTTATTACCCATGTTAATGCACTAAGTATAGATTCAGCTTCAGCAGATCAAAGTGCTCAGATGTTATTACTAACACATTGTAATTATCTTTTGTCAGCAATCACCAAGAGCAAGGTCTGCCTTGTGCTCAAAGTCTGCTCCAAAGACCTTATGCTCTGAACAGATCTTTTCATGCTGTCAAGAGGGAGAACAATTCAGATATAGCTGGAGGCTGCCAAAGTACAGGAAGAAGCACTGCTAAGTTAAATGGTATCTCTCTAGAAGCTTTTTGTCTGCAGGTATTCAGCACAGTTCTTTTGTGTTTAGAAGGACAGATCAAGTACTAGCTGACCAAGAAATATTTTCAGTAAAATGTTACTTAACAGCTCCAGAACAATCCTTTAAGAACATAGATTTGTACCTTTTTATTTGAGTACTGCAATGTGACATGCTGCCATATGAGTTTCATGGTTTCCAGTCCATCACAAAGTTTCCAAATCTTTGTGATGGACTTGCTCATTTTTATGGCATTCACTTTCCATGTGTGGCCCTATTGCACCTATCTGTGGTTAAAACATTTAGTGAAGAGGAAACTTTATTGGAATAGTTTGAAGCCGTAGCTTTCATCCTGGCCACTGTTCACTATAGAGTTTGAGTTTCCTCATTTTTCCACAAAAAGCACCCACAAGTTCTACTGTATTGGCTATGAGAAATCATCCTTCTGCACTGAACATTTGCACATCTTGCTTTAATCAAGCCAAGCTCCAAAAACCACTTCTTAGCTCTTTTTCCTCTCACTTTTGAAATAAGTTTATCAAGTTTTAAAGGAAATGAGCAAACACATATGAGCACCGTTTTTAAGAAACAGCCTGATAGAAGTTATTTGGAATCAAACTTTGCAGGGATTTAAAAGCTAATCAAACATGTCCAGGTCAATCTACCATAAAATTTAAATATACATTTGAGAAAATGTTTTCTCTCTTCCTGTCTGAAGACTGCCTGGGAGAGTTTATTATATTTTAAACCAACTCCTTGAATTTTGTCCCATCTTTTTTAGCACTAACTCATTTCACATATATGGGAATGGTCACCCCTGTTTTCATGCATTCAGACATGTTTGTAACTGCAGGGTTGAGTACCAAGTCTACACACACTGGAAAACTTCTGGCTTGTATTTACTACTAATAAATCCTAAAACAGTATATTGTGAGCTTAACATGGTGTAGACATGAAGATTTCAAGAGCAGACAGAACTGTTAGTTTGCCATCAGATATTAGATATCCCCAATAGAACTCAGTTAATTTGCTTTGAAATAAAGGGGAGAGAGTGCTTAAAGCCAGAGCAGGAGACTGTAAGAAGCTTAATTATTGTCTCTTTCTTCCAGGCACAACCATTTGGGTTTAAACACCTCCAGGTTTAAGGTCTTAAGACTAAAATGATTTTGTAAAAGAATTAATTCAAGAACAGAGACTGGCTGTCCTGACTTCAGGCTACCATGGAAAGAGAGCAAAGCCTCTCAGGCGGGAGGGAATGTTACATTTCTTTGTCTCCAACATTGTAACCTTCTTAATTTTTCAAAAGGTTTTAATGACCAGGTTAAGTATTTGTGTTTCCAGTTCAGTTATTTCCAAACTAGTCCGGCATTCTGTATTTCTTTGTCCTCTCATCTGACCCACACTTTTGGCTCACTAGGAAGTTACTGGAAGAAATATTTTTCAGCCTTTAGCTCATGTAGCAAAGATAGACTGAGCTCCTGCAAATCTGGATTAAAAACCCACATCAAAGGTAATGGCCAAAATGGTCTATCAAGATAAAATATGCCTTTATCGGGGGGAAAAAACTTATTAGTGGAAATGAAATATTAGAAATGCATTGAAAGTTATCTTGGAGAGCAGACCACAGAGCTTACTGATGGAAAACATGAACTGTCCACCTCCAAACTGTACCATTCCCTCTGCTAGTCCAGTACAGAACTCCAGGCACTGTGCTCTTGCACAGGCACAAGGGAGAATGACAAACTTCTTAACCTGAAGGTCCCAGACACCCTTGCAACAAGGGCCAGGCTGTGCTGCAGTGAATTAATGTGGTGGTTCCTCTCAGCTCCACCAGACTTGATTATTGCAGCCTTTCTGCTTCCATGTGCAATAGGTAACAAATGCTTCACTCCAGATGATGTGCAGCATCCCCACAGAAGCAGACCAGCCTGCTGGTGTCACATGTTATTACCCTAATCCTCTCACCATCCAGGAGCCAAGCAGCTGCCAACAAGCCCATGTTCAGCTCTCTGTGCAGAGCCCCACAGCAGACACAGTGCAGAGCTGCCTCATCTCCCACACTTCTTCTGCAAAGCAGGATTTGCACACAGAGCAGGAGCCACTTCGTGCACTACTTAGCATGGTGTGTCCTCCAGGCACACTTTGTCCTCTGAATTATCTCCAGTGCTAATTTATTGCAGCATTCAAAGCATCGTGCCTCCTGCAGTCCCTCCCACAGGAAGCTGGCTGACTCATTTTTCCACACACTCTATTTTCTTCTCCACAAGAGCCAAATGTTTAGGTCAAGAATAAACCACAAAAAAAAGGGAGGCTCGTGTTTAAGCACCTCCTAAAACAGCCCACAGCCACTTGTGAAGCTCTTTCTTTCATTCAAATAACAGACGTGCAAGTGTTACACCCAGGTAGAGTTACCCCCATATGGCACCCAACTGCCCCTGCAGTTCCTAATCCTGTAAATTGATTTAGCCCAAGCTAATGGTTTTTGGCCTCAATCAGTTATCTGAACACTTACTAAAAGACAAGATGAAAGCCACCATTTTGCATTCATTCCCCTGAGCTCTTTCCCAAAGCATTCAGATGCTTGCCTTGCACACTGGTTTTGATGTATCACCTAACCTTACAGGAAAGGAAAAAAAGAACATTGCCAGGAAAACCCCATCTAGTTTTTCACACTTTGCTTAGTGATGCAGCAAAAGTCAACCATCTTTGATAAAAAGGACTTTTCAAGGACACCTGAAAATAATAAAAAAAAAAAATCAGTACCTTTTCTCCATCTGTAGCCACACAGTCCTCCAGTCACCAGAAATATAGGAGGGAACTAGAGTAATACAATGCAAACACTTTTCCTTCCAAAAACAAGAAATCCAGCTTCAGCCTGAGAAGAGTCATGGTTTGCAGATGTTTCCACCAAGGAACTAAATACCTCTATTCTTAATTCCACGTCAAGAAGCAGGTGCCAGAGCACTCCACCCCAAAATACAAAGCCCCAGGTGCTGCCTGCTCTCTCTTTCAGCCAGTTGGGCCTCTGCCTCTCAGGTGTGAGGCCTCAGAGTTGATTGGCATTAACCCATTGCCACCCACTGCACAACTAGGGCTTGTGGTGAGGAAACACATTCTTGAGGTTTTTTATGGTAAAACTCAGGTAAATAGGAGTGAGGTTAAAGGACACACTGTGCATTTCCCACTTGTCCTACAGAAGGGAAAGGGAACAAATCTACAGCAAAAATTTCTCACTTTCATGCAAGCAATAAAAGCTTGTATTCTTGTATTTCCAAAATGTCAAAACTGTGGAAGTAGTGCAGAGCTTAGCATAAGCTGCCATTGCTGCCCTTTGTCTCACAGAATCCTCTCAGAATAGGTTTAATGCTGCAGCCATGAGGCTTTTCCCATCACTAATGTGTCCCCAGCCTGATGCTTATAAAAGAGTCATAATTGTGCCTTTCCTCCATTACTGAGTCTCCTTGCTTTGGCAGTCCTTTGGACCAAGATCTCTGTTTTCCTTTTTTCTGGGGAGATTCATTTTGTGCAAAAATGTTATTGTGCAAAACTAACATTCTTTTGTTTACTGTTTTGTCCCCGTGCCCTGTTGTCAGTGTGGGGCCCTCACCCAATGGAGCAGGCCTGTAGCAGCCTGTTTCCTGCCAGAGGGAGAGCTCATCAGCCTGAAATCCCCCACAGCTGGGCAGTAGCAGAGTGAGGATGAAGTGAGGAGGATTCAGCCCCACTCCCCATTTGGCAGGGATGGGGGCACTTCCCAGCTCTGATGTCCTGTGCTGCACTGGGGAGAAGCAGGAAGAGGTCTCTGGAGAAGGCCTAGCCAAATCCCCTACTACTCCTCCTTCAACCACGAGGCTGTTGCTGTTTCACACACTTTTTACCTCAGCTGACACTGGCAGAAGGTGTTGTGCCCTTTCCTGAGTGCATTTTTCCAGAGGTGTGAATGACAGGCTCAGCCCTGCCCGCAGAGGGGCTGGGGTGGAACTCACCATGTCCACCCTGGGGCAGCCCCAGCCTCACCTCAGAGGGTCTCTCAGCCCCCCAGCAGTGCCTGGGCATCTGCAGCAAATAAATTCCACCCCTTGCCTCAGCAAAATGCTAATTTCATAATGGTCATTAAAGCATCCACTCGCCACACACCCTGCACAGCTCCACTGATGACATCAGTCCCAAAAAAACCTCCTCACACCACAAAGGAAACAGGGAAACAGCACCATCAACAACCCCACCAGGATGGGCGATATCCACCCTCAGTACAGTTCCATCCTCTCTCTCACCACAAAAATCCCCATTGCTAATCCAAGGCACTGGTTGGTCTGAGCTTTGCCTTTTATTTTACTGGCCACTGTTTTAACTTCAAATTCCCCTAATAGTGTGTAATCTCCCTGTCTTTGTCTCAACCCACAAGCTTTTAAATCTTATTTTCTCGCCCATTGTTGAGAAGGGGGGCTGAGAGCAGCTGGGTGGGCATCTGGCCAGCCCACCAGGGTGCCACTGCTCTTCTCCACAGAGAATTCCTCAGGGAATCCCTCTGGGCACATCAATCAGCAAATACAAGCTGAAGGCCCCAAGAGGAGGTGAATACAAGCACTTATATTATGTAAGAACTTTTCCTGGATGGGCTAACGTTTCAAATAAGAATTTGAAGTTGACCTGCATTCAAAGCTTTGCTAAAAATCTCTCAAAGATTCCCAAACTGAGCAACTTCCAGGTGTGCAAAATACTGATTGTGGCTTATGGTGTTTATTGTGCCAAGGCTTAGGAAACAGCCAATTTATTGGCCTGGATCAAGTATCCCAGAAAACCAGGGTTCTTCCAGCACCAGGATGCTGGCTGCAGTGGCAAGACAGCAATCCCAATCCTCTGGGACTTCCCTCAGAAGCCAGATTAACATTTTTTTTGTAAATTACTAATCTAAAGCAATTTGTTGTTGTTGTTGTTGTTTCCTGCTCTGGTTATGTTTTAGTAGCCAAATATATTTTCCTTCCAGAGAAGAGCTGGGAATCCAGGAACCTGCAGCCAGGGGAGGCAGCAATTAGTGGTTTGAAGTGTTAATGGGACCACAGTGGGAACTGGAAGTCCCTTGAACTCAGCTATTAGCAAATTAATAAAAGGGGTAACACGCTCTCCTGAGTGTTACAAATTTAGCACTAATTAGAACTTCTCTTTCTTAGCTATTTTAGGCAAGAAAATCTTCAATATCCTTTGTTAAATCTTAATCATCTTGTTTGTAGAAGTAAATCATATGGAAACATTGGTTTCTCCACCCAGCTACAGTCTATTTAACTTTTTCCATTCTCCTTTTCTTTGTGACATGACTTATAGCTAGATATTTTGTAATCAGTTAGCTTTATTTATCAACTCTTACCCCAGAGGAAGGTTTTCTTTGACTAAGACTAACCTACAGGCTATTAATTTGTCACAGTCCATCCCTGACTTCTCAAAGATCCCCCCTTCACAGGAACATCAGTGGTCCAATTTATTTATATTTGTTTTATGTATTTATTGCTCATACATTCCAGATGTTAAACCTCATGGAGTTCTTGTAACTGGCAAGCATCTCTTTCTGCCAGAGATATACACACGTAGATCTTTGTGTATTTTAACACTTGGGAATTAATCACGAGAGAAACTTAATCAAGTTTGCAATGATGAAAAGCCCTTAATTAGAGCAGAAGCCAAAATGTCCTCCTGCTCTTCTTGCACTGCCCAAATCTCATCGAAACCTTGCCTGAAGACCAGAAAACAAATCTCACAGTTGATTGGATATATCTAATTGTGAATTGATGTCTATGCTTTTGCAGATATGTTTCAAATCTTGCCTGGCGGCTGCGTTGGCCAATTTGCCCATACTGAGGAAATTAATTCATTTTTAACTACAGAGCAAAGCTGTGATGTTGGGCAATATATGTCTCCTTTCTGTAAAGAATATTACTTGTCTCTAGGAAAATCAGTGCATTGCTAAGTGATTGACAGAACCACAAAAGATTTAGCTTTTAATGTTTAGGAAACACGGATGGAGAAGGGAAAGCCCTACAGGCTGGCTGAGGCAGAACAAACTCACTTCCATTCAGCAAAAGCCATATTGAACATTAAAGAGGAAATGGAGAGGGAAGGTTACATCTTCACTGAAGCCACTAAGTAGAAAGAGCATGTTAGAAGTAATCAATGGGAATCTCATGGTTTAAAACACACATGTGCATGTGCACACCACCAGCAGTGCTGAGAGCTGAAGCAGACACTGTCTGAATATACACCATAAAGCCTGAGAAATACTGGACACTGTCAAGGTGGCCTTCATAAATTAATGCAAGCTGATGTTAAAATCTCTATTTTACAATCAGTTAGAAGGGTTAGTTTGGCAGCAGGATTAAATAACCTATGAAACAAATGTAGCATGACAAGGAAGATTCCATGACCAGAGCTCAGCTCAGAAGACTGTTTCATGTCTAGAAAAACTGGATGAAGACTGATTCTAGTTAGCCTGTGGAGGGAAACACAAAATACAGTCATTTCTGTTTACTTCTGCTAAACAGCTGGTCAGAGAGTATTTTCTGTACTGTGTGAGCCTAAAGCAAGTGTTGTTTTTGCTTTTCTCTACTGCATGAGGTAGGATGCAAGTGGTGTTCACTGAGGTGACACTGTGACATCCTGTCTGCCTTTAGGGCTCTAAATACTAACAGTAACTGAGTCCTTTTTTTCCCTCCATGTGGGTTATAATTGTGGCAATAAGATGTGTGAACCTGTGAGCTGGGCAGCACATAGATAAATTCCAGATGATGATTTAATGCTGGTGAATACAAGTCTTACAGTCCTGCAAGCAGCCTGGTACTGGAGAGGACCTTTGAGGTCAATTCATTTCCCTTCTGTCACAGGCAGCCCTCTGAAAGAAGCTGCATGATAAAGTGACCCAGCTCCATTACAAAGTTAATTTTTTTGCCACCATTTCTACTACTGTAATGGTGCAGGAAGAGGAATCCTACAGCAGGTCCTTGAAAATGTAGAAATCTTCCTATTGCCAGCCTTAATATACTCTTATCCGGTTTATTCACATCTTTCTTTTCTGCCAAAATTGTGCTTCTGCTTAAATAGCGCTTCTCCCTTCTGTGTGCTCATCCGTGATGTATTTATAGGGAGTCCTCTCTCAGCATTCACTGCATGAGATAAAACAAGCCATCCTTTTTTTAGACTCCTTTCATATAACAGACTTTCCACAATCTGAATCATCCGTGCAGCTCATCCCTTCACCTGCTCCTGTCTGGGCATGGGGAGCAGAACGAGCAAGAGCAGCTATATATTCTCCTACCAGGGATTTTTACAATGCCATTAATACTGCCTTGTTTCCTTACTGCTCTGTTGTACATTTATATACTCTCTGTATGTAGAATTCTTCAAGCATATAAATTATGTTACACAGTGAGCTATCAAATACTGGTGTGTCATCTCCTCTGGGGCCACTTGTGCTCCTTGGGAGTGTGGTCAGCATCTTGCAGGCAAAATCCTTCAGTGCTTTTCATCTGGTGCTTTTTCATCCTTGATAGCTCCTGCAGAGTGTTTCAGCATGAAGATGTTTCAGCAGTCATTACAAAAGCAAGTGAATCATTCAGAAAAAGCACAATCCATCCATCTTCTTTAGTGTCACCAATTAATAGCTGCTCAGGATGCTTTGCAACCTATAGTTGCTTAAGGGAAGAAAAATAACCACCCCCTTCCTATAGTGCTGTGCTGTCATTATATTCCGTGCATCCTGCCCAAGCAAGGAAGCTTTATTAAATCCAGTTGGCAATCTGCAAAGGGTTCTGATACGGGGCTTTAAAGAAGAGTGAAAAAACAGTATAAGAAGGGAACTAAAAACCAATTGGTAGACAAGATTATTTCTTTTCATTGGAACACACTTCTGTTTTTAGGAGCCAGTGGTCAGAGCCTGATTTGGTGGCCACACTTCTGTCTGCTGCTGCCCCTCCAAGCAAACAGTGCTGAGGCCACCAGTTTCCTCCACTTGATGGAGCTGGAACAGCCTTTTACTTCATGCTTCTGGTTTGGAATATTTTGCTGCAGACTGTGCAAAATAAGGGATCATTTTTAAAAGGGAGCAGTGTTGCCTTTGTGGGCAGCTCAGGCTGGGTCTGTGTGCTCATTGCTCCAGTCACAAGCTCCTAGAGCAGAGTCATTGCACCCTTTGGTGAAGCTCTGCCTTGGGCACTGTCAGAGCACCTGGAGAAAATCCAGACCCACATTTGCCAGACCTAAAGATGCATTCCCCAGCCTGCCCACAGCTGCTGGCTCCAATCTCTCCCTCCCATCTCACCTCCCTGTCTAAAGCACTGTGGCTTTTGCCACTGGACATGCCCCAAGCAGGACAGCAATGCCACCTCTTGGGGGGAATCAGCTCAATCCCAGCCCCTGTGGCATAGTTGGAGCTCTGTGCCTAAGTGTAATGGAACCTGATGGAAGCTAATTAAAAAGAAAACTGTCCATTTTGCTGTCTCGTTAGGATTTAGTCATAAAAACCTTATGTTGTCTCACAAGCCTAAGCAAGTGTGTTCACATGTAAAAATCAGCCATAAAGCTGCCTGGAGAGGCCTTAACATGTCTAAGCTGTCATTTGTAAGGGCTGCCTCAAGCCTGGATCCTGCAGGTAGGAATGACCTTTCTGCTGTCCTCAAACCACCCTGCATAAGTGGGGCATCTCTGCTTCAAAATGGGAAAGAGGGACAAGCCCAGGGATCCTTCACTGACAGTCATGTGCATTGGATGTTTCTCCATCTGGCCTTGACAGGAGCTGGGAATCAAAGGCAAAGAGTACTTGTTATATTAGAGCTGTGCCAAAGATGTTCAGAGGTTAAGAGAGTGTAAATCTAATAGGAGTGTTTCCTGGTCTTCTCCTCAACCCCAGCTAGGCTACAATTTTTAAGGCAAAGTGAATTTCCTTTAGGACACAGGAGTCACCATGTTTTTTTTGCAGTGAAAAAAATTATGGGCTGTGTCCTCTTGGCTGCCCCAAGGGAAAAATCAACATGGTTTAAATGGCAGCTCTCCCCAGTGTCTGTCCAGGATGAGATTTTCACTCACCCAAACTCTGCAAAATTCTGAGTTTCTGCTGAAACTGGGCTTGTGCAGAAGGTGTATCTGGGTGGGTTTCCCTGGGCAGGAGGAGAGGGCTGCTTTTGGGGTAACTGCAGCTGGTGTCTCCTTGCAGGCGTCGGAGGTGGAGCGGCAGCTCTCCCTGCAGGTCCACACCCTCCGGGAGGACTTTCGGGAGAAGAATTCCTCCAGCAGCCAGCACATCGTGCGGCTGGAGAGCCTCCAGGCCGAGGTGAGTCACCTGCCTCCCTCCTGCAGAAAGCAGCCAGGGCTCTTGGAGCTTGTGTAATGACCCTCTCTGAGCTGGGCAAACACAGTCACCCAGTGGAGCCAGCAGAGGGATGGCAGCACTGTGGCACAGGACTGCCCCAGCAAGGATTGCTCCATGGTGTTCTGGCTGGGCTGGCACCTTCCAGTGCTGCCTTTGCCACAGCATTCCTGCAAAATGAATGGATGAGAAGGATCTTCCAGGAGCCAAACTATGGCTGTGCTCCTGCAGGGCTGCTGTCCAGTACAGACTAAACTCTGGTAGGAATGGTGGGAAGGTCTGCAAGGGCTTTTTTCCTCTGTTGCTCATGCTTGCAAAGAAAGCAGCAATCCTCTCTTGCCTCTGAGCCATGCACTTGGGAAAGCAAGGAGCCCCTGCCTGTTTTAACTCAGGTACATTTGCAGGAATGAGACAACTTCCTTCCTTTTCCCTTCCCTGGCAGGCTCACTGGGGATCAAATAGGCAGGTAGAAGATGGGTAGAAGATGTCCAAGTCTACTACCCAACCACTTCTTTTATTTAAAAGCTGTCTGGAAAAGCTTTTCCTAAAATCTCTCGATTTCTTTTCTCCCGCTCCCACCTGCTCCTTGCTGGTCCCTCGCCTTTTCTTCCCCTCCCCTTGGTGTGGAGCAGCAAGTCCTTGAAGTAAGTATGGAGGCTTGGAAAGGGTTTGCCTGCACATCCATTGCTGTCACCATGCATGCCTGTCACCATGCATGCCACACCTTGTCTCCTCACCTCCTTCCTGTCTCTTGCTTTCCAAACCCTTTCCCCCTGTGCCTTTCCCATGGTCCAGGGCTCATGACAGAGTGGTGTTTTTTATGTTGTATCATTATTTACAGCATGTTCATTACTCTGCCTACCAAATATGAAATCTTGATACAATCTCTCCATTAAACCTCTTATTTTTCTTTCTTCAACCCATGCAAATCATGGTGGTGGTGGGCAGAGACATCTCAGAAACCATTAGTCACCTCAGAGCAGCTTTCCAATACCTCCAGCAGCCTTTACTCGGCAGAAATAGCAAGTCCACGTACTTGGCTGATACTCCTTTGTGCAGCCAGATCTTTCCAGTAACCTGGAAAGCAGCAAAGAGACAAGGTCCCAAAGAGGCCAAGAAAACAGTAGGAATTTGCTGAATTTGTCTACACTCCATGAACTGAAAGGAGGTCATAAGGAATATTTAGGGTTATGCCGGACTGGTGGATGGCTGGCATACCAGACCCCAGAGATCCTGTGTGTACTAATGTGGGGAAAAGCTCCTTCTTCTTGGTTAAACAGAAGAAGTGACCTTGGCTAGTGCTGATTCATCCCTTGCACTGTTCCCAGCTAACTGAGTCATGGAGGGTTTGTTTGGCAAACTGTCCCTTGCCTGAATTCACTGCCCTTGACAATTAAAAGAAATGAACCAATTTTGAAGGCAACCGATCACTGGGAAGCTAAAAATAAGCACGGCACAGAAAAGAGTCTACACAATTGAAAAGACAGAAAAATCCCTGGTGAGGACCTGATGAACACACACCAATTAAGAACAGCAATGGGCAGTGCTGTGGCACAGCCCTCCCTGCAGGGAGCAGGATCCCACAGACTCACCCTGTATCATGCTGGCTCACCCTGTGATCTCCAGCACCCATACAGGAGAAAATGCCACCATCAGGACCAGCCAAAAAAGTAACCAGTTCTTCCCAGTCTTTTGAATATTCAGGTCCAAGGGGTGGGCAGGGGTGGTCTCCACTTAATATTGATTTCAAGGAATATGCCTTGCATATTCCTGCCAGTGCACACCCAGCCCCTTTGGAGCAGGCCCTGCAGCCTGGGAAAGCAGTTGGTTCCTTTCAGAGCTTTCCTAAGCTTTAAACCACACACAGAGGTAGTTTCTGTCATACAGGTACAGAACACCTGTGTACATCCTTCTGCTTGTTGCTGTTTCATTTCTCTCCTGGGAATGTGGTGTCTCTCCTCTCTGCTCCCTGCAAAGTCTGACAGGGCCTCTCTTTGCCCTGCAGATCAAGATGCTGACGGACAGGAAGCGGGAGCTGGAGCATCGCCTCAGTGCCATGATGGAGGAGAACGACCTGCTCCAGGGAACTGTGGAGGAGCTGCAGGACCGAGTGCTCATCCTGGAGAGACAAAGCCATGACAAGGACCTGCAGGTGAGGAGGCAGCAGTGAGACAGGGAGGGGATGGGGAGATGCAGTAAAAGTCATGATTTGGGGTAAAATTTGCCACAAACTGGGAGACAGGACAACTAGAGGAATGAAATGGCTCATGCAAGAATGGCAGCAAGCAAGGTCTGGGGTGCTCCCCGTGAAGACAGGCAACAGGAACATCAACGAGGCATCTTAACAGCAAAGAGCAGCTTAGGAGGGAGATCTGAGCAAGGAAGTGGGGCAGGGTACTGGGGAAATAAGGTAAATGCAGAAAGAATCAGAGGACTCTGGTTACAGTTCATTTTATTTCATTTTTTAAGAGTAGAATTGGCTTCAAAAGGGGCTTCTCTAGATCCAGAGAAGCCCCTCTTGATCTCTGCTGTTCCAGAGGGCTGTCACTGACCTCTGAGATCCCAGTGCTCAGGTGGTTTCCCAACTATCTCCATGGTGTTCACAGCCACAAATCACCAAATGCCACTCCCCAGAAAATGAGCTTGGCCCCTCTGAGGCTTAGGGCAGAGCAAGGTTTTTCCATTTCACTCCTGTGGGTTACCAAGCACTGAATCCTCAGTTCTGTAAAACAACCCTGAGTAATTCTTCCTTTTTTAAATATATATTTGTATATATTTTTAAAAAACGTGTAGATAGCACTTTCTCTTTGGATCCACTTCCTGCTGTGTTGTTTTCAGAAAATTTTTTTACCTGAGTCCCAACTTCTTCACAATGTTCTCCATTTTAGTGCTGATTAATCTGCTATTTTTATCTTTCTGGATATTCTGGATTCTAAACAGTGTCTAATGACACTTGGAGATTATTAGGCTCCAATAAACAGCAATACCAGCCAAGAGTACTTTCCTCCTGGCTGGAAACCCTGTTTTGTGTCACTCATTCCTCCCTCCCAGCTCCCTCACAAACCAAGAGATTGATCCAGTCCATATTGCCTCCATTAATATTCTTCTGTTTCCGTGCTTTTCTTCCCAAGCTGCACCAAAGCCAGCTGGAGCTCCAGGAGGTGAGGCTGTCCTACCGACAGCTACAGGGCAAGGTGGAGGAGCTCAGCGAGGAGAAAAGTCTCCAAAACCTCAACACAACCAGCACATCCCTGCTCTCTGAGATAGAGCAGAGCATGGAGGCAGAGGAGCTGGAGCAAGAACGAGAACAGGTATTTGCCCTCCAGCCTCTGGGGAAGCCCACAGGCCTCTGTGATCAGAGCAAAAGGGAGTTTAATGCATCTGATCTGGATTTGGAGCTGAAAATTTGGATTGGGGTTTGGCATCAACACCCTTTGACCATATGAAAGTAAACCTCTGCATCCATTTCCAAATCAATGTGGCAAATATTTGTGAGGGCTGGAAATCCCACACTGCACTTTGTGACCGTGTTCACAGGGGTCCGAGGATGAGGGAAGAGACAAGGATCTGACTCCATGTTTCAGAAGGCTGATTTATTATTTTTTGATATATATTATATTAAAACTATGCTAAAAGAATAGAGGAAAGGATTTCATCAGAAGGCTAGTTAAGAATAGAAAAAGAAGGAATGATAACAAACGCTTGTGGCTCGGACAGAGAGTCCAAGCCAGCTGGGATGTGATTGGCCATTAATTAGAAACAACCACATGAGACCAATCCCAGATGCACCTGTTGCATTCCACAGCAGCAGATAACCATTGTCTACATTTTGTTCCTGAGGCCTCTCAGCTTCTCAGGAGAAAAAGTCCTAAGGAAAGGATTTTTCATAAAAGATGTCTGTGACAGCACTTGGCCATGGAGGGAGGCTCTCCACGGCCCTGACAGCCCAGGCTAATGTCAGGCTCTGTTGTTGCAGCTGAGGCTGCAGCTCTGGGAGGCGTACTGCCAGGTGAGGTACCTGTGCTCCCACCTACGGGGCAACGACAGCGCCGACTCGGCCGTGTCCACCGACTCCTCCATGGACGAGTCCTCAGAAACCTCCTCAGCCAAAGACGTGCCCGCCGGGAGCCTGCGCGCCGCGCTCAGCGAGCTCAAGAGACTCATCCAGAACGTGCTGGATGGGGCAGACTCCACGGTAAGGTGGTGGCACAGAGAGGCCTTGCCTTGGGCACGTCTCCTGGCCCAGAGCTTGCTGCAGGTGCTGCTGGATCCTGAAGGTCCTGGTGTCTCTCTGTGGCACAGCCCACTCTTTGTGTCTCAAATGGTCAGCCAAGAGCCAAGCATGTGGGGTTTCAGCCTGAAGTGCTCAGACCACCTAAAGTTTCAAGCTCATACAGCTGTCATTGGTCTGGGAGTCATTCTGGAAAATTAATAAAAGTAGGCTTACTTTGAGATTTTCAGTAAGTTAGAGTTTCATCGTGGAAATATTGCAGGTTGCCTTACACATCACGGTTCAGTTATTTCCTTTGGGATTTTCTTAACCTTGCTTTATTAGCAATAGTATCACAAAAACATCATAAGCCCTATGTTGGAAGGTTCTGTCCTTGTGAATTGTCATTGGTAAAAATGTCTTGGCAGGAGCTGCCAAACTCAAATCCATGGCAGGTTAAGGGTTTTGCTGGCACAAGATGATGTCTGTAGGATGTGGTCCCCAGGCTGTTGAGCAAAGGGGGTGGCATGGAGGGACCAGTCATCATCCACAGAAGTGCAGAATTACAAGAAAACACCTCACTTTTTGTTGTGGCTCAAATCAGGCCTGGTCCCATTCCCTACAAGCTGTTTGCATTGCCATTAGGGCTTATTTGGGGTGTTGTGTTGAGGAAAACAGTGTAGCCCCTGCAGGGAGCTGTGAGGGAGTACTCACCCTCCTCACCTAAGTACCTATAGGCAGAGAATAGAGATGAAGTTGTATTTGTTAAATAAAACAGAGAGTGTCCTGTAAAACGTCCACAAACAGAGACTGTAGCCATGTGGGCTACCAAATGGGCAGTAGGTCTCTGTAAATTTGGTTTATGCCAAGCTCTGCATGCTCTTTGCATCATGTGTGAAGCAGTACCCTTGGTTGAGCACCCTTGGTTGTGGAGGTATATGGAAACAAAAAGCTCTACCAAAGTCACATTCACATTTTCATTGTTTAGCACCCTCATCCCAAACTGGTACCAAATTAATACAATTGCCTTTTTTAAAGTGAAATCTGAGCAAGAGGTTTCTCTCCCGCTCTCAGAGCTCTCGGCGAAGCGACGACGACACCTTAGAGGAACAGATCAGGAGAACCAGTGAGGATTCACGAGCCCTGAGGGAATTAATGGAGGGAGAACGGGGGAAACTGAGGCAGAGTTTGGAGGAGCTGCAGCGACTGCACAGCCAGGTTAGCAACTCCCACACTTTACATGTGGTCTTGTAACAGCAGTGTTCATCCTCCAAGACATGCCTTCCATCAAAGAGACCAACGTGATAAATAACCCAGGAGGATTTAGGCCAAAATGGTTGGATGAGGGAGATTTGTTAAACCAAATGCAGAGGATTTAAGCATTTAGGATGCTTAAATTTTGACAAGTTTCTGACAAATTGTCTGGGGCCCATCTGAAGCATCATCTCAAGCAGCCAAACTTCATATAGGCTTTTCTCCCAGACCCAGACTGCTTTTTAGCCAGTCTCTGTTACTTAAATTCTTCTCAACAGAAGATCTCAAAGTATGAGGCTTCTTGATATGGGGTACTGGAAACCTGAAGGTATCCAGGCTGATCTGAATTGCTGCACTGAGCCCTTGTGAGGGGTATGTGCACCATTCCATGGATATAAAGATGTTGTTATCAGATTTCTAAAGTCCATACCTCATGGGTGTATTCTCATGGCTACAGATCTTCACTGACTCCTTCTTCTGCATGCTGTTCTCTCTCAGGCCATGGCTCCTCCAAGGCTCTCCCTGACTGGCTATCCTGCCCCCTTTTATCCCAGTCACCTTCATTGGTTACAGCTGCAGCCCAATTAAGGACATTGCAGCTGCTGCCCATCAAGGGCAACCGGGACCTCCGGGGCAAAGCCTCTAGACAGATATTCAAATACAATACATTTCCTCTACTATATAAAGGTGCTGCTCTGCTGAGCAGCACCTTTATATCCATGGAATGGTGCACATAACCCTCACAGGGGGGTATGTGCAGCAATTCAGGTCAGCCTGAATTGACCTCTTCCACAGCAGCATCACAAACCCTCAGAAAAGCACTCCCAGAGAATCCTAATTGTGGCCAGGCTGGCACCAGGCAGCACCCCAGGGACCAGCTGAAGCAACCTCAACAGCAAGGAATGGTCCAGCCCCAACACCAACTCCATACCTAAGCACAGAATCCCATTGCACCCCCACACAGCATCATCTGTGTCTGAGACCCTGTGCCAAGAGCAGGATGTAGACACAGGCATCCAAAGAGGTGCTTGGCAGTCCTTGTCTCTGTGAGACAAGACTCCAGATGCTGGAGAGGATCTGGAGGCTGCAGCAGAAGCAGCAGCAACTGCTCTGGAGCATGGAATGGGATTAATGTCCTTGACTGGTCTTCCCAGCAGTGCTGTATCACCCTTTGGAGAATAAATAGGAAAACACACCTCTGTTCAGAAAGTCAGCACAACCAGGGATCTGACAGCCTTGTGTAGGGCTGTGGGAGCTCCCACCAAAGGGAAAAGAGTGAGAGCATCATTAAATACCCTGGCAGTGGTGGCTGCACTTGTGCAAGGGTGGGAAATGTCCTGCTTCCACAGCAGCTGATCAGGACAGAGTGTGGGAGAGGAGCAGCCCTGCAGCCCATCCTTCCCTAGGACTGCTCCTCTCAGCAGTGTGGCCACCACAAGAGACACTTTTGAAGGTCCAGCCTTCTGCCCCCAGTGAGACATGAGCCAGCCACTGCCCTGGCTGTGCTGCTGTAGTCCTGTGCACCACACACAGCTTCCCTTGCCCTTAAACACACCTGAGATGGAGGAGACAAGGGCTCGACCTCTGCAACCTGGCAGTGCTGACAGAGACCTTTAGAGATTTATTCACAGATTTTATTGTCTGATCTCCCCAAACTCTCCAGCCAGGAGGGACCAGAAGACCAGCCCTGGATTACAAGCCTGGAACCCTGGGTCTGCTTTTAGGGGTCCCCGGCTGCCAAAGCTCTGAATATTTAGTAAGCAAAGGGAGGACTGCAGTTCTGTTTTCTTCTCACAACTCTGTGTGATGTGGAGAAAGATGAGGCGTAGCTACAAATGCAGCAGCCATTACTCTCAGAGAGGAACTCCAACCTCCCACAGCCAGTACATGTCTCCCACAGCTTTGCCTGTTATCCAGCCTCACACTTGCTGCAGGTTAATAATTATTCTCACCACCTGTTAAAGAGGCAGCGTCGTCTTCTGTTCAGTGCTACAGAAAATTGATGCATGTGGAAATCTGGTCCAGCGGGGGAAGCAGTGCTCTGCTGCCTCCTCATCCCTCTATTCTGGCACTGGTATTGATACAATCAAAGGGGAGCTGCTTCTAAATGGCTTTTAGGATCTTGTGGCATCACACACACATTCATTGCTCCTGCCCAACAGCACAGTGAGCAAGTGGAGACAGGAGCCATCCTCTTCTCTGTCTACACTGAGAAGCTATTTCACGCCTTCTGCCTGTTTGTTTCCTCCCATTCTTACCTGAAGCCTGGACAGAACCAATTAAAATCCCAAACCTATCCCCAAACAGCATGTTTTGGGCCTCTGGATCCTCTGTCCCCTGGGATTTCTGTAGAAGTGCTCAGCATCTTTTACATCACCCCATCACCACTGCTCTGTGTCACATCATTGCTCTGAGGTGCTCCCCATGCAGGGCTGAGGGAGGGCACAGCTCCCCAGTTCCCTGGCAGCCCCGGCACAGCCCCCCAGTCCCGTGGGGAGTCTCTGCACAGACAGGGTGCAGTCACACCCTCCTCCCCCCAGCCCAGCCGTGCCTCACTAACAGCAGATCCTCCCACACCCTGGATGTCATCAGCCCTCTTTGACTGTCTGCCCTCTATTTAAAGATTTCTTTGAAGATTCAAGCACTACTGAGCTGCACTTAGAGGCAGGAGGTGGGTCAAGTGCTGGAAGGGTTTCCAGGTGGTGGAGTAGTGTAACAGAGCATGTGTGTGCCCTAGACAAAGAAATTAAATGTGTATGAAATATTGTGAAGCTGTGCTAATGCAATCCTTGCATGATTTCACACCCTATTAACTCACTCTGCACAGGACCAAAACCATAGATCATTTCTCAGACTATTAAAGACTCCAGACATATTTTAAAGTCTAATTAAAATTGTAAGATGTGCCAGTAACACCTTCCATGGCATGAAAGAGAATTTTCACATCCTTTGTCTACAGCTTCATATTACTTCAGAAGATGTAAGGGTCCCTTCAAAAATATTATTTGCTGGTAAATTATGTTAGCAATAATTTAACCCTGGAAAGATCAGAATTATAACAAGCAAACTCAAAAGATGTGTACAAACTGCTTGGAGAGGGACAACCTTTTAGCACTGATGCAGTAGTGTCAGCAAAGTCCCAGGTGGGTCCTGCCCTGCCCAGCTTTCAGTGCTGTTTCTGCATGTTACTGAGGCCACCCTGGTGACACATCTTGCCCAGGTGAGCGTCCCAGAGTCACTCAGCGCCTTTCATGGTGGGTGGCACCAGCACTAACAGCCCCACTCAGCAGACGCAGCTTTTTCTATGACCTGGGGATCTCTCAACCTGCAGGTTCGCCCATGTGGCTTTCCCCCCACACACTTGTGGTACATTTCCCTGGGCAGCCCCGGGTTTCACAGCCTCCCTTTGCCCACAGGTGACGCTGCTGAGTGTGGAGATGACGACGCTGAAGGAGGAGCGGGACCGGCTGCGCGGCGCTGCCGAGGACAAGGAGGCGAGCGAACGGCTCCTGCAGGCCATCAGGGACCGCGACGAGGCCATCGCCAAGTGAGTGCCACCAGCGGCCAGAGCCAGCCTGGGCGGCACTTGAGGAGTGCCATGGCAGGAGATGCCTCTGGAGTGGCTTTCTCCTGCTCTCCACAGCAGCTCTGACAAAGTGCTCGTGTTGGGAAATGCTGCCAGGAGCCTGGGAGCAGGGCAGGAGATGCTAAAGGCAGAGCTGCCCCATGGCTGGACTGAGGGCATTTAGGAGCATTCTGTGAGCCGTGTTTGTGCCATCCCTAGTGCTGGTGTGAGTCACAGTGAGGAGGAGAGGACTTCAGGAAGCTAAATGCAAACACTAGGTCTGCCCTATTTGTCACATTTTTCTTCCTTTACTGTTCCAGAGAAACAGCCCTGCTTTTCTGACCATCCCCATTACAGCCTGCCTGGGCTTCTTCCCTGAGCCATTCCTGTTCCAAGGTCTTTTTTTGCATCTCCAGTTCTGTAATTCTCTGGTTCTCCTTTTGGGATTCTCCCACTGTTTTGGCTCTTTATTTTGCCCATCATCCTTACATATCCGTGCAGTTCTGCTCCCCCATACCCCAAATCCTCCTTCCTCAGCTCTTGGGCTTGCCAAAATGCCCTGAGGAGAGGGACAGACACCTTTACCCCTCTGTGCTCTGCTAGAAAGGATTCTCTGATAATCCTGGTGGGCCAGGACACCACCAGTCCGTCTTCTTAGGGGAAAAGCCCTGGACAAGAGGAGGAGCAGGAGAGGGTTGCACCTCTGAGGGTGCAGGAGCTAAATCAGCCTTCACCATCCCTTTTTGTAAGTGGCTGGATCGCCTGTGCTGCCCCTGCCGGGCTAGCTGGCCACCAGACTGCCGCGGCTGTGCTCTGGAACACCTCCATCTATTGGCAAGGAGCAGGAGCATCCCAGCTGCGACGTTCCGGTGCCTGTGGGTTGCTGGCTCTGCCGTGGCTATGGCAACACTGCCATCAATCCTGGAAACATCCACCCAGCAGCGGGGAAGCGAACAAAAGGCTGTTCAGGTGCTCAGAGCACTGCCCGCAGGGGAAGGGCACAGCTTCTCCACTTCCCTGTGACCCTGCTGGGCAAAGCAGCAATATTTGGGGCTGGCTGGGCTGTCCTGCAGTGCAGGAGCTGTGGGAATGAGGCACGAGTGAGGGGGATTAAGGAGCAGAGAGTGGCAGCAAGGGAAAGCAGACAGAGCATCTTGTCACTGAAGTGAAAACATCCCTCCCAGACCGAGTGGGCTGGTTCTGCCTGGGGAGGCTCGTGATTTTCTTCCCACCTCACAGCCCAAGGGTTAAGTTGCTTTTGTTCAACCCACCCCCCCCCAAAAATCTCTAAGTCTGAACAGAAATAAAATCACTGCCCGAGGCAGACATCTGGTGTGGAAAATTTTTGCTTGAAGCTGAAGTTTGGCAACATGGGAAGCAATAGGAAAATAGGATCCTTTCAGAGGAAGTGTTAAGCAACCAGTACCTGGAATATAACAACTGGAAGTGTTAAGCAACCTTGGAATATTTGTGTTTATATTCTAATACCTGGAATATAAACACAAATTCCCAAATTGCCCTTCTACAAGGGAGCTATTACGAGACAAGGAATGAGCTGCAGTTAATAAGATGCAATTATTTCTCTCGAAAATGTTTGCAAGGAAAGATGGTTCCCAGCAAGTCATGTTAGACTTTCCTATCACACAGCAGTTAATTGAAAACTTCAGCTTTGTGCTCACCTGTGTGCTCCAGCAGGATGAGCAGCATTTCCCAGCTTGGGCAGCTTAGGAAATTGCTCCATCCTGAAGGACAATTCCTTTCCACAAGCAAGGAGCAGCTGGAACATCTCAGCCACTGAGCATTTGGGGCTCTTTGGGTAACCTTGTCCATGGCATGACATGCTCAATGGCCACCAAATGTCTGGGAAAAATGCAGCAGAGGTGTTCCCAAGGGCTGGGACAACTCCACTGAAATTGGTAGCTTTCCTTAAAGCCTAACAATTAATTCAAATAATTTTGACAGTCTTTCATTCTTAAAAAGTATATGCTGTAATAAGTTCTCATCTTTCATTCCTTCCTTCGATCCTTCCTTCAATCAAGTCCCAAGTGAAAGCAGAATTGTGCTCTTTAAGAGATTTTTATGTTTGTTTTATATTGCAATTTATTGATCAAGCAATCAGACATGAGTCATTTGATTTTTAGCACATATCATTTGTTTTCTATGCATGTAAATGGAAGAAAAATAGAAAACATTTGAAAATAGATTCTACCTTGTTCTAGATCTCCATGTTATTGGCAGATCTTGCACATTATCCAGGCACACTATTACCTTACACAGCAGCGTATCTGATTTTTTTCAGTATTTTTCACAGTGTGCTTATCAGAAATCTGCTGGTTTTAAGGTAAAGATGTCAAAAGTTCTTCACTCAGATTAATAGATTGTTCAGAATACAACAGAGATGAACATCTTAGGATGTGGGGACTTGCCAGTGAAAGACATAAATTGTAGATTTGTTTAGATATGCCTGACTCTTTGTTTAGAAAGAAGGAGGTGCCATGTCTGGATTTCTGTCCCCGCAGGAAGAACGCGGTGGAGGTGGAGCTGACCAAGTGCAAGATCGACATGATGTCCCTCAACAGCCAACTCCTGGATGCCATCCAGCAGAAGGTGAACCTCTCGCAGCAGCTGGAGGCCTGGCAGGTGAGACATGAGCCCACTGTCCCCCCTCCCTGTGGGTGTGTCCTGTTCTCTGCCTGAGCACCCATGGATTGGGTGTTTGGGGGTTTTGGCTCTGCAGGAGCCAGCGATGCTCATGAGGTGTGGGGGGTGCTGCCCCTCCCTGCTCCCACCCTTTTGGCTGTGAGCAGTGAATTCTACAGCTCTAAACTCCTTTAAAATGGAGAAGCAGACTGTGCCTCACATGGGAAATGTGCACGTTGCTCTGCCCTGGGGTGGGGAGGGGTCCATGCAGGAGGTGTCCCCAGGCAGGCACGCCCTGGTACACGTGGGCACAGCATGTCTGTGCATTTCCATGATGGAGCAGAAAGGTGGGAGAACGGGGTTGTGCTGATTGTTGCTGCACTGTTTGCATAAACTCTCAAGATCCATCAAGAAGGAGAAGCTAAAATTCCAGTTCTTCAGCAAGGTGAAAAAACAAAGTCATGGCAGTTCCACAGCTGCCCTGGAGATGCTCTGCTTGGGGTCAGTGGGGAAAATCCTTGTGAGCAGACAAAGCTGCCTCCTCCCAAAAGCAGCACCAAGGGAGGGCTACTTCAACAGAAAATAGAGCAGACTCAAGAGCAAAGGTCTGTGCCATTTATAGTGATTTGTTGCAGACCATGCAAGCCCCCAGCTCTACTAAGAACCAGCCTGACCAGTAGAACCTTTCCCGTACAACCTCGCTCCTGTTTCAACTCCACTGTGTTTTCGTTTCTCTCTCTCTCTCTTTTTTTTTTTTTCCCTTTTCTTTTCTTCTTTCTTTTCTTTTTCCTGCTTACAGTTTGCTTCCTCAGGGCTTTTTACTATCTGGCTCCTTTGGTTTCTGATCTAGTGGCCTTTCTCAGTTCCTGTACCAACAGCTTTAGTCGTACACCCCTCCTGCCTTTGAGGTGAGCTCCCCACACCCACCATCCCCTCTCCATCTGCTGCCACCATCACCCACATCCTTCTGTGCCCTCACCATCATCTGGCAAGAGGGGCCAGTGGGGGTCTCCATCACCCACCAATATTCTGCCCACACCCCCCATCCCAGCAGCAGCCAGGGGCAGCATCCTGCACCCCATGGTGAGGCTTTACCAAGGTCCATGGGCAAAGCCAGGCTGAGGTGCACATTTTATTAACCCTCTCTATCCACGTATTTAGTATCTGGAAAGTTTCTTGAAAGACAGACTGGGATTTTACTTCTCAGCCTCATTGTCCAGGTGACACTCTGCTCTGCACAGGAGCTGTCTGGATCCAAGTTCAGTCTGGATGGGTGCTATAAAGTTAGGCCTACTTAGTGCTAGAATAAACCCAGCTTAGGGCTTTAGAACAGGTCCTGTTGCAGTAACACAGCAACCCCAGACCTGCTCCCATCAGCTCTGTGAGCTGAGGCTCAGGCCACTTCATGGCAGTAAGTTGTCTCTAACATACTGACCTGAGGTGTTGCTACACAGCAACAAAAAGGTTTCCAGCCACCTCATGTCCCCTCAACAGCAGCTCAGCCACAGAGGCACAAAACAAGTGGGAGATTTATGTATTTTGGGGACTATTTTGCAAAGGAGTTTGCAGAAAAGTTTCTGATAGAGGATAAAAGTCTCTGCTTTAGCTGGGCATAATTGGACTCTTTAATCTGGTAACATTCTGCTTTTGCTCACTTCTAGTCTGCATTTCACCAAGGGCTGTCAACAAGATGACAGTGTTCTCTAAGGACATAATCATACAGGCTGCAAAATAGGATTCATGCAAAAAATCCTCCCTATCCAAGTGCTTTTCTCTCTGACTCACACATCTGACAGACAGGGATCCAATGCAGTGCACTCTCAATAGTGCATACTGTATTTTTATATATATATGATATTTTTGTGTATATATATATATATATATATATAAATATACATAATCCTTCTCATCCCTTGTTGTATGGTCAATCAAGGACACAGATCTGCCATGCAGGAGCCTGGGCACCTACTTCATTTAGCAGAAGAGGTGCCTTCAAAATCCAAGTGCTGTACATTTTCACATGGCAGCTTCAGCTCTGGAAACCTGTCTCACTGATATTTCATACTGATATTCACCTCAACCTCTTCAACTTTCCCTCTGCCTTTCCTCTCTCCAGCCCTGCTCTAAAAAGACCCAAAACTTCCCCAGTCTGTGTAGCTCTGCACCCTCCTGCTCCCACAGGGGAAGCCCCCATACTAAATTCAGGCCCAGGTCATGGCTATCAATCCTTTTCCCTGAAGAAAATGCTGCAACAAGAGATCAGCCATTATTAAGTTTCCAGTCCCAGCTGGCTGATTTGATTCCAATCCAGAGCAGCTGGGGCACCTGCTGGGCAATGGCAGCACCTTCCCTTCAATCCTGGGGCTGCCCTGACAGGCTGCCCCTCACCAGGTGCTGAATGAACAGCACTTCCACCACTCCAGCCCATCCAGAGTATCCTTACAGTGTCCTCAGCCCTAGTAGGGGACCAAACTGCTGGGGAGTAGGTGATTCCTCCTGTGGGGCTAGTTTACATACACACATTTTCACTAAGTTGTAGCTTAAATATGCAATTATAGGAGAAGCAATGGATCTGAAAGTTTAAAATCTGTAAAATTTATAGCCAGGTTTTCAAGGAACATGTTAGCACATCATTAGTGGCAACAGACCTGGGTAATTATTTTGTATAAAGGAGCTTCACTGTGCTGCAAACATGAACAAAATCAGAGCATTCCTGGTACACCTGAAAAGCCACAGTTGGTGTTGAGGTGTCAGTCAGAGCTCCCACTGCTGTGCTGGCTCTAGGGGAGGAGGGGGTCCAAGGGATGAGCTCAGTTCTGTTTGGTGAGTCTGGTGCAAAGCCAGGAGGGATCTGGTGGGCCCACACCTGCCCCAGCCCCTCGGCACCTCCCCCAGAGAAGCCCCAGTGACAGTGGCCATGCAGCAGCTCTGCCACCCCTGCCTGTCCACTTGCTGTGCACACAGACCTGCTCAGCACAGACTCTGTCCTTCTTCTGGCCTCTGCTTTCAGCTGCATTTGTTCTTCTTATTTATTTCTCCCCAAAGGGGACATCTGCAGGCTGCAGACAGCAGAGAAACGCAGCTTAGGGGTGGCACTGAGTCCCAGGCAGGCACAGAGCTCCTGTGCCAGACCACCTGAGCAATCTGTCCCTCAGAACTGTGTGATTGATCTTCCTCACTCCCTGAAAAGCCTCGTGGCAGCGAGCACAGCTGAGCCTGCTGTGGGGGGGGGACACAGACCTGTCCCTGCTCCCTCATCCCTGCTCCATCTCATCACTGCACGTTCCATTCCCATTTCAGCCGCCCCACCCCAGCTCCCCTTGGGCATCAGCTGCCACTAACGGCCCTGTCCTGTCCCTCTGCTGCAGGATGACATGCACAGGGTCATTGACCAGCAGCTGATGGACAAACACCCGAAGGAATGGAGCCAGCTTGCTTATTCCTTCTCCAGTGGCACCAGGCGGAGCGCCAGGCCCTCCCCCAGGCCGGAGCAGCAGGGGGACGAGCCCGGCGGGGCCGAAGGAAACCGGCTCTTCTCCTTTTTCAAGAAAAATTAATTTGAAAAAGAGAAAATTCTCCAACAATTCCTGCTTCAAGATGGGGAGTGGGGCAGCTGCCCAGCTTGCTGATGGACCCAAGTCTGATTCACTGAGTAAAAAAGAAGGGGGCAAAGGAGTTAACCCTTGAGACTCTGCACTATTTACACCGCACCTGGTCTGAACCAAATGTTTACATGAATTGGAGATTTGCAAATTGACAATGTTATTCTAGTAGAAAGAAACTTTTCTTATTCTATACGTGAAGTGATAAACTTCAGGGTATATTTTAGGCGCTTTGACACAGTCCAGTTTCTGCTGTGAAGAATTCTCTGATTGTCTTAAAAGCATTCTTATGCTGGAAAAGGAAATAAGCAGCCCCAAGACAGAGCGGTGCAGGGGATTGAGAACTTCTGTCACAGCAAGCAGAAGGGGAAGAAGAGAGCTGAATGCAAGAGGACAGAAGGGAGCCATTTGTATCACCCTGGCAGCTGTGACATCCTTCATCCATCCCACTGAGACTGGAGTCACTCTGGCCCCAGCAATACCATGTTTTGACCAATGTAGCTTTCTCCGTGGTGGAAGCTGAGCCCTCACTGCAGCTCCTGCCTGGGCACCATCTCCCCTTGAGCTCTGCGTGGCCGTTCACCCTCCCTGGGATCCAGGCTCCTCACAGCTCAGGGCAGGGGACAGATGGGTGGTGTCACTGTCCTCTCCAGCTCCCTCCTGTTAGAGGTAAGAGTTGCAGGCTGTAGCTACTCAGATTTCTCCCCAGGAGACTGACCATCTACAACAGATTACAGACTGGATAAAAGTTGTGCATGTTCAGTCCCGGGGCACCTGCTGTTCCTCCAATGGCCAAAAGTAGTTTGGGAGCTTCAGCAAGTCACACACCTTTCCCCAAAGCCATACACATCTCCCGAGCAGAGTAAGAAAACTGTCATTTTAACTGGATAGGCCCCCAAAAGCCTAACAAATAATTCACTGGAAGCCTACTCCCAATGATGTCAGTCAGTCTTTGACACTGGGTTGGCAGACTCCATCCTCAGAAAGCACACTGGCATCTGCCTTCACTGAAGCCAAAGGCTATCAGGGTGTCTACAAAGCTCTGGAAAGCCTGCAGGTTACTCTGCCCTATGCAGAAACACTGGCTATGGCCTGACAGAAAGGAGTTTTGTCCCTGCCTGGGGGTCAGTTGCTACTCAGCCCTTTAGTGAGCCAAAGGTCCTTTGGATCAAAGATGACCAGAGCCTGCTTTGCACGACTTGATCAACAAGAAGGAACGTGGCTTTTTTGGTGTATTCCAGCACACAGCAGTGCTGGAAACCCTGCAATACTCAACTAGGGACCTGCCCTCTGCACTGGATGGGCACTTCACAGCTCTTCTCTTTTATCAGTCTACCATCATAAGCCAGTGAGGAGCACCAGGCTCAGTTCAGAGATGTCCTGCTGCTGTCATGCAACTTTCACACATTCTCCCAGCTCATAATACCCATGAGTTTGTTTCCTGCTGCTTTCAAAAGGCCACCACACACACTGTCCCACAGCAGACAGAGCTGGCCTCACCTCCAGCCCTGCCCTGCTCAGCAACTTCGGTGCTAACACACCATTCCACAGGGAGCTGCTATCTCTACTCACAGGAACAAGCTTTCTGCTAGAACGGGTACCAATCACCTTCTAAGCAGCAGGTAAGAGGCTGGTGGCTTGGGTTTTAGTGTTATTCAGCCTCCCTGTGGGATAGAACATCCATAATACCTCAGTACAAATATCCTTTCTGCCTATGAAGATTTGAGCATTCCTGTATTTCCTTGTTACATGAAACCACCACATTGGTATGAAATCATCTTGCACTAAGGCAGCTCTGGGCTGCAAGGAGCAGAGTGCTCTGAGATTGGCCATGATAGTGAAGAGCTGAGTGGTGAAACCCATCTATATGAAAGCAATGAACTCTGGATTGCAGAACTTTCTTCAGGAGATGCTTGGGCAAAGCCCCACCAATACAGCTTGATGCTTTTGGGGAAAGGCATCAGGAGCCTCACAGGCAGGGAAGGAAACTGAAACTTGGCCTCTCCTTTCTAGGCAATGCTCAGCTTTTGAGTATCTCCTTGTAGCCACTTGTGCAAGCGAGGGGAAGGGCTGCAGTGCAGTGCCACATGACCTCATGCTCCCATCCTGCCTCTACTGTGACTCTGGACAGGGCAGGGACACGAGGCACCTGCTCAGCATCTCCTGCTGCCAGGACTCAGTCACACCCACATGCATTACCCCAGCCTTGGATCCCTGCAAAATGAGGAGTGGATGCATGGATGCCAGTGACACCTGTGACACGGTGACACCAGTGAACACTGAGAACGGTGCTCTGTCACAGGAGAGCCACATGAACATCTTGGTCCTCAGGGACCTTTCTTCTGCTGTCAGTTGTCATTTCCCAGATCCCACCAGCTCTCTTCAAGCCACATGCCCACCATGTGTGGGACTCTACCGCAGTGAGCATGGATGGATGGATGGATGGATGGATGGATGGATGCAAGCCTAAGGCAAGGGCCTTAAGTTACCCCACGAAGATGCAGTAATGAGATGAAGAAAGGTGCCTCTGCTACGTTTGCTGAGGAAAGTGACGCAATCGGTTGCAGGGGTAGGCACAGCCCATCTCTTCATTCAATAAGAATCCTTAATCCCATTGCAATTTTATTTATTTAACAAGAGTGACAGAAGAGATTGCAAGAGGAAAGTCTGCATGTTCTAAGGTGCCAGTTGGGTATGGTTTCTTCAAACAAGCCCCTTCACCCTAAAGACTTAGTTGCACTACTAAACCCAGAGATACAAGAGAACTGGGTGTAATGAACTGGACAACACACCAAAGGAGACCTCCTTGTGCTGAGCTGCTACTCCACAGGAACAGAAACTGCCTTAACACAGCAGCTAGGTATTGTCTTCTGTCTTGAAAAACCTCACCTGTATTTGTCACGTTGTGTTTTAACAAGGTCCCGACTGCTTCACTCTGTGCTGTCATTAACACACTCCCCTCCATCCTGTCACAGCCTGGAATCAGCCTTGCAGTGCTGGTTGGAAGACACTTCCTTCACTTGTGGCACTTGACTCTTCCAGGACGCACCCACGGTGTAAAGGACACAGCAGCTCCAGGAGATGAGATGGAGGAAGGACATTAATCCAGCAGGTACTCAGGATCCCAAAGGAGATTTAATGAGTGGGATCAGCAGCTCTAAATACAACCCTCAGCCTCGCTTTTGAGATAATGGTAAATAAAACAGTAGTGCTGCACAGTCACTGTTCAAATATTGCACAGAGAAGAGATGCCTGCTGAGATTAAGGTTACAAAGGACTTTCCCACAGGTAACAGGAGACTCTTTGGGCAAACGTTTGTTATGCCAGCCTGAGGGAAAAGGGATCAGTCTCCCCTTCCTAAACTCTGCAAGGGAAGCAACTGTAAACAAGGAACAAATGTAAATGAAAGGCAAGTCACTAGCACTTTATCTTCCCACAAACTTAGATCAGCAACTTGTCATGGAGATGAACAGTAAATGAAAAAGTTACTGACAACAGAGTCATTTTGCAGAGAGAGCAGGAAGTGAGGCTGCAGGCAGGGCCACATGCACTTGTCCTACTTAGAATGGTAGATTCCAGATATGCCTCTCCATCAGGCAAACTCTCTACTCCCCACTCAGCTATAAAAAGCAAGATTGTTTGAACCAAAAAGCCAAGAAAGGAAGTGTCTGGGTGCTGCAGCAATGATTCCCTTGGATTGAGAGGGAAAAAAGCACACAGCAGGGACAAGCAGACAGAATGTACCTATAGATATGTACATATACCACAGTGCTGTAATTTTTGTATGTAGCAGTCATGTAAATAAATGTATGGTTTTTATAAGATACATATTATAAAAATCTATAAAGGCATATTTTTAGTAAAAACAATGCTCTACTTCTTTTGTAAATAGTTCTCTTCAGAATAAAACATCATTTATACGATACTGTCTCAGCTCTCACTTTACTGTACCCAGCAGCAAAACAAGCTCATTTTTTGAACTGTCATTTAACACCCAACAGCATCTTTGGTGCTGCATCATCCCATGAAATTCAGCCAGGTAAAGCCCCTGTGTGTGCTTAGGGGAGAAGGGGCCAGGGCAAAAACATTTGAAACATTTGCATCTCTTAGGAACACCTAAAGGTGGGTAAATCATCTCACCTTCCAGCCATTTGTGTCCTTTACTGGCCCTGGGATGGAGGCAGACTCAGACTGGGAGGGGTTTAGACAGGAAACACAGAGAGGCACAGACCCACAGCTGGCAGCAGCTGCAGCTCAGGCCATCCACACGGCCCCAGGAGTCCCCTCCAGCTGCTCCTCCCAAAGGGCACAGACACAGCCAAGGCACCTTCCCAGAGGTTTCCATCTCTGCCCCAGGAGCAGCCTGGGCAGGGCAAGGGGATGCTGAGGGCACAGCCACGGCTGCAGTTCCTGCACAGATTCATTAAACACACAGCAATTTCCTGGGAAAGTGAAGAGAGACTCCAGGTGATTTTTATTCACCTCGGGAGAAGGAGCTTTCAAAGCTCACTCAATACTTTTTGTTGAGCAGAAAGACAAAAGATTTCAGCACAATCACAGGCATCTCACTTCACACAGAAATAAGCTACCCGTTCCACCTTCCTCTTTCATTCAACCTAAAACGGCAACTAAACATTTGAAAGCATTAATTATGGTTTTTTTAATATCCCCTCTTAGGAAATAACCCTTTACACTCACAGCAGCAGAGCTCACCCCTGGCTTGCCACCCTTCACCTCCAGGTGCTGGACAGCAGAGGAAACAGAGCCTCAAAAAAGATTTGGCAGCTTGTAACCTTTATTTTTAGTTTTTTAAAATTATTTAAAAAGCATAATTAGAAACTTTCATTACAGAAATAATCCTAGCAAACCAGTTAGACATTCCATTGCTCAACATTTAGGAAACTTCACATCAGCACCACTAGAGACACAGTCCCCACCCCTTCCAATTGAACAGTGATGGCAAGAGCAGAGGTAACTGCTCCTCTACAGCCAGCTCTGGGGGAAAAAAAAAATAAATTCCCACTTTAAGCCAGGAAGCTGGACCTGGATTGACAGAATTCCAACCACAGCCACAAAAACCTGGACTCAAAGAGGACCAATTTTTCCATATAAGAGAACACTCCAGGCTTGGGTGCACCATTTCCTCATTTTATTGCATCATTTCCAGTAAATTCAGACATGTTCTTTACTTCTGCCTATATGAAGTTACTCCCTCCTAGATCTGCACACAGCTACCAACAAGACTCCCAAAGTACCACAGCCGGGCCCCTCAGTCTGCAGGGGGAACCCCCAGAGGCAGCTCCAGGGACTGGCCCAGCTCCTCCCAGCACACACCACATTCCACACTGGAGAGCAGGCAGGAGGGACTGGTGTGACCAAAGCCACCACTTTGCACAGCCTCTCAACACTGATCAGAGCTCACCCCAGCAGCACCATCCCAGCTCACTCCAGTTCTGGGGCTACCACTGCAGGATATGTGAAGAACAGAGGTGGGTGAAGGCAGCTGGATCCATATCCCAGCACCTGAACCCATTAAAAACCCACGTGTTGCACATTCATCGTTTGCACTTTGGAAAAAGTCTTTAAAGTGATTGACCGTGATGTGATTGTATGATCAGGGCTCTCACCACAACCTGAAAAATCTAAAAAAATGCAGGCAAAATAAGTGACTAAAATTTAGCCTCTCCTGGAGAAAGGGTGAGGAAGGGAGAGAAGTGGGCTGATTCCAAGCTCATGGACATGGGTGAATCACATCCTACCAAACTAAGGCCAGCAATTCCACAGGGCCACTTACTGGCACATGGAGTATGTCCCCCTTCAAGGCCTTAAAGGAAGTCATACCCTCCATGCCTTTTAAGGTAAAATTATTTTTTATTATTATTTAGGCAATAATTCAGGTGCTGAGCGTGTCCTTTCAGCCCAGACATTTGATATTTTAGTTACACACACACATACACTCTCCACCTTTAACTACATCTATTCAGGCTGAGGAAGTGAGCCCTTGTTTTCCCAGAAAGGCTGACGAGGGCCAGGAAAATGTTGCTGAGCACAGCAAGCCCAGTTTGTTTCCAAGTGTGATCCTCCACCACCACATAACCCAAGCAAGCAAGCTTTCCATTTCTTTGCATTAAACAGCAGTCCTCCTTCCTAACTGAAGAATCCTGGGAATGATCCTGCAGCTTTCATATTCAGACATCAATAAGAAGAGCTCAATTTTTTTCATGCCTTTTCTCTCTCAAAAACAAAAGCTTTGCCACCAAAATTCACATTCAAGTTCAGATTGCCTATTTGTGGACAGGGCAACAAGGAGAAGTTTGGGGTTTTTGGCAGAATCACATGATTTTTGTTCTTCTCAAAAGAAATGGACCCTCACTTAGAACACTGGCAGAACCAGAAGCAGAGGTCAAAGTTGTTAAACTTTGCTTTAAAAAAAAAAAGGTTTTATCCAAACAAATCCCACTTCTGCAGGTCAGTTTGTTTTCCAGTATCTTGATACAAACTACAGGAGAGCACAGGTACAGCTGGGCTGCAGCACAAGGAGGTGAAACCCAAGGATCCAGCCACGAATCTGGATGATGGCAAGCTGAAATTCCAGGCCCCAGCAGCAGCTCCAGCTGCCAGCCCAGGGGCTGGTGAAATCAAACCCCAGGCTCCAGCAGCAACACCTGCAATCCTGGTACCTAGAAAAACACAGCCCGAGCCCCAGGAAAAGCCAGGGACTCCAGGAGAAGCCAGGGGCCCCAGGGGCAGCAGATGCCAGCCTGGAGCCCAACAGAAATGCAGCTGGAGGCCCCAGGAAGCAGTGCCAGCCCGGGGCCAACTCAAATTAAGAACTTTTAAACTTTTTCTTTAAAAAGATGAACTCTGCAGTCCATGATTGGTTGACATTAAGAAGGCAGAAGCCAAAGCGACAACAGAGAGGCGAGGCTGGTTAAAGCAATATACATTATATACAAACTCTTGGGTTAATTAGTCCACTTGGTAGGCAACGTCCTTCTTGTCTACAAGGCGCACTGGAATGAGCAGGGGAGGAGAGGGGGGCAAGATTCCATCCGATACCTTCTTGGCACTGCAGTGGGAAGGTGCCAGCGCCTCTTGATAGAAAACATGGAGAAAAAATAATCTTTAAATAACGGCACAAAACTGAGAAAGTCCTCCCAAAGCCTGCCCCAGTGGAATTGCCCGAGTCTAGCTGGAGGGGCTGATCTGTCTGAGAGCAGAGTCTCTGCAGCAGGGAAGGGGCATTAGCAGCACCGCTTCTTCCTTTTACTGTTCTTCGTTAGCTTCACCACATCGTTCTGTTGCTGCTGTTGCTGCTTTGCTAAGTTTTCTTTCTTTGCTCGCAGGACAAGCTCTGTAATGCAATTAAACATCTGCAAGAGAAACAAGCACACTCAGACCACCCCAGAACTCGGGCTGGCTCCTGTGGGGTGCTGGCTCCTGTGGGGTGCTGCTCCCATTCCCCTTTTCTCTATGTTACAGTAACACTTCAGAGACCTTCCCCAACCCACTATGGCCCAAGTGGAAATCCAATAGCTTTTCCCAACCCACTCCCAAACTAAACAGTACCTCTATCCCTTTTTCCAAACCAATAAAACCAGGGCAGTTTGGCAATTGAGGGCAGGAGTGAAGTCTGATAGTCTTACCTCTTACAAGCATTCTCAACTCCTTCCTGCCTAATACATGAGCACTGCAAAGCTACTGAAAATGCAGTGTGGGCTCCTTCATTTTGCTTCCCCAACTCTTCCAAAAACAGCTGAATGTCTCTTTTTGAGATTTTACCTACTACTTGCAACTCATACAAGCACTTTTTCTTTCTCAATGGGAAGAATGGAATTTTTACTTCTTCCCACACCATTACCCCTAAATCATTCTATCTCTACTCTTCTGAATATTATATTACCTCTTCCACATTAATATTTTCTTTGGCGCTGGTCTCAAACAACTGGATCTCCATCTGCCCAGCAAATTTATAGGCATCTTCTGTTTCTACCACTTTTCGGTCTGGATCATCATTCTTATTGCCCACTAAAAAAGGAAAGAGAATAAAAGTCAGTTTGGTATTCCAGCAGGCCAGCCCACTAAATAAGGTGCTGTAACTCCCTAATCACCTACCAAGTATCCTGCAGACATCATCACAGTTTTGATTAATTTCATGCAACCACCGTTTTACATTCACAAAAGATTCTGCGCTCGTTACGTCGTAGACAACAATGACCCCGTGTGTTCCTCTGTAATACCTGTGGGTACAAAGGACAGCAAATGTTAACCCAGGGCATCACCTTCTCTTCCACTGAGCTTCTACAGGATTCACAATAAATCCTCAAGTTATGGTAATCAAGTGCCCCCATTTCTCTCCATTGAGACTCATGTAGCTCTTTATAACAGCTTGATCCCAGGCTATTCCCCCAAAGCTACAGAGCTCTCTGCTCATTCACTCTACACAAATACATTTCCAAGTCCAAAGTCTTCTAAAATCTTCCTTGTTCAGGTTGTCAGGACCTTCAAAGATGAATGCTGTCTTCCAGCTACAGGACCAAAGGCGATGGTACCCCCAGCACATCCTCAGAACTGGCTGTGATGTCATCCCTGGGGCTGTATAAGCCACATCAAGTTTTTGCAGTAATTCTGTTATCTGTGAACGATCACTTACAGACTAAAATTTCAGCAGATCTCCAAATATACTCAACCTTCAGTCACAGTTCTCTTGAGCTCTCAAAAATTTCTGTCTTGTTGAGCGACTGTGTTCTGATCACACCTTCCTACTCAACAGATCGACTCCATATGTGCATTCAATACACTCTGCTACCTTTAGCCATTAAAAATAAGCTGTATTTCAGTTTATTCCCATTAGTCTTGGGCAACTGGCACCTTTAAAAGATGATGCACAAGTCTGATATGCAAGAAAAATATCTGAATTCAGGTTCCAACATTATCACCTGCACAAAGCTACCAAAGACAGATAGTATCTGCACCATGAAAATGCTAATTAGAAACAAGCAAGCTCTACCTTCTCAGTTTTCAGCCACAATCACAAGGCTATCAAGTACATTCCCTGTGGCAAATTAGGCAGCTGTAACCCAAAAAATAAAAAGTAATTTAAACAGGTAACGGTTAACAGTGAGGTCTTCATCAGGATCCATTTTTTTGTATTATGTGTAACTTTATTCTTTTCCTTACATCCTCTTCTCTTTCTTCTGATCAATATTAAAATTTTTAATAAAACAAATTCAAGAAACCAGCATACAAAATTGAGGATTTTCCCTTAAACCGTGACAGCATTACTAGACCTTGCTGTCTTATCACAAGCACTTCTTGCTTGTGCACTTCAGAGATGTCCACTGAGACCATTCTGCTGCTCTTTGATTTTTCCAACTCAGCAATCACATCTTTGAACTTCAAAGCTTTAAATCTAACCCAAACACACCTTTGAGAAGATCTCAAAGCCTCAGCTCTCTTTGCTACTGAAGTGCTTCAGCAAGTCACTGTCTCTTCCACCTCCAGCCTCATCATCCTTCTACAAGAGAAGCCACCTGCCTTTATGCATCATCAGACAGACTTGCAGAGAGGCGCAGAGCACCCCCAGGGCCACACACCTTCCTCTGCTGATCCCTGCAGTGACAGCCCTGGGTACCAGTGCTCCTCCAGGATGCTCCTACTGCCTGGCTGGGCACTTGCAGAAGACACTCAAATGCTTCTCCCATGCCATGTTTTACCAGTGATTTATGCTGTACATTTGCTTCCCTTGGCAAGAACTAACTCAGGTAAGAATTACTTATTCCCAGCCCATAAGAAATCCTGCACTTTCAAATGTTCTAGTCCAGTCACAGTCAATTCTTTCAACAACTTCAAAACTTGCTACAGCACTGCATTTGTGCTTGACTTGATTACAACACAACTTTATTCATAACTTGGATCCTTTAGAGGGAAAAGTATTTCATGGCCTGAATCCACATGTTGCAAAAATAACCCATCCTCTCCTGATACTGGCATGCCCTGCACACTGGTTTTGATGAATCCTCTTTTGAGTGACATCAATCCTACCAACACACTGCATTTCTCCACAGCTGAACAATAAAATTATCTTCAAGTTCTCCCATATCATCACCTAATAATCTTTTAATTCAGCAGCCCCCAGGCTGACCTACCACTTCCTCCCCAGCACTGAGCACTGCATTTGCCAAGACAGCCCTTGCAGAAGCGCAGTGGCTCAGCTGCACCTACGCAGAGCTGCTTCTCTCTGCTGTGCACACCGAGCCCAGCCTGGCATCCCTGTCAGCCCGAGCAGGGGCCCAGCAGAGCATCCTGCTGCTCCTACCTTGCCCACGCACCTACATTTTCTCCTGAGCAAAGCACATGATGTCAGGGAGTGGAGAAGGGGCAGCTGCACACACCAATCCCACTCCTGACACCTCCATGTCAGCACCACCACGTGTTGCTCCTGGGATGGGGGCTGTGGGCTGGACCCTGCAGCAGAGACCACCACAGCAATGGGAACCCTGCAGGGGTTTGGAGCTCCTGCCACTGATACTGCCAACCACCTCATCAGAAACAGCTTCCTTTGTGCAAGACAGCAACCCCTGGCTCCTGCTGAGTGCCTACCAGCACACACTGCTGCTATTTTTGGAACAGAAAATTGTCTGGCACATCGTTCTAGAAAGGTTGCCAACCCCTCGTCTACACTAAAATGTCATTTTCTCTATTGGCTGTCATTACCAAGAGAGATAAACCTGAGAGATAAGACCATGACTACCTGTTATTCTCTAACTCTTAAGTCCCATAGCACACATTTTTTCTCAAAAAGGTGGTCATGCTATTTTCCATCAGTTGTTAGATGCTCTGCATCCTAGATAACATTTAAGGCTTAACAAGTATAGAGAAGCTTCTCCAACCCCAAATGCAGGACAGTACTAGAAAACAAAATCTAATTTATCCTATCCCATACTTCAACTTCCAGAATGATGCAGTGCAGAATTGCTTTTATAACAGGTTGTGGGCTTTGGCGAGTAGAGAACAGATGGGGCTTTTGGCATTCAGGGAGGAGTAGGTGTAAATTTTGTGCTTTTGGCAACCAAGAGGTAGTTGAGACTTTGACACAAGGGAAAGAATGTCTTATCTCCTTCCCATCCACATTTTTGGGGAAATAGAGACCACAGAAATGAAAGCAGAAGAGACCTGAAGTCCTCAATCTGAGCCTCTCAGTCACAGACTGGTGCTGGCTGTCCTCTGTGTGGTGGGAGTGCTCTGCCATGTACTCTGCAAACCCCCAAGCCAGCATCTGCTGGTGGAAATACCTTTGTGAAATACAGAAAAAAAATGTTCTAGACCAGTTATTCATGTTAAGAGTATCCATGAAAGTATCTGCTGAGGTGAAAGACAACCAAACCTGACCTGTGTACACCTTTGGATGCTTGGTGGTAGCCAACAATCTCCCATACAGTTGCAAGTCCCTAGACCTAGAGGCTTTACATTTAGCTTAGGTGTGGAAAGGGCTTAAGAAAGCCAACATTTAATTGAAATAAACACCTTATTGCTCGTTCTGCCACTGGAATTACCTGGGGATTACCCAAACTCAACATGTCCTTCAGCCACCTGCATCCCCTCCTCACATCCCTGAACACAGTCTTGGGAAACACAAAGGAACAGCTGCCACTGGTTGGGGCATTCGCTGCTGCAAGAAACCAGTGACAAAGTTCTCAGATTCCCTCTAGCAACTGCTTCCCAATATTAACATTTGGAGTCATAACAACAGCTTCATGGAGCACAGCAGCAGCTAAGTCAGATTTAAAACAGACACTATGTTGGTCCAGTAGGACCCATATGTTGGTTTTTTTTTTTCCAGGAAAACATTTAACTGCCAAACATGAAAGACACGGCACTGGTTTTTAATCCAGCTTCTTTGTTCATATTTCACTACTTTGTAGCACACATTTCCTTTGTTTTTTCATTCATCTAGAATTCTAACCATTTCCAGAGACTTCTAATAATCTGGTTTCATACTCATCTTTCTTTCAAGTTCTTGGAAGCACACCTATTGTCAGTCAGACCAGTCTTTTAACTACTAGCCTTTTAGTCATATCTGCTTTACAAGACACAGCAATTCTATCATCTCAAAGGTCTTATCCCTCTCTCAAACATGCCATTCCACAGGAAACCATTGCAGAAGGTCCCTCTGCTATCACTATTCATCCTGAGCTGGCATCTGACAGCCATTATGTAAAGCTGGAATCCTAAACCCAGAGTCCTGAATCAGGACAAAGTAGTCCTGTCTACAAGAGGAAATCAAGTACAGGGACTGGCTGTTCATGCATTTTAAGTATTCCTGCTAATACAGCTGCATCCTGGCATGCTAAATCCCTGGTGAATTTAAATCAAATTTAATTTGGATGACATTCCATGGCAACCAAATTCACACAGATCAGCCTCTCCTCCCAGAAGGCACCAGCTATCCCAGTATTTCCACATTTAACAGACAATAAAACCAGCTGCCTTTATACTTCCTAGTCTGAAATTTTCTTGAGCTTCTGTGGAATACTCCAGACCAACGTGATTTCTGTTCCTTAACAGTTTTATTCTGCTTTTCATCAGCTTTTGACTGTAGTTACAGTCACGTGAAATCAAACTACTACAACCTTTTAATGTTTCCCAATTTTCCACTATTAACTTCCTACCACCTCTACCATTTTGCAGTTCTAAGTCCACACAGCAGCACTACCAACCTATTACTGTAATTACCAGATGGGCTCTAATTTCAGGCTTGCTTGCCAGGCTTGGCTCAACATCAATCTGAACTCTGCCTTTCACTGTAAAGGGACTCCCTGACCTACTGTAATACTGAAGGAACACCTTTTATATTCTTAACTTCAGTCTAAACCTCAATCTAGTCAAAGACCAGGCACACTACTACATTCTGTTGACAGGGCACTCACACTCCACCCATGATTTGATAGCCAAGGCCTTTTGTAAGAACAAGCAAGGTTGATTTGTCAGTCAGTTTAGGATAAATAAATCAGTTAACTTTGCCAATAAATGAAAAAAAACAAAACTAACCACAAAACAAGCCAGCCAGAACCATTTCTAAAATTTAACTTTTGTTATTGCCTGGTTTTATAGGCAATATGATTAGGAACACTAGACAGGCACAGCCAACCAACCTAGCAAGAGGAGCCCTCATCCCACTATAATCAGCATTCCCAAAGCATTTTCTTCAACACTTCAAATGCACTTGGACACGTGAACTTCTTTGCACAGAACTGCAAAAAATGCAGATTTTTTTCCCTGACCATGGAGTTACCATTCAGTAACTACCAGAGTGCTAAGGAAGACACCCCAAAACGTTAGATCCCCCTAAAGTAAAATATGCCTCACTTGGGTAAAAAGCAATGAATGCAAAAGGAAGTAGCAGCAGAGTTCCAAGAGGTCATGGCACAAATGCCTCAAAACAGATTTCATTATCTATTTGAAATGTTAACGAAGAAAAGAATTTCCATAAAACACTGCGCAAGGTCCGATCTGCAGCAATTCCCACTGAATCCTCCTTTGCTGGTATCCCTGCTCAGTGCTGGACACACCATGGCTTTCTAAGCTAGCTGGCATCACCCCAGGAGCCAACGCTCGTTCCTGAGCCCGGGAATCTGCAAACAGGAAGGCCATTTGCTGACTCAGCAGTACTGGGGGCTCTCTGACTCGCCTGTCACAGCTGACAGGGCTGCAGCACTGCACGGCTGCCTCCCCCTCACCACTTCCTTCCCAAAACTGCCTGCAGCGCTCCAACAAGAAGTGATGTCACACACAGGAACCCTACAAGAGGCAACTGAGTTTTTTTCAAGCTAAACACTTAAGAAACAATGGAAGTAACCCAGTAATATCCGTATAGGAGCGCAGAGGAAAGGGGCGGCGCACACATCACGTTGGACTTTGCCATTTCTAGACATAACACAGATGTAACCAATCTCATTATTTTCAGGTGTAAGCAAATTAATCAGTTCATCAGCTGAAAATTATACTTCTCTCAAATAAGAGCCAAAGGAGAAGTGAGTCATGAAGGACCAAGTGAAACATATGGATCTTTCAAGAATTATTTTGGTTAAAACCCAAGGAACAAAAGTTCCATTTCCAAATGCACTTTTCCCTCTTCCCCCCATGAGCAGTCCACTTTTACTGCAATCAGTTTACAAACACATTTTATTCTTAGTTCCCACCACCGCAGCTCTAGGTGTGGTTTCTTCAGGAACAGGAAAAGCTCTGCACATGCTGTTCAAAAGGACAATGAGTTCAAATCTGAATTCCAACCAAGGAAAAGGTTAATATCATGTGGGCGTCTGCTTCAGCAGAACTCCACATAAAGATAGCTGCTAAAGCATTTGTCCTAAAGGAAAACCAGGAGAAATCCTACTCTTCAGTCTTCGAGCTGTTCATTAGTTACATGACACTGGCAGAGAGTTTGCACTCTGTGCTTGGCTGTGCAGTCAGAGGACAAACTTGGACAGGCACTGAGACAAGCTGCCTACTACACGCAGTCTAATACCTCTAGTTCTACCAGCAGAGGAATAAGGGAATACTAGCAGAGGAATAAGACAAAGCCAACCACAGAAATGCATAGAAGGGTGAGGAACTCTGAAATCCCAGTTTCAAAGCTTGCCAGAACATCACCACCACAGTCAGTTCTGACACAGCTGAGAGAGGTTTCACTGTACAGACCACACAGCTATCACTCGTGATCAACTGCAGCACTTCAATAGCTAAACCCCAACTCTGGACTAGGAGATCCAGACCCAGAGGTGCACAGCACAAAGGCTGGTGTTACTCACGTTGATGTAATAGTCCGGAAGCGTTCTTGGCCAGCTGTGTCCCAGATCTGGAGCTTCACCTTCTCTCCATTGATCTCAACTGTCCGGATTTTAAAATCCACTCCAATGGTGGTAATGTAGCTGCCTGGAGGGAAAGCGTGGGTAAGTGAGAACCTAAGGCTTGTTTATTTTGGATGTCCCAAAGCACACTGCTTGGACACTACTTGGCAGCAGCTCTCAGACTGGACAGGAGAACAAGGTTCCCCAATCTGCTTACTGTTTAAAATGCCTTATATCATGCTGATCTACATATTTTTATCTGTACCTAATAGCTTTTCTTCCTAGCCATAAAACCACTTCTCCCATGCCATCTTTAAAATTAAAAGTTCAGTGTTACAAAATAAAATTATTATTTTCCTATCCCATTGATCAAGAGTATGCACCCAAATATCTCAAGAAATAGACAGTAACTATGAGAGCACTTCACTTGTGAAAATTTTGAGACAACACTTTGCTTTAAATACTTGTGGAAACACTTGTTTTGAATACAGTCCTACAGTTCTAGGAGTTTCCTCCCAATAAATTGGTTATATCACGAATGTAAGTGGTTTACCACAATACTCAATCAATCTAAATCCCAAATGGCTAATAGGAAGTCTGCAGAGTATAGCACAACCTAAACCACCCAAGCTGTTTCTGGAACCACCTCAGTATTTCAATACTCAGGGACTTCCAGCTGCAAGTGAAGATCAGTCAGGATGGCCTGCACAGGCCTACACCAAGAGATGCAAAGTTAAAAGATGAGGTATTCCCAGCACAGCTATCAGTGGGCAAACATAGATTCCTTACAACCAGCAGCAAACCTAGAGCATTTCACTTACTGAAGGAAACAAACCACTCACCTGAGAAGGTATTATCTGCAAAACGCAACAGCAAACTGCTCTTGCCCACACCTACAACAAACAAATACAGCAAACTTTCAATACAGTCATCCTGGGGGTCGGGGAACATGACAATGTTTTATCCATCCATTGCATAAAAATCAGCACATCATTTAGTACCATCCACCTTAAATATTCATCTCCACACTCTCCTCGGAGATTTGACCAAGCACAGTCACCCCAAGACAGGATGCTCCTGGTAGCAGTGCAGGGAGGGGGAACTTGTGCCCTCCCTCCTCCAGCCCTCAGCAAACCCTGCAACAGCAGCTTCTGAACCGTGGTCAGTTCAAGAGGTCAGAGAAGAATAATAACTAAAATCAAGTTCACAATCAGTAGGCTTACATCTGCTAGGGAAAGAGCCAAAGCTGAGCATGTCCTGTGAATGAACAAGTGCTCAGAGCACTGCTCTGAATTCAGCACTATTGAATTCCACTTGCACATCGTGTGTGACGTCAGTAACAGCCCTGCCTACCTCCCATTCTGTGTGGAATTTGGACTGCTCTGACAATCACACAGGGCTCGGTACTACAAAGCTCCCATTAGCATGGCCACAGTGTAACAGAAGCCTGAACACTAATTGGGAATCACTGTCCTGTACTGCTGCCTGAAACAGCCTCATTGCACATCTCACTGGAAGGACACACACCTTTCTGAAGCTGTCCCTGTTGCCAAAATGTTCCATGAAACATTCCTCTAAATGCTTTGAGTAGCTCTTCATCCAGGTTTTCCATACTGATTGTTTGCACCCTGATCACACCCTGTTGCAGGGAAGCATTTTTCACAGTGCTTCAGACAAGAGCTGTAAGAAACTCATTCCTGCACACCCACCCAAGGGAATCTGGGTATCTGAATGTCTCCACGTTGTTATCTCTGCATAACATCTCTGCTGTTAATGACCCTTTCTCCCCAAAATAAATCTGCTATGGCATGAATAGGAAATTCAACTTCACCGAGGTAATTATCTATTAAATCTTTTCAGGTAGAAGTTATCCAAGGTAATTATTTTGATGATGTATAACTTGCAAGTTCTTCTTAATAGAAGACCTATGCAAAGGCTATGCAGAACTCCAGTAGTTTTCAGCTGCTGGCATGTGACAACAGCTACCAACAAAAAATAAAAACCAGCCTAAAAATCTGCATGATTACAGTAAGCCAGGTCTCATTTGCAAAGAGTTCAAATCACCAGCCATCTGGAGAAGCCATGCTCATTCCTCACTGCTACCAAGCTAAGGAGGAAAAGAGGTAAGGGACTAAAAAATACAAAGCTACAGCATGCATATAATCAATATATCTGAGCTCAAAAAAGGTAGCAGAGCAGTTCCTTCAGAGGACTGGTTATTTAACAAGACTTAAAGCTCTGGAAACACCAGTCAATTAAGAAAAAATAAGAAATTAAAAGAAAACAAGGATGTTTCAGCAGCAAGCGTGTGCTTCTTGACCAAGCAGCCTTGGCCTTCAGCTCAGTGAAAGGCAAGAAGGTGCCAGAACCCCCAGACCTGTCAGACCACAGCAGCACGTCCGAGCTCAGGCGGCCCTGGGCGATGCTGCAGAGCTGCACATGACACTGCTCTGTCACACTGCCCTCCACTGCACAAGCTGCACAGCTCCCAGCAGGCTGGCAGCTTCCAGAGAGAAGAAAGCTCCCGAACTCAGGAAGTTCTGCATGCTCCCAGTGACAATGATCTCACTAAACAAACCCTGCCTCTGACCCACACTGCTCACACAGAGAAAACCACACTCTTGGTGACCCCACACTTCCCACACAGAGCTGTTTGAAGATCTGAAGACAAGGCTTGCAGGGCCCTCAGCTTCTTGAAGACAGCAAAACGAAACAAAACAAAAAAAAAAAAAAGCCTATTGACTTTGCACAATTACAATTAAAAGTATATTTCAGTGTCAGACAAGATTCTAAGACCCATGTCTTACTGAATGGTAGAGTGAATTAAAGAAGCAGATGCAAAGCACAGATCATCTGTATTATTTTTAAATATCTGGCACAGCTGAAATCACCAGCAGCTTTTCAAGATGACCTGTTCTAAAAACACACAAACCTACTACCCCTCTGACAGATTTGCATACAAGGGAAAGCAGATGAGACAGAATTATCCTATCTAGTAACAGTCCACTTCCTATTGCAGGGAATAAATGTCAATAAACAAGGCAAGCAAACTGTTTCGTGCAAGCAGGGACAAAGCCATCCTGTTGGGGTTAACAAAAACAAAACCAAAGAAAAATCAATAGTCAAACTACATAGTGAGATTTAATTACAGCAGAGAACCACAGGCAGCCTGACAATTCTCACAACACTCCTTTCACTGGATACACTACAGGGATTTTGCTCAAGAAGACTGAGCTGACAAAATTTATTTAATTGTTTAAAATGAGAAGTCTTCCTCAGAGTTTTCACCATCCTGTTTATCTTGCCTGAACAGTTTTGGAACTCATCAGCAACCAACAGAGCCACTGCTCTACTCAGAACGCAGCATTTGGTTGTAATAATCCAAGGCTCCCAGAACTGCCTGAAGCTGCTCTGAAGCCATTGTCCTATCTCCCTCCTTAGATCCCTTCATGCAGACACAGTTTAGTGTAGAAAAAAACATTTTTTTGCATGAAGCTAAGGCTTCTGAAGGTGATAACTGCCAAGATCGTGCAACATTACCCTTTCATCAAGAGCTGTGCCTCGCTGCATGCCGGGACCTGCCGCCCCAAGGACCACACCTCTGTTAAAAGAAGAGGGTGGATGCACCCTTCTCCAGTTTATGGAAATTCAGCTGCAAGCTGCTGGAGTGCTACCAACACGGAGCTGCACCGACGGCAGCAATCCTCCCAGCCCCAATCCCTGTGCACCCAGACCAAAGCATCAGACACTGGCACAGTTCACACGCTCAGCCCTCCAGAAGTTTCTGAGGTTGCTGAAGTATTTAAAGGTCTATTTTCAAAAAAACCTCAAACTATGCCTTTATCTCCTCTTTTTAGATATTTGCATCCTATGCTATAACAAGAAGCACACAAAGCTACCAGCTCTTCCAGGATTCATTAAAAAAATAAGGAACTCTAGAACTGAGACTTCAGGCTGAAGCACAAAGAAGTCTTAAGGAATAATTAAGATAATAATGACTGTTAAAACGTACTAGCTGCCACACTGGAAACAACAGTCCTTAGGGCAGCCAGCCCTTCCCATCGATCCCTAAACTGCCTGTCACAGGGGAAGGGAATTCCCTGCCCATCCCAGCAACAGATTAGTGGGCGCCGTCAAAACATGCGCTCGCCAAGGCTGATGCCGGCAGCACCGCCGGTGCTGTCCTGGCTTCTACGTGTCTAATCTGCCTTTTCCCAAACCCAGCCAAGCTATTTACCATAATATCCTGCGGTAGCCAGTTCCGCAGGTTTATCAGATAAAACCTCCCGAAGCCCAAGCGAACGCGCCCCGCCATTCACGCACAGCGCGGGGTCCCGGCTCAGCCCCGCGCCGCGGCACCGGCAGCACAACGCCGCGGCTGCCCCGGGCGGAGGAGGCCGCCCGTCCCCGGCTCCCCCGCGCCGCCCGCCCCGGACCCGGCCCCGCCGCCGCGCTCCGGCCCCTCACGGCCCGAGGGGCGGCCACCCCGCCAGCGGCCTACCCACGCCCCCGGGCCGTGCCGCCCGCGCTCACCGCTGTCGCCGATGATGAGCAGCTTGAAGAGGTGGTCGTAGTCCCGGGCCATGGCCGGGGCGCGGCCGCGGGCGGCGGAGCGGGCGGGGGGGGGGGCGGGGGGCGGCGGCGGCTCCGGCCGGAGCCACTTCCCGGACAAACAGCCGGAACTGACAGCGGGGCCGCCGCCGCGCATGCGCCGGGCCGCCGCCACGGGCCGCCAGCTGCCCCGCCGCGCCTGCGCCGGCCCCGCCCAGCCCCGCGCCGCGGCTGCGCGGGAAAACGGCCGCGCCCTCACGCGCCCGCGCCTGCGCGCGAGGGGCGGCGGTTGAGGCGGGCGGCGCGCGCCGGCGGCCCTGGCGGGAGTGTGAGGGACCGGCCGCCCTCAGCCGCCCTCCGCTTCCCCTCCGCGGGAACCTTGTCCTCCCCCCCGTGCCCAGACACTGACTGACCGCCGTCGGGCGCGTGTTTCCCCCCCAGTTCCCGTAGTGCTCGTGTGAGGACGCGGCAGAAAGCGACGCTGCCCCCAGGAAAGTGTCAGAGGCGTGAGGGAGCCGCAGCAGTCCCAGCTCTGCTCCAAAGGAGCGATTTGTGTAGGTACAGGAACAGTTCCCAGCGCAGCCCAAGCCGCAGGTGAGGAGCCCCACAGCAGTGATAGGAAGTACCCAGGTGTGTGTCACAGCCCTGGCAAGTCAGGCCAGTCTGAAATTAAATGCCTGGGGTTTTTAATCCACAGATGTGCCTGTGTATGGCCTAGGAAGGGCCTTGACCTCATGCCCATCTGCAGCTGTGCTTGCACCGTCCCCAGCCACATCTGCAGTGTGGCTCTCCAGAGCACTGCCAGTCGTGCAGCAGCCTGAGTGATTTTGTTATCAGTTGCACAGATACTGACTACACGTATTCTGCCAGACTATGGTCACTTTTTAGGTGATTGCCACCTCTAAGTGGAGACATGGCACAGGAAAAGTGCTGGGTTTTGCTCTGATTAATTTTTCTTAAAGATTCTCACTGGTACTTGAACTGCTGAGATCAAATTGAATTAGTTAATGAAACCTGTTACTAACATACATTATCATCCATATGGGAAGAGGTATATTAGCTCTAAATAACTTGGATTGTTACAGATTATAAATGAGTCTGTATTAGGAATAAGTTGTTCCCTGTGAGGGTGCTGAGGCCCTGGCACAGGTTGCCCAGAGAAGCTGTGGCTGCCCCATCCCTGCTGTGTCCAAGGCCAGGCTGGGTGGGGACTGGAGCAACCCGGTCTAGTGGGTCATGTTCCACTTAATTATAAACCTTTCTTAATCTTAACCTTCAAAAACGTATTATGGTTTTCAAAGTTCACCCCGTCAAGGTCCTCAAATCCTGGAATCCACCCATGTGACCTTCAGCTCACATTCACTCTGCAACTGATGCATTTTAAACACCACATATGTATATATGTATATATATATATATATATGTTGCACTGGGGCAATCCAGCACCACCAGAGTAACTGAGGACACTGTAGCTGCAGGGAAATCCCTTGAACCCAGCACACAAACCACCAGCTCAAACCCAAAATGACAGTGACTCCTATTACTTCTATTTTTAAGCTCATGAAACCTCATCGCATGAAAAGCATGAAGTGTCATGATGTTACCAAATAAAATGGACAGTAAGAACTGTGACTAATCAAAAAAAAAAATCAAAATATTTGAATATTTTATGCTTTTACATTTGTCTCTCTTCCATTGTAGTTTTTAGCACCTTGTAAGTTTAAACCTCTCTCATAAATTATTTTTTATCTTCTTGAAATCCACACAGTTCAGCTGTCACTCAGAGACAGCTGCTTGACAGTTCAAAGATGTTATTACCATCAGTTGTAGGGAAAAATTATCTTTTACTGACAACTGGTATTTTTAAGACATTTGAAATGAAAAAAAAATTAATTATTTAGTCTCCAAGTTGGCACAATCAATTTATCAGATCTCATGTTGTGGCAAAAATTATGGGTATTTTATCTCTGATACATTAATACTGCAGTGTATAAATAGTTTAGCAAAAGTAGCTATCAAAATCCAAATCGAGTGTTTCACTGTGACTGAAAAATCAGCATATTCTCCACAAGTGCAAGTGAGCTCCTACCTTTTACTCCTCTCTCTCAGGAATCACTAAGCTGAGTGCAGAAATTCAGGTGCTGTTTGGGAAAATGAATGAGTTTTTCCACTTGCTGCTACCTAAGTTGGAAATACAAATAATCAAAATAATAGAATAACTTATTGGTTGAAATGAACAAGTGAATAGAAAAGGCTTCATTTACCTATAATTTTCTTTCCCATGGTTATGTGGAGCATCAGTTGGAATCAGAAAAAGCCAAGGTGCCCATGATCAAGAGCTCAAACAGACATTCTTCACCAAAACTTGCCATTTTTTCATTCCTTCCTGGCTGCAGTGATGGAGTGAGTGATTCCAGTACAATCACTGAGATTTTTGACACCTACTTAGTAGGTTTTGAGTGGCATCAAATTTTGTGGCGTTTCAGGGCAGAGGTTTTTGCATTGCATGGTTTAACTGCTGTTCCTGGGATCCCAGAGCACAGCTAATTCATCACAGGTGAAACTCATTCCAGTGCCCCAAGCTGCCAAATCTTTAAGAGCACTTAGCTGACTTTTCACTCTTGAGTATTACCAACTCAGTGCAGAACATGTGGTTTTAAGATGATATCAAATTCACAAGTATTTTGAAAGGCGAAAATCAGAATTAAAACTCACCTTCAAAATGCAGCTAAATGTCATGAAATAGAACACAATTTCCATCAGACCAACTGGGAAGCACTGCAGTTTTGTAGAAATACGTCCAAAGCATAAATACAGAATTAGAGATAATTAACTAAAGAGCCATTTTGTAGCTTGGCTTCATAGCTAATCACAAACTAAACATGTCCACAACATTGTGGTGTTGCAACAAAGGAACACCCAGACCTTGTGCTGGGGTGGACAACTGAGATTGTTGTGTGGGGCTTGCAAAACAACTCCCCACGAGACCTGGGCCAGCAGTGGCCACCTTGGGGCAAGGAGGAGTCAGAATGAAACCAACATGAGGGGCAGCAGTGCAAGTTTAGAAAACATGTAAATCTCTAAGGAAATACATAGAAAATCTGATTTTATTTCATCCAGGGGTGAGGACACTGAAGTGATGATGCAGCTGCTGCTGAAATGAACTGTCTTCAATGTCTGTGGGAACAGAACAAGCAGCAATGGACTCAGGTAGCAGCAAGGAAAACTTTTTCTTCAGACATGAGGTAAGTTCTGACAGTCCGGTAAGTTCATATAACAAAATAGATGGCATAGAGGGGTTATGGAATCCCCATCCTATAATGCTGTATAAACAATTGTGTGGCAGTCAGCTAGGAATGGTTTAGTGGGAGCTGAGCCTATCTTAGGTATAGGGTAAAATAGCTGATTTCCCCAGTTCCTTCCACTAACTCCTACAGCAAATCTGTTGTCAGGATGCTACACCACAGGCTGGGAACTGACACAGCACCAAGAACCTCTTGTCAGATTTTTGTACTTCTGACCAGAATAAACCACAGCACTCCCCAAATACCTGCTCACTATTGTATCTTGCTGTTTGAGGCATGAATATGATAAAAATGTTCTTGTGTTTGCTGCTACTGCCATAACAATCAGAAAACTGCTTCTAGCAGAATGTGTGTTCCCATGGGGGTCCACCTCATGCTCTCCAATTTTATGTGTAGTGTTGTGTTCTCCATTCATCACAGTTTGAGCCATCCAGAGTTACAAGCAAGGAAGATTACACACACACACACATACACCCCACCCACATGAAATAACAAATCTTAGTGCTCTGTCTTCTCAGGTGCAACCAGCTTCTGTGAGTTTCATAAAACAGGTACGGCTTACGTAACTATTGCTCTACATGAAACGTAAAGCACATTTAGCCTTCTAAAAATTTGTATTCTGCAACAAGATTTTCAGTATTTCCATCAAGTGACATCATATCTACTAGTAAATTGATTTTTTTTCCAAAAGAGATATATGTGGCCAGGTAAAATAAAAGACTTTCTTGGAGCAGCACAACTCATTGACCAAAAGACCTAAAGCCAAGTTTTGTGAAGCCTTTGAAGACGTAAATACAAAGGACTTTTTGTGAGTTGGGTAACTAAAAAGCTGTCTGTAGTCAAAAATACTTTTGAAATTAACAGGAGTAATTATTTACAGATTTCATTAAATGTCAGCTCTGGCTTGGCTTTAAATCCTGTATTGCCTCAGTTCTGCGAAAGGTTTTCACAGCACTGTCCACTCTACAAACTGTATGCCCTAGAACAAACAGGTCTGAAAAGTAAATCACAGTTTGTTGACAAATGAATTTGTAAAAAGAACAGTTTACATCAGAAGGATCAAAGTCAGAGCCTTTATTAAATGTTCCTTCTCTAAACAGACTGCATTTAATCCCCCTTTCGCATCTGTGATTTCTAAGGCTATTTTAAATACTTCGTTTTACAGGGATTTTCAGTCTTCAGAACCGTCACAAGCAGCAAGTTAGCAGTACACAGAAACAATACAACTGAACTTTCACTGAGTTCTATTCCTGCCTCCCAGTGGGTGTGCAAAAACCAACAATACCTCCAGTAGTGGAGTTTTTGCACAGACCCTGGAAAGGAAATAGTTGTCACCAGAGATTAAGCCTGATGTGCTCTAGCCATATCTCACAATTGGCCACAGCTGACCAGTACTGGTTAGTATGTCTGTCTCTTGCGCATTATCTGTTTCAAAAAGGGGACCAAATTTTTAATTTTCATCTAGTGTGGGTCTAATTAAGGCTATTCTGGTATATTTGATACTAAAATACTCTCTGGGAGTCCTTTTCATGAAATCCCATCAGAATGAACATTTTCAAAAATGAAAACATTTATAATAGGTGTTGGAGTTGAAATGCTGATGCAGCGGTTGGTTCAGTGTTTCCTGGTCTCCGGGAGCTTTATCACGTCAGGATAGTGTCATCGATCTGTTCCTCAGAGTCAGCCTGCCCAGCCAGCTTCCACAGGGACCTCCTGCAGCTTTCATTGAGAAGCTCCAGGCTGGCAGCATCCAGAATCTTGGAAACTGACTGTGGAAGGGAGACAGCAACAGTTACCAACTCCTTACAACATACCATTCAAAATCAGAGTGAGTGTAAGTGCCTTAGGCACTGTACCAACTAAAATCTTTCAAACATCCCAAAAGTCTCCACCTGGTTTTACAATTTCAGCACTATCCAGGTGCTGAAAAACAGGTCAGCCTTAGAAAACAGGTCTGGAAATGGATGCATTAAGTGGTCTATCCTAAATACTTCCTAACACCACTGTGATCATCCAGGTGACCAAAGCAATGAATTATCAGTGCCAGCTGAGGGAACTCAGCACAGGCAAGGCTTAAGGGGGTATGTTAAATGCCTCAATTCTATTAATGCTGCACTGTAAGGTTGTACAGAACAGGTGTTGCTGATTTCTTCAGAGCTTAGCATGAGAATGCTGCTGAAGATGTAAAAGAAAATGGGAATGTCCCATTGAATCTATTTCATAAGAGACTTCCAGCACATTCTGCAGGCACTTCACAGACAAATGCAGAACAGGGTGACACAGCCTTACTACCAACAATTATGTTTTTTTAATATGTCTCATACCTCAAGCACTTCTTCACCCGCTCTCATCTTCAGGAGGTTGACAATAGCCTGGTCACTGTAGGCTCTTACACTGGTGTTTTTGTCTTTTGTGTTGTCCAGAAGTGCTTTGAGAATTGGTTTAATTGTCTGAGTATCCAATGGGGGAAGATGGCTTTTATTTGCCCACCAAATCATCTTTTCTGCAACTAACTTTATGTCACTGGATGAGTTCTGAAGACACTGAAGGAGACAAAGATACACTTGCATTCAGATATTCCAAGAATGTATATTTAAAGCAGTTGTTAATTTTTTTTCCTAATTTGAGTATTTAAAACTATGCTAAGAAAAACAGTTTTCAACTCACAGGTACACAAGATACACACTTGTTACCAATTAAGTCTGACTAAATTGTGTAAGAGAAGGTCAAACCTTGAAAACATGACAACTTTTCAATAGAAAATTTCTAAATATGTAGTTGATGACAGTATCACATGTTCATCTCTTAGTGTCTCAGGAAGCAACAATGACCCCTAAGTGCAGAAAAGCTGATAGTGTCAGCACCTTTACAACACACTCACTCAGCAACAACAGCCAAGCCAGTCTCTGGGTGGAATCCTGCGTGCATTCGAACAGTGGATTTCACTTCACAATTCAAAGAATGAGAGTTTTGTATTTTAACCTTAACCCATTTAAAACATGAAAGCTAATGTCTGAATGTCGGGTACATTATTAATATGGTGATAAAGGTTTTGTGGTAACTGGTATTTTATATTTTAACACAATACTATTAACATAGAAAAGTTGGACTTCAAACAAAAAGTGTGCTTTGAAGAATGTTGGTTGTATCATGTCAACTTGGCATGTTTGGTCGTTTTTCAAGTAAATTGCAAAGAAATGTAAAACCTGAAAATGTAACATGCTGCAGCATCACCCCTCTCTATCTGTCCTTGTCTACCAAGAGGGATACTCAAGTGAATGGTGGGGTTTGGGGAGGGCAGACAAGTAAAGAAATCAAAAAAACCCAGCCACACACCAAAAGAAACAAACAACCAATAAAGGAATTTTGAAGAAAAATATTTAAATATTTAAAATAAACTGAAAAAATATGTTAATTTCAATGTTCTCAGGTTAGGTGAGTTTTGGTATTTGATTTCTAGCAAAGGCTGTTTGACCTTTAGCAATGTTAAAAACCTGACATCTTCCTCACACTCTTCTCTGCCTCTCTGCCAGCTGTTTGCTACTATAAAGGAAAAATGCATTTATAAGGCTCAGGCTTGAGATTCAGTACAGAAGGCTCAAAAGCAAATTTCCATCTTAGAGCAGGGATGGCAGTGTTGTATTCACAGCTTCAAAGCAGGCTGATACAGTGATTCTATCTGCACCCTGCCTCAAAAAGAAAGTTCCAGACTTTCAGGGACTTGATAGACCCACCCATGAGTTAGGTCACACAGAGATTCAGATCACACAAGAACACCAGCAGGTAGCTAGCATGAAAATTCTTACCTTAATAAAGAGGCTGGAAAGTTTGGGAGGCAGGTTGCCTCCCTCTTCCATGTGGTATTTCATGAGAAAGCCCATCCCTCTGATGCCACTAACTGCAATGGGGATCTTCACCATAAAGACAAGAATTGGTATTACTACAGCACAGTTCAACAACAGCCTTTAAAACCAAACTCATGGTCTGTCAGTTTCTGTGGAAGGCTAAACCCATCTTTCAAAAGAGCAGCAGGATGAAAAAACATTGGATTAATGGTATTGAGTAATATGATGAAAAAATTCCAATGCAACCATGAGCCAGAGGAAACAAAGCAGCAGGCCCCACCAAGCCCACAAAATTCCTACCCCAAAATACTCATTCAACACCAGATTTAAACTCTCCCTCCTAAAATGATTTCCACTTCTTGCAAACTTGGTCTGTGAATGAGAGCTCTCTAGGGAAACAGGAGTGTAATTTACTCCAAATGAAAGCTACTCTGCAGTTAAAGATTAAATAATCTTCATCTCCCAAGAGATCAGAACTCAAAGAACCAGAACAGTTGTGTAATTTCACCATAAAAACTGCATCTAGCCAAGGGAGAATCTTCAGATGGCACTCGGGGGTTTTTGTCCTGGTTGGTTACACAGGAACCTGTTCAAACACCTTTCAAAACTGCTCCCAACAAGAGCTTGCAACAGCACTTCCCCTGTGGGGCAGGACTCACCCTGTCAGCTGTGGCATTGCTGAAGATCATCTCCTGGACACTGCTGTAGTATTTTGGGGAGCACAGCTTGCCAGGAGCCACGTTCACAGCCACGGAGAGAGCCAGGCTCCGGCCATGCCTCACCATCCAGTCAATGCCAGAGACATCTGCTGCAGAGGAAAGAACAAAACAATGGCAGGGCTCATGCCATCTACTTCTCTTCATCTGAGAGGCTTTGGGCAGTTTGTCAATTCACTGCCATAAAATGAAATAACGAGTGGCATCTAAAGCAATGCCCGGCTTCCTCCATTTCTCCCAAAAAGACACACAGACAGAGCTAATATGCAACGCCTTTTCCAGGCAAGAACACCACTTGAGCAGGCAGGAAGGCAGACACTTCTGATGGTTCAAAATTAGACAAGCTTTGACTCTCTAATAAATTTGTAAAAGTCATCATCTATAATTTGACCAGCCAACAGACTTCCTTTCTAAGCCTAGAGGGAAGAGTAATCCATAAAACTCTCAAACATTGGGGTGCTATAAAATGCACATTTTTTTCTAACTTGGAGGCAAAATAGTTAATTTTCCAAAAGCATGTGAAGCCATCAGATGTGGCCTGCAATTAACATCAGCCAACCTAAGATCACAGTGCTTTCCCAAAATGTGGGATGGCCCTCCTGTCCACCCTGAACATCCTGTCATGTCCAACTGTCTGAACATCCTGTCATGTCCAACTGTCCTTGTGCTGGCAACAGCAATTACTCAGCCATGCTAGTACTTTTATCAAGCCCTCAGATAACAAATCCAGGGGAAAAAAGTCTCAGCAATCCCAAGTGACAACCAGTTACCTGTGCTCCCTGTGTACCAGAGTGCATCAATCAAGAGCCATGAGAAAAGCACAAGATAATACAGAGCAGAGATTCAGTCACAAAGTTATCCTGAATCAATGGCTCAGAAGGAATCTTCCCTGCTTCCAGCATCTGTTCAGTCCTGTAAAGAGCTTCACCTACCCAGTAAGTGCTGGTAGAGAACGTTGCTGAGCTCGTCTTCGGACAGAAAGGCGCACAGCTCTGCCAGGCAGCCGGCCGAGGCCATGCGGGTGGCATCCTGACAGGGATGGGAGAACACAGAACATGGCTTGAGATCAACACACCCCAGAGACAGGCAGCAAGAAAAACAAGTGCCAGAAGATGACAGGAAATAAAGAGGAGAAAATAAATAGCAGTATTTCACTCATACTCCTGAGGATTTCTTTCAGTTCACATTGTTTCTTGGACATAATGGAACTTAAAACCAAATCTAAGGTCAAAAAAGCCAGCAGAGACTGAAGAATTACAGATTTTATCTAAGTTTTGATTTCTTAAATGGAAAAGTCATAAAGATGAAATTCAGTGTTTTAAAAGATGAGCTTACAAGAGGTTCTTTAAATCTAGCCATCTCAGAATGAGCTGGTTTCTGTGATAAACTCTTACTACTCTTCATTTAACGCTTCCAAGCTTTTGCTGTTTTGGCTTCCTTATGTGACCATCCCATTACTGTCCACTTCTCCCCCAAATTTATTTCTATTTCTAGCATGTCAACAGTATCATGTCTGTTGCAGAGACTGACATAAAAAATAAATTATTAAATTATTAATTTAATCTCCTTCATGTTACTGTTGCTATCTGCTATATACAGAAGACCCTGTATTAAACTTGGAGAGCTTCTCTCATTGGAGAAAAATCTGTCATTATCAGAAAAATTTCTCACACAGAATTATAAACCTCACCTGAGAGGCTACAAACACATCCGTGCATATAGTGAAGGCACTGCAGGCTTTCTCCAAGATAAAAAACAAATCCTGACTGCAGAGCTACCTGAAACCTGTTAGTGAGGAGCTGCAGGTCAAACCCACATATGCAGTTGCCAAGGAAACATTAAACTGGAGGCCTTTTCAGAGTTACCAGGGACGGGTCAGGAATCTCCAGTTCTTGACTGTGACTACATCATTAGTAATTTTCCCAGAAGTTATTTTAGATAGTACTTCTGTTAGAAAGTTCAGATTTTAAATGTAAGAACAAGACTGTATGCAGCAGGGGACCTTTGCAGGTGGCAGAAGCAGTACCTCATCATGTCCCAGCATCCCCAGCAGCACTGTGCTAATATTCTTCCTAATTGCAGCATCCACTTTAGCACCAGCTCCTCGTGTGACAAACCGCAGTGCTTGCAGCATTGTATCCCTGGAACAGATCACATTCTACAGTCAGACAGTGCCTCTCCCCTACCCTCCAAGAGAAGTTTTGTTCTGGATAGTGTAATTGCTGAGCAAGGATCTACAGGTGAGATACCTTACAGTCTGGGAGAGTGATCCCCTCTCTGCACTGCTGGAGACTCCACCCTAGACAGTACTTCCATGTGTCTGTCTAACACAACACAGATATTTTCTGTTTGTTCAAACATTAAAAAAATTATCACGGCAGGAAGTTCCTATCTTAGGGATCTGTGCCCGTAGGATACAAGAACAGCTGCTTTGCTTCAGGTCAGACTGACAGTCAACACTGCCTTTTATCTGGAAGTGGGCTGCTTGGGGATGTGCAGGAGAGGAGAACTGGGCAGACCCCCAGCACTCTTTCTCCTAAATACTCTCAAAGTTCACCTGACACAGGAAAGCCCCATCACCCCCATTCCTGGTTTACAGTCCACTGCTTTCATTAATACATGCATCTTACACTAACTGGGGGTTTTGTTAACTCATCCCAGCTCTTTCATCCTCAGTAAGCAGGAAGGTCTGAGCTGTCAGCTGCAGCTCACCTGATGGCAGAGTCATCGCTGGAACGAATTCCATTCAGGAGCTCTGTGAAGAGAGGATCCACTTTGACATGGATGACAATGAGCTTCCCAAGAGCATCGGCAGCTTTAAGGCGAACAGCGCGGTTTGAGTCCTGCAGAGCTTTGGTGAACGTTGTTTGCAACTGGGGCAAAAACGGTTTCAGAGCAATCTCCACCTATTCCAGAGTAGAAGAAAGGAAAGTGTTGGGGTCAAGTATTAAAGAGCAGTTGGAGATCAAAGCCTGAAAATCTCTTTTACAGCAGTTTGTTATCAGAGAACCCTCGTTAAATCTAACATGCTACTAAAATAGGAAAAACATGAAACAACAATTTACCACAAAACCTTTGACCCTTTCCAATCTAATTATCTTTTCTTCACACTGAAATACAAGGGTAGCACTGAGAAATTTTACACCATCATGTACTCAGAGTACTGAATAAAAGCTCAGCTCTGTTCAAAGATCTTTGCACTTAACAATACATAAAAATGGTAGATACAGGAGAGATTAATTACATGGTGGGTTTTAATCACTTGAAAGTGGGATCGGCATTTATCAATATTTCTAAGAAGCCCAGTGTTTCAGCACTGGGTGCTTTTTTTGTAGGCCAGAAGCTGCTGGAAGAATCCAATCAAGTTACAGTGCTATTCCTACATATCAAATCCACAGCAGCAGACATCCCTGCTGTATTTACATGAACAGCAACAGGTATTTCTGAAGGTTGCCATGGAAAATGTTCACAAACCACAGTCCAATACTTGGAATCTTACCTTAGCTAAAAGAAGGCTTAATGTTTCAAGCAGAGCCACCTTGACATTCCAGCTGAACCGATCTCCCAAGATTCGAATGAGTGGCCCAGTGATGCTCACCACAGATGGTTTGAGAGCTTCAGCAGAAGTCAACTTTATAACCAGCCCTAAGGCCTTTGCTGCCTCCTCCTTCTGTTCTGGATTACCAGTTAAAACACCTTCCCGCAGTACTACAAGTATGGAAGTCACTCCCTGTCACGAAAATCGGATAAGAAAGCTTAGAAGCTAAGATGCAAGAAATATGTATCTTATTTTTGCTGCTATTATACACCAGATGCACAAACTTGGAGAGTTTCTCTCAATTTCCTGTTGACCTTCAGCTGCCTGATTCCACACTGACAGAGCTACTTTTATTTGGTTTGATTTCATGCCTCTCCGCCTTACTAAGCCAGTTGCTATGAGAAAAGTGGTGGCGGCTCAGGGAATTTTTAAACCAGAGAAATTTGGCACAGAAGTCCAGTGTTACTCCCCCACAAAAAGCAGCCAGTAACCATAACTTACGTGCATAACAGAACTGTCAGAGACCTCATTGCAAGAAGGGTCTTCTGTAGGGTTACTCAAGAGCTCTAACCTACAAAAAGTCCTCCAATATACAGGTTTGGAAAGCCTAAATAGTCACTGCTTCTAATAGCTATAATATCAATCAGCTCTCCCCAAAGGTGGGGTATTGTGGCTGTGATGAATCCACACTCATTCTGATCCTTTACCTTCTTAGGAATACAGAATCCTGGCACATGTTCGCCCTTGGCCTCATTCCCTACAATCCGGATATCCCTATGCAGGTCCTCAATGAGAGCAAGCTGGTTCCCAGCGTCTAATTTCTGCAGGAGAGAGGGGTGAAACAAAGATCAGGCAACATGACATCCAGATATCTTCTGTGAAGTCTTCTCAGGCCAGGGATTACTCCTATAACCTTTTTAAGCTGCCTCTCACCTTGGTGATGGAATTAAGCGCATCCCAGCTTTCATTCAGAACTACGGGGTTGGTGTCATTAAACAGGCGAATCAAGCCTGAAACCAAGCTCCTGGGATGCCCAGTGTAGTCTGCTTTCGTCTTGGAGCAGTAGATGTTCAGCATGACAGCTGCTGCCTGTCTCATGCCCAGCTCAGGGCTGCGGGTAGCTTCTAGCAGATCTTCAGTTATAATTCTTTGTCCAACATCATCTTCCACAGATAGGATCACAGACTGGCAGTTTGCCATCTCCTGAAGAGTCCAAATTAACTTTACATTAGCCCTCAAACAGAACAAAGCCAAATTTGGCCCCAGGTTTCTCCACGTTATCCCCAGCATTGTCTCTTAGATAAATCCTACAACACGCCCCATTTGCTAATTGTTTCTCATTAAAGAGCTGCTCACATCACCATTAAAGGCTTGACTCAGTCCTGGTGCAGCCACAGGTATAACCAATTCTTAAAATTTATCAAGTGACCAAACTCTGCTGAACTGCTTGCTCCAGCAGCTGCAGGAGGGCTAATTTACAAAAATTAGAGTAGCTCAGTCTCTCCATCTTACTCACCCGTGAGAGACTGTGAGTCTAGTCAGATAACATTCTTCGGATTTAGGTAGTTTAATGCTGTGCGTCACAGCCCTAATTACAAGCACGTCTGTGGGTACATTAGAGATCTCCAGGCAGACTTGGGGCTAGAAGCTGATCTAATGGATATCCACAGCAGAAAGGCAACAGGACTCTGTCACTCATTTCTAATTCACCAACTGATTATGAAAATGTCTGTCCACAGTCACAACTCCAGGATGTTCTCTGGAGTCCAAACACCAGATGTTTTGGAAAGCAGTACGTGAGGAGTGCAGCATGCAAAATAGGAGATTTCCTCCCTGCAGGCCCTTTAATCTCTCAGTCTTCTACACCAAGAATAAATACAAAGTTAACTAGACTTTCTGGCAGTTCTCCAGGAATAAGCAAACTGAGAATTGTATCTTGTAGCAGGCCAAGGAGACTTTTAAATGGATACAAATAGATTTGGAAAGCATACGTTTTTTGACTCACAATATGCCACCAGGCAAAAAGACTCATCCTGGAGAAGCTAATGGACTGAATTAAACATGCAATCTGTGAATTTAGAGAACACAGATTCTGGGATGGGAAGTAAACCTGGTGCACTATCTTCAGGCAACCTGTCACAACAAAGAGTTGAGCTGTGCTACTTGCCAATTGCTCTTCACTGGTGCCCAGCTTTTCTTTGAGTGCAGACATCATGGCAGGCAGGATGACACTCAAATGCCGTGTCAGAGCATCCCCTGCCACCGAGGAGAGGAAAGCCAGCACACGGGTATTCACTGGGGGGAGTAGTCAGCTACAAAAATAAAAAATAACACCAAAAATTGAGACAAGCAGAAAGCTTTTTTCAGCAGGAGTCTCACTTTCTCTACAGCATGAAATATTTATGCATCACAAGCCAAATAACAATGTTTTGAGCACAAAATCAGAAAAAAAAAATCAGACTATGCTCTCCTTTTTGCTGTATTGGTCCAGAGAAAACTGGCAGCAAGCAGAGAAAACAGCACAAATATCAAGTTTAAAATTTGTTTCCCATTCTACCTTTGGCACCAAGTAAGGCAGCACCACACGGCTCTTGACAGCCATAACTTGTTTAAGACCATCCACAGCAAAGTCAGCTGTCTCTTCATTATCCTACAGGGAACAGAGAGAGACAAACCTGAGAAATTATCTGTGACACACTAAGCTAAGCCCTGCTTCAAGAGACAATTTTACATGTGATCATAAAAACAAACCCAAGTCCTTCTATTAAAAAATGTTCTCATATTCTCATTGTCCGTAGAAAAACCCAAACCAAGCTCTTCTGTCACATCAGACAGATTTTCCATTTCAGACATGTTGGCCAAGCAACTTCATCGGGTGACAGTGGCAATTCCATCACAGAGCCAGGTGTAGCAATTCTTAGGCCTAGGCTTAAGCCACAACATCTTCCCTACCACTGGCTAGGATGACTCCAGGAGGAGACAAAATACTGCTGCCATTCCCTGGTAGGTCTGCCACTACAATCCTCCTGCTCCTTTAAGTTAATTATTCAAAACTTGTCCCACAACATCATTAATCAGGCTGTTGACTAATGCTGAGCAATGCTCACCAGCTGCTTCAGCAAGAAGGGCAGGATGTCTTCAAGAGCCTGATGGCCAATTGTTGAGTGCAGCTGTTCAAATGTTTTGGCTGCAGCCTCTCGAACTTCTTCCAGAGGGTCACACAGTGCTTTTCTCACTGTAGGAACCAGGGACTCGGAGAAAAGCAGCACCTGTGGATGAAGAGATAAAATTACAGAACATCTAAAGCACAACAGACACTCAGTAAAGTAGTGAAGAATGCAGAATTTGCAAAACTGAAACTAAACTGCAGTTTGCTTGGAATAATATTGGAAGAAAAGCAGGAACCATCAGCACAAATAGCTGCAGTGCTCTAAGGCTACCTAGTGGAAGATTTCTAGTATTGTATCTCATAAAAGGCAATGTTTAAATTTACCGACTGATACAAATTCATACAATTTGCCTGAGCAGCAACTCACTGTTAGTTACAAGCCCTGACTTCAGACCACAGAACACTAGCTGTATTTTTCTGTCTCAAGTGCAATACCTGCACCATAACATCAATATCTGGGAGAAATGGGAATTTCACCTGGCACATGTGACTCACCGCATCCCTGCTGGTTGATTTCATGATCTCGCTCAAACCAATGCAGACTCCTTGCCTCTCATCACTCTTGTCTGATCTCAGTCCATCTTCCAGGATAGGAATGATTTCAGGGAGGATCTTCTCCCCTAACTTTCGGACAAGGTCTCCTAATGTCCGTGCTGCAACCTGTCCCCAAAAATGTATTAATTATTTTCCTTTTTTATAAAACTTAAGAAGGTGAACTGTGAGCAAATGTTCACTTTTGACCATTCGCTACTGTTCATAGTGCAGACCGTAGGAATGGAAACAGTATTACAAATAACCATTGAAAAATAGTTTTAGTGTCATCACAATCTCAGTTGCCTTCAGCAGAAAACTCAGACCTGCTTATGCTCAGAACAGTTAAACTGATGACAGCTTTGGAGTTACTTATAGAGAAGAATTAGCCTCTGTTCCCTCAGGAGTTATTTTCCACAGTCACCTGCAGGATCAGCAAGGCACAACTTAATTCCTCACCGTTCGTTTATCTGCACAAGTACTGGCCAGGAATTTCAGCAGAAGCCCAAAGAGTGTTGGCAGGATTTCCCGCAGCGTGCGAGGAGTGTTTGAGACAACAATTTTCCAGACGTGTAAGGAAGCCTGGCGCACCACCAGCTGCGTGTCCGAGCGGCCCATGTACAGCCCTGCCAGCACCCTGTTCCTCCTCTCCACTCCCAGAGCATTAATGATAGCCTGGAAAGAAACAGCACAGAATTGTATTATCTGACCCTGAAATCTATAAAAAGAACAGAATACATGATTATTCAGTATGTCTTTCCAGCAGGCTGTCCATGCCGATTTAAAATAGGAGAATTTGAAAAAAAATAAAGGCACAACAGGCAAGAATGGCTTTACCTTGTTTGACTGGGCTGTTCCAAAGTTGTCATCCTCTGAGGCAGTTTCTGTGGTCATTTTTCCAGTGACTCCTGAGATATGGAATAGGAGATCTCCAAGGAGCTGAACTGAGCTAAACCTGGCAACAGGAGCAAGTCAAGTGTTACAAACAGGGTGCTCAGGCAGTACCTGTCCAATTTTGACAGGATGTCAGCTACAGACTGGAGCCGAATGTGAAGCACAGCTGGGTCTGCACTGAAATGCTGCATGGGCTGATGTGTCACATCAGTGTGCCGACATGGCTGAAAGCAGCATGATAAAGAGAAAGGGAAGGAATGAATTCCAAACTGGACGGGCTGAGAGAATTTTCAAATGAAAGCAATGAATCCAAGAATAGCTTTGACTCTAAAAAGGAACAAGACATTGCCTGCATGTGTCTAACCCAAACGACATTCAGCTGGGGCAAGAGTACTTAGCAACACTCAGCTGGCACAAATCATTTAGTGCAGCTAATTTTTGAGTAACTGCTAGTGGCTCTGAGTGCTCCACTGAGCATCTCCACACACAGGAGAACAATAACTTGCTCAGCATTTGGAGAAATGAAAAACAGTACACAAGGGCTAAATATTGCCACATCAACTTCCTTGGAAGTGCATTTCAGAGTCACCACCAGAATTAATAATCCAGCATGAATGCTCTGTAGGTAGTAGGAAACCTGATCCAGCCTGGCAGGGCTTTGCAGACTCAAGTGTTGTAAGGCATCCTAATCAAATCAACAAGCAAAAAGAGATGCTTGTTTTTGCTTCACAGGAGGCCTCTGCATTTTTCTGAGGAGAACACAGAGCCTAAACCACACCAGTTTTTCAAGCACGGAAGGAAAACATTTGTGGCTAAGCTGGTTCTGCCTTACCTTATCCTCCACAAGTCATCAAAGAGCCCATCCTCGAGCTGTGGCAGGAGCAGAGCGATGGCAGTCTCGGCGTACATGCTGATGATTCGCTGCCCCGCGCGCAGCGCCGTGTCCCGCACAAACTCGTTCTCATCTGCCAGGGCCTGCGCACAGGCACAAAAAGGCTCTGAAAACTCAGCCTTTCACAATACACAAAGCAACAGGAGGAAAACAAGCCAATGTTTTCTCTCTCCACCATGAAAACCGAATGAACTATGGAGTTGTGAATGCACAAAGATGACTTCAAAAAAATGACTAGTGACCACAAGTAAAAGACAGCAAGCCAATAAATTAGGAGAAATAATTTATCATTTTAATTCCCTTTTTTCCTAGTAGTCCAGCCAAGCTGGACAAATCTCTGCACATCCTACAATTATCAAAAATTTTACTTAAAATATTCTGGAGGCTTATTTTTATTCTGTGATAAATAAAATTCTTCAGTTCTGCTACATACCTTAAGGATACAAGGAATGATGGGACCAACATAGGGAGTGAACTTGTCTCCAAAGGTAATTGGCAGGTAGTTGAACATCATGATATAACCATCTCGTACATGTGGAGCAATATCCACTTTACTGGCAGTTGCTACAATCTCTGGCATAAGTTTCTCCAGCTTTTCTACCCCCAAACCAGCCATAACCTCAGCCAGACCTGGGGGAAAAAAGCAGGGAACAGAGCTGATACACACAAAAAACAAACAGCTAATTTGATTTAATATGGGAAGACCTGAGCTCAGTGCTCACACACAGCTGTCCCCACCTTGAGCAGCACCAGAGCGATCCACTGAGCTCTGCTCATATGTCAGTGTCTCCATCAGCCATGGCAACAAATCCTCAAAGCACGACTCTCCCATACCCTTCACCATGGCCCCCAGGGCCTTTGCAGACACTGTGCGCACCTAACAGACAAGAGGAACAGAGATCTGCAAAATATCCAGTCAAAGGTGCTACAGATGTGCCAGACTGATTAGGACAATGTTTAACCTAATGCACTGAAAGACAGACTGTGTTTGTACAAAAGACTTACTTCAGGTACAGGATCCAACAGAGAGGCCTTCAGTCCAGGGGTCACACTGGGTAGGTATGGAGCCAGATCCTAAAACAAAGAGCCCAAAAAGTCAGAACCAGATTCAGAATGAGAGAAAACACAGTCACCTTCATGTAAAGGACATAACACCCCTTGTAATCAGCAAACATCCTTAACATCCTGAAAGTTTAATTAGCTGCTCTCACAATACTGCAGACAAGCACAGTGAATTATTCTGCAAGTCCAAGAACACCAGTTCTGTGCAGATCACTCAAAACCTTTTTAATGCTCACTCACAACGCAGCAGTTTGTGTCTTAGTATAATCCAACACTCTTAACATTTACACAAGGTTTAAATGTAGAGATTATCAGCACAAAAATTAAACACAGATCTTTAGCCTACAGTCAGGTCCTACAAATACTTTTCAAACAAATCCTGGATCCATTTGTTAGCAGCTGATCTGTGTTTCAGTTGTTTGTTGAGGCATTTCTTATCTGGTAAAAATTACAAGACCTTTTTGCAGGGATAAACTGGTAATAACTAGATGACCAAAGCTGACAGTCTTAAGGACCTCAGAACTGTCACTATCCTTATAGTCATCTGCTCATTTACATACATTTAATTAAGAAGCTGTACAGATGATAGTATTTTCTATCTTAACAGCAAAATCTCCAAGCCAAATAAATTGTCTCTAGTGCTTGTCACAGTGATCAATTAGAATGCAGTTAGAGGGCTTTTTTAGCACTGTACCTTCTGGTCAGTCAGGGAGTACATGTTCCCAATGATCTGGGCAGCCATTTTCCTGGTGTCTGTGGAACGATCCTGGAAAGCTCTCTGAACAATTGGCATGATCAGGGCTAAGGATGGAGCATCAATGAAATGGACAAATTTGGTATCCAGTAGAGTCTGCAAACACTTCTGAGTCTTCCTGGAGGGGTCAGTAAGAGCATCCAACAGAACTGGAGCAATTGCTGAATGTTTTTAAAAAGGAGAGAAAAGATTTTTATTTGTACATAAACCAAAAATGTGTCAGGATGAGCTAGTGTGCTCTCATGAGATGTAGGCAACAAGCAGCACAAAGACAAGAGAAACTCTATTAACATCAGATGAAAAAATGTACAGGAACATTTAAAAAGCCTGGAAGCAGACAGCTGCTGTTAAGCTTTCATGTTTTACTTCTGTAGGATTAGTTTCATTTCTACACAAATTTGCACTTAATCCTAAATACCATGAGCCTAAACCTTGCTATTATAAACCACAGTCACATCAGGACATTAGAGATGCACAGACAGGTCTTACCCAGGATCTCTGGATTCCTGATGACAGACCCAATCTGCCTAAGAGCCTGCTGCCCTGCATTCTGCACCTTCACATGGGAATCTGTCAGCACTTCAGTGAGTTTGGGCACGATGTTGGGTAAACAGGAGGAGAGCTGTTTGGGAGCACAGTATGCCATAGCCCCCAGCAATTCCACTGAGCCTGTGAAGAAAGCACACCAAGAAAAAAAAAGACAAAATAAAAGACAAAACACAGTATTAAGAACTGACATGAGATGATGATCACATTTATTTCAAACTCAAATCTACCAGTCAGAGAACACAAAGAAAGGCTGAAATGCATTAAGTCATTCCATGCCACCTAAAGACACCAAAAAATACTTTTCTTTTGTACAAGGGAGAAGGAATATGTTAAGGAAATTCCAGGTTCTGAAGTACAACTATAGATACAGGATACAAACTATCCCTTGAATATGCCAGGGGGAAAAAGGTTAACTCAAATGTGTCAGGGAACTCAGCTGTAAAAAGCTGGAGAAGTTCCACAGTCCCTCATAAGACAATAAACCATCATGGCCATGTGTTGGGATGAAGGAATACACAAGGGGGATGACAGCAAAGGGAACTGTGGGTCACTCTCAGTCATGTCAGGTGCATATTGGTCCATACCAGCTTTAGTTCTCCAAGATTCCTCTTCTAGTGCCGCAAGAAGTGATGGCAAAACCAGCTTCACTCCATGAGTACTCAGATTGCTCATTACAGCTTTGGCACAGTCATCTGCAGCCTCCAAAGAGAAGAGAACACTTACAAACAGTGACACAACACTGTTTTCCTTCCTCTGAGACTCTCTGGGAACAAAGCCTTCATGTAAATAGTGTCTCACTACAATGATGCAGCTGGCTAAGTAGCTCCCAATTAATGGCCAATGAAATCAGATGCTTTCAGTTACTAAGAAGATCAAATTGTTATTAGTGGTATCTCAAGGGATAGGTTACCTTCTCTATTTGCCTTGTTAAAAACAGGATTTGCATCCATATCCATTCCATCTGGGTTTTTTAACACTATGTGATAGCAGAAATTTCAAGCACCTTACCTCTCGCACGTACTGGTTCCCATCTCCAAAACAAAGCAGCAGGTGAGGCAGCACATGAACCACATAGGGCTCAAACAGCTTCCCAAGCATGCTGCAGAGCATCTCGAAGGCAAACAGAGCCCCTAAAAACCCAAAAAAGACAGTCAGAGGAAAATACAACTTCATTTAAGGAGGATGGGAAAAGAAGATAAAATTTGCCAAATATTTTTCCAAAAGCACTCAAATCTCACAGCTGAAAGTCTCTTGCTTTCTTGCCCTTGTGGCTTGTGCTGTAGTAGGGATTTGTGGCCTCAGAAAAGGAACTCTCCCCCAGCAACACCTGCCTTTGGCAACAGGAGAGGGGGGCACATCCATATGGTCTAGGACTAGAAATTCCTTCCACCACCACAAGGTGAATCGAGCAATTTTGGGACACTATACACAACCAACGGCCTCACAAGCGATACCTCCCATTTCTTTCTTGCCAAACTTTAGTAAAATAAATGTAGCTAAACCAAACAGAGGGGTGCAGGAACTTCACCTGACCACAATGGTAGTAGGTACAAGAGAAATTATGAGTATGTGGAGGAAAAAGCTCCTGTCCTTACCCTCCCGCCGGCGGAAGTTCTTCTTGTCCTGGATGGCATCGGTCAGCGTGGTCATCATCTCCTGCTGCTTGAGAGAGAGGATGCCCAGGCCTTTCACCAGGCCTGCCAGACCATAGGCTGCACCTTTGCGCTCAGCATATTTATCAGACTCCAACAGCAACTGCATCAGCTTCTGGATCATTCCTCCTGCATCTTCCTTAATTGCAGGCACCAGAGGTGGTAAACAGCTTGCCACTGACTCTTGAACCTATAAAACAATCCATCAGCCACCAGATCACAAAACAGTCATTACCAACATAAATTCCCCTTAGAATGCACCCCAAGTGAAACCTTTCTGTCACCATTTTTCATCTCTCTGCCAACCCTAACGGTATCCTGGTGTTAACCTGTCTCTGTGTGGAACCTGACAACTCCTCCCAAAGGCACCTACCTGCTGAGATGGGGTGGACAAGGCTGCTATCAGTTTGCCAACAATTGGTTTCACTTTAGGGTCACTCTTGTCCAGATGTTTTGCCAGTGACCCCATCAGAATGACCACGCTTTGCCTGACAGCATCATAACTGGCATCATTAGGAGCATTTTTCAGGAATTCTTCAAACACTGGCAAGAGAGAGTTAACATTGTCCTGAAAAACAAAACCACAGAACCTGCCACTAGAGTCCACTCAGAATGAGATTTGCTATGCTCAGTGGACTTGTTTGTTCTTCTCTGAGCCAACAACTGAACAATCACACTGTATTTACAGTTCATTTCATGTGTCACATCACATAAAACCTTGTACCATCCCGACAGGCAACAAATATTTCCTGCTAGAGAAAAATTAGTTCTTCAAAATTAGAATCCCCAAGCCTGCAGCATGATGTTCTGCCAGAAGCAACACAAGCTCTCAGGCCTGAACATCAGTGCCCGCTCCTCTGCTTGCCCCATTTGCCAAGAGAGAGCAGAAACATCAAACTTCACATTGTTTTTCTAAGAAACACAATGAAAGAATGAATAATATGAAAATACCCCAATTGTCTTGGGCTAAACTAAAGAATGCAGGCATCTGTCCAGAGGTGACTGGCACATATGAGGAAATCAGAAGCTGAGCAATTCACACCCTGCACACCTTCCCCATCTGACACTGCTGGGGAAGAGCTGGCAGGGAGGAGGATGGTCCTCAGCTCCTCAATGTTTTAAGTTTAATTAAGCCAACAATCAGCAAGGTTTCATGTTTTGCTTTGCATGAAGCCTGAAAAGGAATTCTCATCTTCACAGGATCAAAAGATCTATGATTTGACCATATCAAATCTATGGTCTGATTATACTTTTATTACTCTAGTTTTATACCATTTTAACTCCAGTTGATCCAGGGATATTATATTTTAGAGCAATGACAGGGATGAACCACACTTAGTCAACACTAGACACTAACAGAAAAACCCTAAACACAAAAATTCCTAAATGAAAGTTTTCAGCTGTTACAAGTAACAGCAACCTCTAAGAAATTTATAATTTTTTTTTAAAAATCGATGGGCTTCAATGCAGTATCTACATATCCAACACATCTTTTTTCCCCTGACAGAGACAGATACATTCAGACTTACTTTGCCATGAGTGTTGAGTGTTGAAAGAGCTGCATCCAACATGCACTTCCTGACCTCAGGACTGCGATCATTCAGAGCATCCGGCACAAAAAACTGAAAGAGGGGCTTCACCTGAGAACTGTCCAGATGCTCTGAGAGCTTGTTAAGGGCCAGTGCTATGCCACACCTGTGAAGAAGGTAATGAGCCTGTCAGCTTACTGGCTTGTCACAGAATTGAGGGCTCACAATCACATTTGCTATCAGCAGCAATTACAGAAACTGAGAGCAAGAACCATTACGGAAACAAAATGCCTCAGAGTGTCCAGCCTCTGTGCATTTCATTACATAACTCCATGCTGAAGTCTCCCACAAGGACAACAATCCCTCAGCCATATAATAGCTTTTATCTCAATTAGGCTTTAGGGATACTTGAGCCAACTCAGACATCAGGATCACTTGAACTACTGCTGAAATGCAGCAGCTTTACAACAAGGTACATCAGCATTAAAGGCCAGATTAGCTCAACAGAAGTAGCAAACAAGATGATCTCCAATTAAACCTGTACAGAACATACAAGTAAACAGAAAGTAATTATCCAAACTGGAATTTGGCCAATTCATTAAGCCTTGCACTGATGCTTTTGAAACAATCAATGGCCCATACAGAGGTGGGAATATGGTAAACTAAGACAAAAATCAGACAGTCTGAGAAGGAAAGACTCTGTTTTTATCAGGACATTGAGATGGTAGCACCCAATATTTTGATGGAGTTCTACCTGACCCCAGTTTGCTTGAAGGGCAGATGAAAACAGCAAGTCAATACAACTGCATGTAATTTTTTGTTCTAAATAAAAATCAAAACCATTTCATTTGCATGCACAGGAAGTGATGAGATCAGTCTGAATACAACTGTACCTTGCTTCCCACTGGTCAGGCGGTGATTCAGATATCACTCGTCCCAAAGCATCCAAAACTGGAGGTGGCCTCTGGAAGGAGAAAAGATTTCATTAAAATGCCTTTTCCAAGGATAGGCATGCAGGGAATTTGTTAACCATACCTGCACTGCCATTTGATAATGGCGCACAGAGTTATGATACCACTAGCAGAAGGGCAAGGTAAAAAAACAAGCAGAAAGCCAGTTTGAAGTCAAAATTACTTCAACTGACATTGCCCTACCACAGCCTTTCTGTATCATCTAAGGCACCCCTCCCACCTATCCAGTGGTGCCATTACTGGCTGACAATATGAAGTTCAAGACACTGAAGTCTGTGCTAAGCTCAAAAAGGACAACAGTAGATTCAATGCACATCTTCAGGACAGACAAAAGGAAAAGTGACTAACAGAAAATAAAGCGGTAGTTCATGCTTGTCACCCCTTAGGGTAAGAGTACTTACATAGAGCTTTTCCTGGTAGATCTCTGTGAGCTTGCTCATGACCTCTGCTGCTTGCTTTCGGTACTGAGCTACAGCTCTGGAAAGAGCCTCAGCCCCTGCCTGTCGCACTGCCTCTTCATGGTAGATGACATCTTTGATCAGCAGGGAACACAGGTCAGGCTGCAGCTCCAGACCCATGGACTCCCACAGCCTGCAGCACACACACAGAGGTGATGGGTCACCCTTCAGCAAAGAAAGCACTGCCACATGTACAACTGGAGAGACCTACAGCTGCCCTCCAGCTGTGGGGCAAAGCCCCTGAGTGTAGCTCCATGCCATGGGCAGAGAAGAGGTCCCCCTAAAACCCAATCAATAAAGAAGAACCCTTACCTCTCTGCCAGCTTCTGAATCTCATCTTCAACATCAAACTTTACTACCCAGAGGCGACGCAGCAGGTTCAATCCATTCTTCTCATCGCTGTCTGGGGTTGGTAGAACCATTTGTAGCTCCATCAGTCCCTGAATTAGTTAACAGGAAAATCAGGAAAAAGGATCTGATTTTTAGAAACAGATGCTTTAAAACAATTAAAACTTCTGTCAAGTCAAGCTCTCAGTGGTTTAAAGTGTCAAAATTCATGTTTGTTTGTGCCTTTGTGTCTTACACTGCCCATTTTGATCACGAGTTCCTATTGCTAGTATGTGAGATGATGAGATTCCAGAACAGTGCTCCACAGGCAGGGTGCAGAGAGGCTCTGGTGACTACAGTCTGTTCTGCTTCTGAGTACAGACAAGACAGCTAAAGTGGGCTAAACTGGAATTTGTTTCATGGCAAAGAACACCAAGAGCCCTTGAATTTTTCTTTCTCTGTTCTCGAAGTGACTAAGCCTGAAGCTTTCCAATAACAAGGCCTAGTACAGACAGGAATTTTTTGACAGCTTCTCTCTTTAAGCTCTATCCAATTGTAAACAGAAGGTGTTAAGTAGTCCTAATTATACCTCTTTTTAAGGAAACAAAGGTGTGGATAAACCCAGAGTACTCCTTTTTGCAGATAAATCTGGCACAAAGAGCATGACTCTGACACACTGCCCAAAGCCTGGCATCACAGCTGACTCCTCTCTGCATCAGTGTTAGAAAAGATCCACCTCCCAAAAACTTCAGGAATTTGGTGTGACCCTGAATGATTCCCACCTACCCTGAGAGCTGCATCTCGAACGTTCATGCAGGGAGACTGCAGGGCCTGCAGGAGCACATCGATCTCCTCCTGCTCGGCGTAGGCACAGCCGTCCTCCCCGCTGCTGCTCGCGCACAGCGCCGTCAGCGCCTCCGAGGCCAGCACCTACAACAGCACCAGCACGTGGCACAGACCCCACGACACCCTGAACTGCTGGCACAGCAAGCAATGAGTGCTGACACAGCAGAAATTCCCCAAGAACAGTGACCAAACCATGACAAGTTCAGCCCAACTCTGCTTTTTATTATTGACCTTTCTGCCATCTCATCCCTTACAAAACACTCAGAGGAGAGACTACTGAGCTTATCTGGCAGTGCAAGGCCTTAGAGAAAGAAAAAAATGTCACTTCTGGAAGACTGAAGAATATATTTGGTGCAATAAAACCCACAGAAAAAAAGATGCAGACATTTTAATCCAAGAATACCATAAACACAGAAGAAAATTGGGAATGTATCAACCACCAGCATCAGAGATTTAAACCAGTTGGTACATTTCCCTCATTTAGATGCTGATGAAACTTAGGGAGAATGCTGACTGTGGTTATGAAGCTGAGCACTCACCTGTAACCGTGGAGAACCTGTTCCTATCACCCGGGTCAGCAGAACTAGCATGTCCCGGCGGGGCAGCAACTCTGGGCCATTCTGAAAGGTTGAGGGGAGAAAAGGGCAGGGGAGGAAGGAAAAAGACTTTTATCTTGTGATTTCAAAGTGCCCTGCCTATGTATGACACTCCTTAAAACATCCCAGTCAAAACCTCAGGCTGGACAGGTATCAAAACCCATAGCAGAAAACAATCCTATACAGGTAACTCTACCGTGGACAATTCATCTGCTTTGTCCAGTTTGCACATCAGCTGTTTTATCCCATGGCTCATCTGAAGGAGGTAATCTGACCCCACAGCTCTCACCTCATCCACCAACAAAGACTGGCCATTCCCTGATGATCTCAGCTGGGCATGGACTGTAAGAATCTGCAGAATCTTGACCAGGAACTCCTCCTTGTCTTCGCTGTTATGGGGTGTCTCAGTCATAACTGTCTTCAGGAGAGGAAAGACTAAGGAAAATGCTGGAGCTGATAGTGGGGCAGCACCTGTGAAAAGGAAAAAACCATCCTGTGAACAGAGCTGATCCTCCATGACTTGGTTGATAATACTGACTGGTATAAAATGTACACTTGAGTAGCTCATAATAGATATGGCCAAGCTTCAGCCTCATGCACAAAGATGCTGAGTAAACCTAAGTATTTGCCATTTAGCAGCAGCAACAGTGCAGCTCCAACAGTGGCTTTTTCAGTGTTAGGTTAAGGGTAGGACTTGATGATCTTAATGGTCTTTTCCAGCCTGAATGATTCTGTGACTCTACCTGGCTTCAATTAAAGTCACATTAGGATTCCAAATTACTACCAATGCCACAAGAGTATAGAAATACATACTGTAAATGGAATTGAAACAATTCAGTGAATTAGACAGTCACTTATAAAATTCACTTGTCCCAAAGCAAAATCCCCCTGTTTGCCAGCTGCATTTCCTTTAAACACTTCCTACCAACCTAGCTAACCTGTCATTCCAGCCTTCAGCTGGATCTTTGAGAATTAAGTCCTTCTAATTCTGGTACAAGATTCAGCTCCCCTCGTCTCCTTGAAAAAATTAAAGCTTTTGGATTCCCGTTGTTAAAAGATTTTGCTCCTTCCTTTCTACAGGGCCTTGGCTATAGCATATAACAAATGGTCCTTCCAGTCTTTCATTAGTCCAGTTAATATTCAAGTATCAGGTGTCTACAGAAAACATTTCCTTTCTATATCCTATCTGTGCTGACAGAGAATGCCCAAGTTTAAATTTCTAAATGCAGATGAAGAGCATTGCAGATACAATACTGCAGTATTAGTCAGCTTATGTAGGGCAAAAATACTGCAAAAGTAGTTCAAGGGAGAAATATTAAATCCCAAACACGTTCTGAGCTCCTATTTAACAAGAACAGCTTCAGTAAAACCCTCTCTATTTCTCATGTGGGATTTTTCTCTCTGTTTGCTCAGTATCTGTTTGCTTTTACACTTTTCTTTTTTAATTATTGGCTGGATATTTTTAGCCTTAAACCACTGTCCCTCTATACACAGCAGGAGGAAGAAAGCTTTACTGGAGGAGAAAAATGTTCTACTCACACAGTAGCTGGTATTGACCAAAAAAAGAAAGATTATAGGATGTATCTTGGCATTTCAGCAATGATTGATAAATTCTGTCATCCACATTACAAGGAGGTATGGTGAATCTTAGGTCTCATAGTAACCTAAGAAATTAATCTCTACTAAATCATATCACACAAGTACGTTCCAAAGAACTTTGAAAAAGAGGAAAAATCCTTTGGGAATATAGTATGATTTGTCCAACAAAGTGCTGTGGAAACTACTGCCCTTCTCTTGCAAAAGTGGAAAAAAAAATAGATATTAATATAATTAAACAATATAGGAAATCTTGAAGGACTGAAAATATTTCCACTATTTTCTTATTTTCTAGATAAGCCTGAAAAAGGATTCAAATGTTAATGAATGTGCACTTACTATGGCAATAAATTGCACAGTGGTGACACCAAATTATCACTGAGATATTCAGCACTGAAGTGGTGGTCAGCATGGCCAATGGCCACTGGTCAGCTGTGACAGTGACACCAGTCATACCTTGAACAGCAAGAGAACTGAACTATGGGGCTAAGGGACCAAACAGAATCCCACATTTCCCTTAAAAATATACACCATCTACCACAGCAGCTTTTGACTGGGTTATCTGATGAACAGCTCCAAAGCCTGGGAGAAGTGAACCACCTCTCTCCCTGGAGTACATCCTGAGACAACCAAAGCTATCCCAGCCCCCAGAGGACACACACCAACCCTCCTCTTCTGAACTGTCATCTTCAGTGGAGTGGCACAAGTACTTGTGCACTCCAAGAAGATTTTGGAAGCAACCTAAATAAAAACTAACTCCAGGAAATAAATTTTTTAAAGAATCAGGAAAAAAGGTTTACTTTAACTCAAATCATTACCTTGCACTGTAAAAATATTGGTGCTTGCCTTCATGTTATAGAGTGGAGAGAACTGCTCTTTCTACAATCATGGCAGTATAAAATATTCATGAACTGCAGCACCACACAGCAAACAAGCAGAGGCCATGGGCACTTCACTGCTGTGATCACAGATAACAAGCAATTATTTTCTCTCTCCACTTAGTCTCACTGAATCCCTTATGCTAAGTGGTGCTGAAAGGTAGGAGCTGTCCTTGGCAAAGATGAACCTTAATTTCACTGCTGTTACTTCTGTATGAACCATTTTAAGAAAAACTACTGTTATTTCATTTCTACACTTAACTATAGTTGCATCACTTCTACTACCAGCAGAAAAACCCTTAAGGTTTTTCATATCTATGAACAGCTATCCAATAAAAAAGAAAAAGTGAACTTTTGCTTGCAAAATATAATACAAACTCTGAAAACTAAACCAGTCCATAGTTACTGGAGGTGGGGGCAGTGCCAGCAGAATGTACCATATTCACCATACTTCATACCTGGCTCTCCCTTGCTGGTTCGGCTGGGAATGGTGTGGGCATGCAGCAAACTGACCACTCTGTTCAGAGCAGTAGGCAGCTCTTCCTGACACCAGGATTCATCCAACTCACACTCTGGTTTCATCAGGCGCAAGGTCACATGGCTTACCAGGGTACCTGGAGTGGAACAGTAAAGAATCCATGAGAGGGCCAAAAGAAAAGATTCTCGATAGAACAAGCCTCAGGAACACAGAGCCAAGAATTGTAACAAAGCCCTGGGCAAGAGCCCAGGCTGCAAAGAGGCTCGGAGCAGGAAGCCCAGCCCAGGGCTGTCAGGGGACAGATTTCTTCACATCATGTGTGAGTTACACTCACACCGTCCTAACTCTGCACAGGGAAGATGGTTCCACAGTGACCAGCTGCTCCTCAGAGCTGGTCACTGACCAGACAAGTCCTTGTCTTTTGTCCCAGTCCTACCCAGCAGTAGGATCTCTGGGAAATCACAGTCATCTCCCTAAGCACTGTTCCAGGTGGTTTTTCCTCTTCGCTTCCTATGGTACATGGTCATGATCCACAGTCTATAAGAGCAAGAATTTTCACCACCTTCAAAATGACATATCCTGCCCTTAAAGAGCAACTGCAAATACTCACCAAAGGTTTTCAGTCGAGCAGGCATGACACAGGAAGCCAAGGAAAGAAAAGGCTTCTTAATCCTTGGAGCAGCCAAAGGAGATCGAAAAAGTGGCAAGAAGGAACTGATGAGACCAGGGATGTACTGAGTGAGACCAGGAGGCTTTTTCTTTAAAACAGTGTCCAGGAGTCCTAGAGCTGTTTCCAGCTCATTATCAAGCTGTAGGAAAAACAATTTAATTTTAAAATTAAAAAAAAGCTCCACTGGGAAAAAAATCAATTCAATCTCATTTCTAATAACAGAAACAAATAGGTGACTGCTACACCATTTTCTCTCCATCAAAGTGACTGGGGTCATGCTGGCTTCAAAAAATACAACCAAAGCTCACCTCCTTCAGCCGTTTCCTTATCTGAGCCTCCCTTTCCAGCTGTGCACGCATCAGCTCCTTCTGCTTGCTCGTCAGCTGCACCTCATCCTTTATTCCCTTCTTCTTCTTTATCTCCTGCAACAGAGAGCCATGGTCATCGTTATCTGGGAGCTACAAACACCATCCCTTCAATTAGTCAGAGAAGCAAGTTGGAAACAGGGTTTTTTGCAATTTATTTTTAAAACAGTATCAAAATATTCTTCCAAGTATACCCTTCTTGAGTAAAGACACAAAATGGAAATCAGCAGGCTAACAACACTTTAGTGTCTCTTGGCATAACGTAAGTTTCTCTGCATTGGTCACAAGTTATTTGGTATCATTAAAAAGTGCTTTCTAGTTCATTTACAGGGGATGGTATGTCACCCTCCCCAGAGCTAAGAAAACTCAACCTTTGTTTAAAAAATGGGATACATACAGATAGAAATATTCCAAGTAGTTCAGAGAATCTTTCCCACCAGCACACAGACATATGCCAGAAGCCATGGAACAACACACAACTTGCAGTGAAGATTCTGACCAGCCTGGCATTCCATCAACTCACCTCCTTCAGCTCCAGCTCAATGATTTGTTCCTTGAAGGAATAAGCTTTGTTCTCCCTCTTCATGTTAGCCTTTTTCATACTATCCTGTTGAGCACTGAGAAGGAAAAGTAGAGAAAGAATCAGCACTGCTCTGGACTAAGGACCAGGCATAAAAATCCACGAACTCCTGTGCAGAAAGAGCATCTGACACACCCAGTCACCCACTGGCAAGAACATCACTGGTGATCAATCCCCAGATGCACAAAGAAATTATGAAGACTTACCTCTGTATTATAGATTTGTCATACAGTTCTCCCTCGGGTGTCTTCATAATGGCAAATTCCTCTCGAGTAACCTGGCACAGAGCTGGATTCTCCATTGATGCTGTGATAGTGCTGATGAGCTGTGGGAGCACTCTGCCAGGTAAAAGCAGGGAGAGAGACCCCACTGCATTCATCGATGACTGTCAGGAAAATGGAGGAAAAAAACCATAACCAGTCTTGCTTAAAATTGTCTCCAAAAAGTACACTCCCCCTTACATTCCAATCCCAAATTTGTTGTTCAGTGGATATTTGAATGTTATCTAAAATTCTACTCAGTTGCTGGTACATTCTTTCCCTCTCAAATCCCAGCTCCTTTTCCCCAGAGACATTCTCTTTTAACCTCCCTCTTCCACACCTTTTAGACTGCTCTCCTTCCTTATAGACCAGTTAGTACTGAACTCCTCCAAGATATCTCCCAAAAACAACAAGGAAAGCAGTTATCACCTGGTTCTCCAGAGTGTAGGTGGTGATCCTGGGTAAAATGTCATTCAGGTGTTTGGTAATGAAGTCTTTAGGATCTATCTTCATCTTGATGAGGAGGGCTGGCCAAAGTCCTGGCTGCACTGCCACTAGCAAGAAGAATAAATGAGACAGTAAACATGAAGCAGGTTACTGGCACAACAAAACAAAAAGCACAATAAAAACTCATACATTGGCCATGAGAGTCTTATCCCTGCACTTACCTACAGATGGATGATGGCTCACCAGCAGCATCTCCAGGGCCAGCTTCTCTGGCTCAAAGGAGTCCACATCAAGCCCTGCCACACTGGAGATGACACAGAGGGCCTCATGCAGCACACGAGGGGGAATGTATGTCCTTCCCAGCTCCGACAGCTCTCCTGCCTCTGTCACCAGCACCTCGTGAGGCAGAATCTGAATGGACAACACCAAACCTCCCTGAGACCTGAACACACCTCCCCACAGTACCACCAGGCTGAATACCATCTCCCTGTCAATACCAAACACCTGAAGTTTCAAAGGAAAGAAGGGAATAAGGATAACAGCAAAACCAAAGCACAAGGATGACAGTGACAAGAAGATTAGGAATGGAGGACTATACTGGATTTGGCAAGCTGGGGTAAAATAAAACTAAAATGATCACTTCTGGCAAAGACTCTGGAAAAGGTTGAGCCAGCTGGCTGGGAACATTGTGTTCAACTTCTGCAGTCTATAAGCCAGGGCTTATAAAGACTCAAGATACAAAAAAAGGAATGAAGCACTTGGTCTTTCAGCAGATATTAAATCTGCATTAAAATAATAAAAAATACATGGAAAACTACAGCTTCCTCTCCAAAATATTTTGAATATGTCTTTTCTATGTATGTAGGGAAGACTAGGCATACCCCAGCCATTGATACTGTAATATGCAGTAATCCAATAAAAAGTGGCATTCCATGAGATCATCTGGAGCTGAATCCTGTTCACATCAGGCTGTACATCAATGCCAATGCCAACAGCAAACCTAGGGCAGGGAGGTGAATGGCACCACTCAGACATCTGTCTGAGCACACACTTGCTGGCTACTCACCTTATGAGAACTGAGAACCACTTTGAGTTCCTCCAAGAGCCCATAGGCCAGCTTGTACCCCCCCAGGGAGGACAGGAGCTTCTTCACTGTTTGCTGGGCCTGCCTGCGGACGTGCCAGGTGCGGCTCAGCAGCACGGCCACCAGGGCACGGTGGTACTGCCTGCAAACACAGACACAGAGTGAGCCAGGGAGCCAGCTCTGCAGCCAAGGGGACACAAAGGCACCGCGAGTTCAACATTCCCAGGCCACCCCCCCAAGCAGCACTCTGGGGTCACACAGGGATTGGGGACAGCAAGGGGACAGTACGTACTGAACTTTGCTTTCAGGCAGCCGCTGTGCATGATCCAGGAGCAGGCGCTCTGTCAGCTGCAGCACTGTGCACATGGCTGGGGGAAAAGACAAATATTTAAAACAGCATGACACTTTGTAAGGAAACAGATTTTTTTTACCTGAAAACAAATGAACAGCAAACAGGACACATTAAAATAGCTCCTCAAGCTGAGCCTCTGCATAATCTTCTAACTGAAGCTAAGACAAATCCAACTCAGATCTGCCAACACTGGGAACTGAACCATGATTTCATTGAAATGTTGTTAGCTGGATCCCAGGACAATTTTCCTGACCATTGTGTGTGACCTATTTTGGTCTAAGTTGACAGAGCAAAGCAAATTATAAACACCATGCTCAGTGCTTCTGTTCTGTTAATTCCTGAGCCCTGCCAAAATGGCTTCAGTGGCAATGAAATGGGTCCTGAGTGTCAGCTGTCACAAGGCCCTTCCATTTCTTTATCATTTGGAATGATAAATGAGTGATAACTCAGGTTCATCAAGAAATAAATTAATTCATTTTCAAGCTCAGACTACAACTACTGTAGATGTACTCTGAAGAGTACACAGCTCCTTTTAATCTGAAACTGTGTTCTCCAAGGACATAGAACAGGGCTAACAACATTAGTTGTCAAATACTAAGAAACATAGTTAAACAGCAACTGGATATCCAGTAACTGCCAATTTACCTTCCTCTGATGCAGACTGCAAAAACTTCTCAGACGTAAAAATTTGTTTTTTCTCATCCAAAATCAGCTGCCAAAAACCACTCAGCTTAGACTCTGACAGGAAAAGAACAGATGTCCATCAAGGATGTTTCAAAATAAGTCAGAACTCATCAGTGTACATAAAATACAGTAGAATTCTCTCTCCTGAAATCCCTCAAGTTACTTCTAGCCTTACTGGTCTTCAATTCTTAAGCTTCTTATTTCTCTCATTGAGAACTATAAACACACTCAAAAAACACCAGCTGATAAAAATACTTTTCTCTGACTTATATGTGTGAAATGTAAAGTCTAATTTACCTTAATCTTTCATAGGGCAAACTTTCCTAGAAGTAGGAAGAGGGGGAAGTGGTGTGTTGCTTTTGGTAGAACACATCTGATTTTATGTCCTGGCAGATGTATGAACTCAGAGAGCTCTTGTAATATCCTCTAATGGGAGACAGAATTCCAGTCCCTATGCTTTCCAAAGGTTTGTAAAACACTACCCAAATAACAATCAAGTAATACTGCCCATGCATCAGTCAAATCCAACCATGTAAGGTCAGGGTGAACATCTCCTGTCAGAATAAAGAGGAATATTTCCCTATGTGAATGGAAGCTGGAATTTGTGAAGCCATGGAAGAGTAAGAACTCTTCACTGACATAAATGAGATGGGAATTAATCTTTCTCTGGTTTATAGAAGATCAATGATGCTCTATGTAGAAACTATGCACAGATTAAGAAATAGCATCTCCTGCAGACTGTCAAGAAGTGTTAACCCTCAGAACCTGTTTATATTGGATTCTGCCAGCTGTTTTGTGACCTTACCAGTTTGTCCCTCAATTACAGACATCCTGCAGATCAACAAAGCTGCAGCAACTCCTTCAGTTACCATGGGAACCTGAGTACTTTGAGATGCTGCTTTTTCTACTGTCTGGATCAGCATTGGCAGCAAGTCCATTCCCTGCAATAATGTGTCACCTGAGGGGACAAAAGAGACACATTACAAAACAGCATGGTCCTCACTTTCCAACCCAAGTATCAATGGGTTTTCTGCTGCCAGGAGACAAGGAGAGGAATCAGACACACACTGGGAACACTGAATCTCCCAAAGTATTTGCCAATCACTATCACTAAATTGCAACTATGAAAAGCTCAGTGGCAACCACTTCAGTCCTTTTCTCATAGACAGAACATTCCCATCTCAACAGATTAAGTTTCTGTTCATGGGATGCAAAAGAAAATGCTAATTCAGTTGCATTAAAGGAATCACTTCAAATCACAGGAAGTCTGACTTCAAAGATTATGTTTCCCTGAGAGAGGGAAAGCAAATTCCTGGCATGCCATGACCATCTGTTTCACTTCAAACATTCAGAAGTTAAGGAATCCCAGAGGTCTACAAATGTGCATGAAATGCTGCAGTCAAAGGGGGCAGGACCAAGATGTCAATCCTGAGAGGATCACCAAAGGAGAGTAATTTCTTGAGTTCTTCATTTCAAACACAGAAATTTTTTTCTAAACTTTCCAAGAGTCAAAGCCAGAGACCAAGATCCAACTGTGCTGGGTGCTATATAAAACAGAAGTATGGCCCCTGAGCTAGAATTTAGTTGTAAGACAAAAATAAAGCAATCAAAAATTACTTTGAGATATATAAAAGACAGCATGATGGACAGTGATTGTAGTTATACAATGAAACAAACCATCTTTATAAATTTGAATGCAGAAGAGTTTAAGGAGAAATGTGAAGGAGGTCAGTAAAAAGACACTGCCTTACAAAATCTTCCCTAATCTGCAGAGCTCTCTGTATCAGGAAGTACAAAGGTTGCTAACTCTCCTCCTAAGCCCCACAACCAAGAGTTAGCAGCAGCTGCCCAGTTTTACCTTTGAAGGAGGCTAGCATGCACTGCAGGTAGGCATGTCTCACTGCTGAAGTCGAGGTTTTAAGGCTGAAGGCTTTCTTTAGCCATTCCACCAGCTTCTTAGGAACTTCTGTGGTGAACCGAGCACACCAAAGAGCCAGGACAGAGACTGCATGGACCAATGTGCCTTCATGGACTGGGGAGAAACACAGAGCTCACATCAGTTCAGCAATTGCAGAAAGCACAGAATAGAAAACAGAAAGCAGGTAACAACATCAGGATGCAGGAAAAGAACACGTGCTCCTAACAGGCACAGCAGTCTCCCTAGGGTTGCTCATCAAAACAGGGCAACAGATTCTCTTACACAGCAGGCAAGAATCCAGATTAATCTTGAATAACCATGTGAAAACCCTGCTCAAGATGAACACAGCTTAGCAAACCCAGAACAAAGGCAACAGGTCTCACCTTCTTGTTGCAGGAAAGGGATGAAAAGCTCAGCCACAGTTGCACTCAGAGCTTGGCTGGAGGGTCCAGATACTACATGGTGACTAAGGCTGCCAATCCCTGAAAGGACAGAATTCTCTCAGTAGTTCCCAAACTACCAGCACAACATCTAAAACCAATCAAGAACAACCCTTCACACTTCAATCCTTGGACAGACATCTCTTCTTGTCACTACATCTGGATATCACACCCACCATGTACCACACTGCCAGATCTCTCTCTTCATTTTCACTCTGGGTGCAAGTCATCATCTTTTAAGAAAATTTTTGGCCTATCAGCTAATTATTTTCTTTGAATAGAAAGTCAGGAACTGGTATGTGGTATCCAGCACCCTCAATGGGTTCAACTACAGCCAATTTAGAGTGACAGGCTGAAAATCCTAAAGGCTGAGGTACAGATCCCTTCCATTCAGCCTTCTGCTCAATTTCTTCCATCAGAGAAGCTTTCTTCCAGGATTCTCACCTGAAAGGACACTCATCTTCTGAGCAACAACTGTCAGCTTCCCCTCTGAGCCTGCCAACAAGAAACACAAAGGTGACAGGTGATTACAGGCAACAGCTCTGTGTTAAATCAAGAATCTCCAGAATCTCCTCCAAAACTCAAAAGCTTGCCCCATTATCCCTGATCCAAGCTGAGCCACCCCTTCCATACAGGCAGTAAAGAGAACAGAAAATACAATACACAAAACTCCTTGAGGCTGTCAAACCTTGATTCATCCCCACTGCTTATCCTACAATTTACTCACCCCCTAAGATGGCAAAAAGGTGCCTGCCCAGAGACTCCACAGCTGAAGGATCGCTGCACTGCCGAGCCAAGTTCTTTAATGCCACAACTGCTTCATCCATCAGCTGCACACTGTTGGATTTCAAATGACCTAGAAAGTAACACACGACCCAAGAGATCCCTATGACAAACTGCATAAAATCAGCAAGTAAGGATTATCTTTACATGTGGCTTAATGCAGCTTCTGGAACCATCATGTGAACTATTCCAGTTCCAATTTACAGTACCATCCTCCCTCCCACCTAAAACAACCTTTTCACCATGAATCAAGCTGTTGTAGGTACAGCCAGAAGTTGCAGAAAGCTTTATTCTGAATTCCTAATTCCCTCCAGAAGTGAGAGAGTACTTACTGGCCAGTCCTTTGACAATGTCTAGAGCATACTGGCTAAGATCCAGGTTCACAGATACGAGCAAGCAAGAGATTGCTGACAACATAAGAGATAAAAACAGTTACTTAACAAATGTGATATGCCATTAGCATTTTAATACACTCTTCCCCACAGTTCACATCAAGAGCAGACAGGTTAATAAAGAGTAGGAATAAAAAAAACCTACTGAAATTGATGCCAAATTAACAGAATAATTCAGGATTATTCTTAGCACTCAGCTGTGAAATCCTGTCCTCAGTGCAAACAGTAGCTATCACATACCCTGACACTTGGAATCACACCACAAATGTTGCTTCTCCACATCTAACCCTTGATGCCAGACAATCCTGCCTGCACTCAGGGACCAAAAGCATAGCCCAGAGTGACACTGCCCCAACAACTCCAGAGCAGTAAGGATTTAGGCTCTTTGACAGAGCAATGCAGAGGTGACAGACTCACTTTCAGTTACATTCTCAGGGCTCCGCAGCAGGGATTTCTGCAGAGTTGGCAAAACAGAGTCCTTGAATTCAGCGTGGGACACGTAGCGAAGGAGCGGAGAACAGCTGTCCTGCAAAGGGGACAGGGCACTCAGCACAGGGCAGTGCTGCCTGTGGGACAACATCACAAGCAGCTCTAAACACTGTCTCACCAGCACATGCTTCTGAGGCTTTGTCTTGCTCATAAGGATGGTCTTCAAGTAGAAATCCAGGAGAGCACTCTGAAAAGCAGAAACACCAGATTACAGCCACATCTCAACCTGTACTTAGCTCCTGGCACACTGTCAGGTGCCAAGCTGGACACCCCATCTCCTCCTCCTCCTCCTTTCCTTGCACCCTCTGCTTGAGCCAGTCAAGCAGAGACCAGTGCTCCCTGCTCTACCCTGAGCCCAACACTCAAACCACACTGAGAGCTACATGCTGCCTTTCATTCCCACGTCAGGGACAAGGTAGGAAGCTGTATGTTGGACATCCACAGAAATGCACTGGCAACACCAAACAGCCATGTATCTGACACCTCCTGTCTAAACACACCCCAGCTGTTTCAGTCAGAAGTGCAGGACTACTGAATTGACAGGCAGTGAAACCAGGGCAGAAGCAAAGTACCAGCCTCACTAAGACACCTCTTCAGTCCTTTCTTCATGATAACAAATGATGTTTGTAATTCCCCCCCAAAAAAGCTGTACAACAGACTTACCTTGTATCGTTTAATAATATCCATCTCCTTCTGGGCTGTGCAAAACTGCATCACAAGTCCCAGCATTGCAGCATAACTCTGGTTTGGTTCAAGCCCAAGAATGACAGATAGGTACTGATCCACCAGATCCTGGTTCTTAAGAGGAGAAAAGCGAGGCATGTTAACACTGCAGAACAGAACAGCTGTAGAATATGGCACATAATGTAAACATCACCTCTTTCCACAGCCTGTTCAATTTCTTCACAGCCCCATCCACTGCCTGCTTGTGAGAGCCTCCCAGGACTTCCAAAAGGAGCAAACACTGAACCTCCACCTGCCAAAGGCAATAGACAAAAAAACCTTTGTGCACCTGCTTCTCAGAGAGCTCATCTCAAACAAGACATGCCAAATGTCAATGATTGTCAATGATCAGCTGAATCTGCTTAAGTCTTTAGATCATCTAAGTTCTTCCAACAAGCTGCCTTTGCTTTCATCCCACACCTAGAGCAGAACCATGCCTAACAGTTTTGGAAGCACTGAAAACAGATTACATCTCTTCTTAAAATCTATTCCAGCTATATCCCAGTGTGCTATGAGCAGAGTCACATGTTTGTGTAAAGGAAGTGAAAGGAAAGCAAAAGCTGTATGACAGTATCATACAGAGATATTTCAAGGGAGGCACAAGGACTTCATGTCACACTGCAGATGCCCCTCAGAGGCACCAGTAGCCATCTCTGTATGCAGAGCAACTGCACAGATGCAAGACTGCCCCACTCATGCTTTATACACCTTCAGTTTTCCCAGGGGAACAGGAGAGAGGTCACAATACACCAAATCTCCCTCTAAACCTGGATTCAAATTTGGTGTTTTCAGTTAAATTCAGAATTGTTTGCAACATTGCAGCAACTTAAACACATTAGAAATATTTAGATCCATATCTGTGATGGGATATTTCTGCAAACTTTAAAGAACCTACCAGTTTTTTCCATGTTTCTCCCTGTCTCTTGTCAGGTGTTGGAAAGACTGTGCGTACAAGCAGGCATGTCCAGGAGAGTGCCAGCAGAGCTGCAGATCCACTGCTCTTACTATTGTACAAACAGGAGAGGGAGGTAAATCTACACTTCCCAGGACATAACTTACACCTACTAGACCATTACAGACCTATTTTGCCGAAATTAGAACAGCACCTGACTGACAAGCAATTTTATCACACAAAAATGCAGCTAAAGCCTTAGTTTTTACAGAAAATAATCAGCCCTCAGAAGTTGGTTGTTTCAGCTCCGGCTTGACACTCAAAGCTTCCAAATGGCACATGAGGCAGCTGAACATTTGACAGGTGATGAAATTCCCTTTCCTAGTAATTTTGGAGACTGTTTCTTGGAAGAGTTTGCTCCTCATCTCCCCAGACCTGAAGTTTAACAAAGGCTAAACCATAACTCAGCCCAAACCCGCCAGCAGTTATACCGGGATATTCCCTCTGCTTCCCCAGATGACATGGAAGAGGTAAGAGAGGAACATCTGAACAGCATTAAGAGCTTTCCCTCTAAAGGCTTTCAACACTTCTGCCAAGCAGCAGCAGAAGCCTCATTCTGAACAGGAGGAACTGCCAGCAACTCAGAACTGCTTCCACACAAGGGACTCACCTGGGCACTGCAGCCCTGCCGCCGATCCCTGAGGACTGCAGTGAGTGCAGCAGGTTCCTGGCCGTGGCCTCAGGCTGGGACTCTGCGAGCTGCTGCAGGGCCAGCTGCAGGGCCCTGCGGGACGCCGCGTCCCTGTGACAAACACGGATCAGGAACGTCCCCAGCCTGCCACACCGCACCCTCACCACCCCTGCACCGCACCACTACCCCTGCTCTGCTTCCTCACTTCAGCAGTCAGCCTAATAACTATTTTATCCTTGCTGTTCTGCACAGTGCAGAAGTTTTTATCAGAAACCTCCATTCCCTTTCTCAAGTGACAGCAGTTATGTAGAGGCCCTCCAGCAGATTGTGGAAGAAAATGGGTTCTGAACAGCTCCTCTACAACAGACCATGACTTAATCCCACCTAAAATTTTCTACAAAGCATCTAAAAGACAGGTCAGTCTTGCTTCACAAGGACATGGGTGTTCATTCTTGCAAACTGAACCACAGGATTAAAGTTTTAATTTAAAAATTAAAGATGAAACACAAGGCAAATATTGTAGAACTTTTTAATATCGATCCTTCCCTGAGAATATAATTACAAGATGACATTTTTTGATGTCACATACATTTCTGTGACATTGCATGCTAACACTTCCAGATGCTCCAGACCAATTTAATTACTAAATACTGATAGATTACATAATACAGCCTTTCCACATCAATTTACTTGTAGCCATGATATTTTATGAAAAATCCTTTTGCTAGGATTTTTTCTCCTGAGTAGCTGAGAAGCCTCAGAGGAAAAGAAAACCAATAATTATCTGCTGCTGTGGAATGCAACAGGTGCATCTGTGATTGGTCCATGTTGGTTGTTTCTAATTAATGGCCAATCACAGTCAGCTGGCTTGGACTCTCGGAAAGTCAGAGCTTTTGTTATCATTCCATTCCTTCCTTTCCTTGCTAGCCTTCTGATGAATCCTTTCTCTATTCTTTTAGTATAGTTTTAATACATAATTTACTTTTAATATAATATATATCATAAAATAATAAATCAGCTCTCTGAAACATGAGTCAGATCCTCATCTCTTCCCCCATCCTGATTCCCCTGTGAACACCACCACATTTACTCACCGGTATCTATGCAGAGTAAGGCAGAAGAGTTTGCAAAGGCCTTTCACTGCACCTTCTGGGAGATCTGTAACAATGTATTTCAAAATACTTCTTCATAAATCACTGTGCTCTTGATCTTTAACGCAAACACGATTCACTTTATGACTGAAATCAGTAAAATGCTTGCATCTATTAAATTGCTTGCAAGAATTACAGTAGAAGTTTGCTCTTTCTATACGTTTTATGTGTATTTTTACAAATAATGGTATAACTGGAACATGTGAAACACGGTCATCATCAGAAAATGAGAGAAATAAGTTTAAAAAATTTGCTTCAGCTGTTTTATTAAGACCATCTGTAATCTTCCACACTCCCCATCTCTATACATGTGTGTATCCAAATGTTCCATATGTACTAAAAGAACAAGCCAAGAGTCATGAAAGAAACTCAACTGATACACTATATGAAGAACTAACATACATAATGCTACAACCACTGACTGGAAAAAGTTGTGCCAAAAGCTGGGGTTCTGTGCTACCCACAAACCCCACACTTGGAATTAACCCTGTGATTGAGCACTGGCTCAAAACACTGCCAAATACCAAATACCCCTCACACAGACTTTTGAAACAAAACATTTGAACATCATCCTCCACCCAGGTAAGCAGAACAGTGCTCCCAAGCTTTTACCTTTCCCAGAAATGCATTTTCCCAGCTCACTGAGGATCTCTCTCCTCTCCTTCACGCTGGCTGTAGTTACTTTCACTGCAAACCGCTTCAATGTGTCAGAAATCTAAAACCACAAAGCACAAAAACCACCAGACTGCCTTTAATATCAACCCACAGAACATAAACCAGGGCAAGCAGAACATGTCACTTGCTGTCACATGACCCCCTGGTGCCCAAATGTGAGCATCCACCATCTCATCCATCAAGGAAGGGTCACTGTGCTTCACACACTGTGAAACTCCTTCCCCAGGGTTGAGGGATGACTGCTCTGCCATTATCTGTGCTCTCATGCTCTGTAAGAGACACTTACCCCTCTAAAAGTAACACAGAGTAAGAGCTAGGACCCATAATCTGGAGTACAGGACCTTTCAAAGCAAAAAACAGTAACTTCAAGAATTCAAAGGAGCTTCTCCCTGTATGTTATCTCCTGAAGTCCAGGAAGTCTTGAAGGGGCACTCAACTGCAGACAACCCAGGGAGACCTACACACCCAGGTTTTCTGCATTTACATAAAGCAAAGCACAGCTCTCCAGGAAAGACCTTTGAAATCCAGCTCTTAAACTGAGCAACTTTGAATCATCTTTCCAAAAGGCAGAGCATGTCTTCAGAAACTCAGAGAAGACTGTTCCTTCTCTTTTCAATCTTTTTCAAAGAGCTCCTCAAAGCTGCTTTCAGTGAAGCTTTTTGCCTACACTCTGGAAGGCTGATCCTGCACAGTGGCTTCCTGACCTTTCAAGTCCATCCTGAGTCTCCCTGAGACCGGCAGCATTTCACACCCACAAGTCCCCTTAAAAGCTGGCTGAGAAGCAGTGCTGCACCTCTGAACAGCAAGGCTGGGCTGAGCTGCAAAGCATGACCAACAACGTCACTGACACAAGAACCGAATGAACCAGCTGCTGTTAAGGACCTGCTCTCCTCTCAAAGATTTCAACTACATGAGTTCATCATACGCAAACTCAAACCAAGCTGCACTTACTCATGCTGCTTAATGACAGGCAGGGGAATGTGCAGACATGAAAAACGTGTTAAAATTACCCTAAGTCTAGAAATTAAAAATATAAATTATGTATAACACTACAGGATCTCACCACCATTTCAGTGACTTACACAAACTGCAAAACCTCGACTACCCACCAAGTCTCCATGGAAAAGCCACTGGGACAAGCTTCAACAGTTTGCTTTCTATTTTTATTTGTTAGGATGTTTATGTACACATTAGACAGCCAGCATACCGGCAATGCTTCTGCAAACAAATACAGAGGACAAAAGCAGTATCTGTACAAGTAAGGACCTGATGCTGAGCAGACTGGGATTTGCTTTGGGAACACCCCAAGCCTCACAGGATGAAGCCGGCGGTCCCACAGCCGGAGCACGGGGAGCGGTCACACCGCGGCCGGGCGGTGCGAACCGGAACAGCCGCACACGGCGCCGCAGCCGGGCGGGACGCGACTCGTGCCGGGTCTCCGTCCGGACGGGCCGGGCCCGTTCGCCCCTCGCTCCGCCCGGATTCCCCTGGCGGCGGCCCCTTCCCGCGGGCCGGGCACGGCGCGGTGCGGGCGGCTCGGCGGGGCCCGCCCCGGCTGCCACGTCCCCGGGCGGCTTCGGGCGCCGGACCGGGCCTCGCAGCCGGGCCGAGGGCGCGGCGGGGCCAGAGCGGGACGGGGCGCGGCCCCGGGAGCAGCCCCTCCGGTCTCCCCTGCCCGGGCCGGACCGTGCGCGGCCCGTCCCGCACTCACCTGCGTGTCGGCCGCCATCGCTCCGCTCGACCCCGGAACCGGTAGCGGCTTCCGGGGCGGGCCCGGCGCCACGGCGATGGGCGCTGCCCGCCCGGCCCGGGAGGAAACGGAACGGAACGGGCCGGGCGGCGGCTGCACCGCCCGAACGTGCGGCGGGCACGGCCTGCGCTCGGCCCGGCCGGGGAGATCCGCGCTGCGGCCCCGAGAACAACTCCTCCCCTGCAGCACCCGGGCCGGGGCACAACCGCTCCTTGCCGTGCCCCGGCCCGAGAACAACCATCGCCCTGGAGCGCAAAGCCCCTCGGGTTACACCTTTCCCAAACCCCAGCTGATATGGAGACTACACCATCGATGCAGGCACACATGAAGGTGTAAAAGAGCTTTTTATTTTTCCATCGGGCCAACTCTGACACAGGCAGAGAGGGTGGCTGCTGTTAGTCAAAAAGACCAAATCCCATGTCCTCGTCAGACTCCTCCGACTCCTCCTTCGCTGCCTCCTTCGCTGGAGCAGCAGCAGCGGCAGCAGCAGGTGCAGCTGTTTCAGCCACCACAGGCATAGCTGCCACAAAAGCTGAGGGGTCTGCCAGGAAGGCCTTCACCTGTAAAAGTGGGGGAAAGAAATGTAAACTCACAAGGAACAAAACATTTTGCAAGACTGAACCTTTGCAATGATAAAGGCAGCACTTGCAGCTTGCCAGAATCCAAACAGGTCCATTTATCAGTAGCAGATATGAAGAGCCAAAGGCATTTCAGCTAAGCTTTCAGCCCTCAGGTAAATCAGCTTTCTCCTGCCATTTGTACACAAGATATGGAAGAAGCAAGTGCCCCTTCTCCAAACACATCTCACACAGGTGTGTCCCAGTGTGGATGCCATGGGACAGAGAGAGAGAAATGGCAAGCGTTTCTCACAGCGGCTTGTGAGAAGTTTTAGGGAGTTGGAAAGATGTGATAACTTGTTGAGTATAAACAATTTGCAGTTTTTCTACTTTATTTTTCTGTTCCTCTTAAGGACAGTGTTTGAGAAAGATGTTTTTGTTAGTAAGCCAACAGAATAGAACCTATCATACCACTCTATAAAAACCGCACGGTTCTTTTGAATAAACCCTTCTTTGCCTTTTCTACAATCCTGCCTCAATCAGCACAAGAGCGACATCCCAGTCCTCTCAAACCAGGGGGCATGCTGTGAATGTGCCTCAGTGCACTTCTAACACCCTGCTCTGCAGAGCTCAGAGCCAGCCATTACCTTTTCAGCCAGAGGGAAGGTGTAGTCAGTCTCCACGGCCACGGCCAGGACACGTTTGTAGCCATTGATGATGGAGTGGGGCACGGACGCGATGGTCGGGTACCCAATCTGCAGACAGACGCTGGCAACATTCCGAACACCCTGCAAAGAGACAAACTTGTGTTTCTGTGGTCTGAGAAATTACCTAGAAATTACAGCAGAGGATGGCCAGATGACAGCTTTTACACTGCCAACAGAAAGGAAAGCATGCAATGCACACAGGTAACAGCTCCAGTGAAATCAATGCATCAATACTTAAATGTCACTGATCTCTGCTCTCTGGTAACCAGTGACAGGACCCAAGAGAACAGCATAAAGCTGCGTCAGGGGAGTTTTAAGTGGAATAATAAGAAAACAGGCTCCCCATGGAATGCTCATGGCCCCAAGGCTGCCAGAGCTCGAGAAGTATTTGGACAATGCTCTCAGGCACAGGGTAGGATTGCTGGGGTGTCCTGTGCAGGGCCAGGAGTTGAACTTGATGATCCTTGTAGGGCACTTCCAATTCAGGATATTCCACAATTTTAACTGGCCTCAAATGATTTCTGAAGCAGATTCAGATGAAGAATCCTACAGGAAGGTACTCCCTGACACACAGTTTCTCTAGAGAACCAGGGAGAGCTCCTGGCTCTGCAGGACCTCATGGAAAATACCAGACAGGACACTTTGTTCTGGCAGTGGTGGCTCCCAGAGCAGCAAGGCAGAACACAAGGGACAGGGCTGTGGCACTCACCTCCAGGAAGCGTTTGTGCAAGGTCTCCTCGGTGATGTCCAGCACTTCAGGGTTGTAAATGCTGCCATTATCAAAGACCTGCTGGATCACCAACCCGAAGGAGAACGGGGAGATGTTCAGCATGTTGAGCAGGGTGGCTTCACTGGCACCCACTTTGTCTCCAGTCTTGATAAGCTGCACATCACTCTGAGGATATCAGGGAAAAGGAGTGAATACACACCAAGAAATTCCAGCATGTCAAAGCAGTGGGACACAAATGCAGACCGTGGAACTGGAGGAGCAAATGAGCACAACACACTCCACATTCAGAGAAAGCCCTAGACCACATAAACAAGTCCATGTCAGCCAGGAGAAAGGCAGCACCTTTCCTTCATTACCTACAGGTTACTCACCTGCACGTTCCTCTGACAGAGCCTACCTGTGGAAATCTGATTGAGAACTTCAATCCCCCCACGCTGCACATTGAAACCAAGCCAGACACCCTCCTCCAGATCCCAAAGTGCAATTATCACAGTGCTCATACAGTATCTTGGCACTAATGAGAGCTTTGGCCTTCACAGCTCCCTCAGCTGCCACAATCAAGGCCTCCCAGTCAAAGAACAGCTTGAACTGCAGCTCACTAACCAGAATTTCAATGGTTCCTCTGGAAATCTTTGTGGTGATGCCCAAGGCCTGGAAAAAGGAGGTCTTCTCAGGTCCGAGGCCTGTGTTCTGGGCTGGCACAGTCACATCACAAGGAGCGATGGCACCGGCACGGGCAGCAGCTGGCACCTGAGAGGGGGAGATGAGAAGCTGCAAGAATGCTCACCCAGATCTTGTGGGATCACCTCCTCAGTGACATGCTCCTCCACGAGAGGCAGCACCCAGGCACACACAAGTGAGGCAGTTGAACTTAAGCACTTGCTAAGACTGCAAGGGCCAACTCCCAACCCCTGAGAACTTCCTGTCCACCATGAAGACTCAGTTTTATTTTGTGTTCCATCTCAGCGTAAACACGCAGTGAGGACTGATCTCCCTTACCTTGTTAGCCAGCAACATGTCCCGGATCTCAGTCAGATCCTCCTTAGTGAAGACAAAGCCCACATTCCCACGGATGTGAGGCAGCAGCCTGAAAAGAATATGACAGCCTTCAGTTTTACTCCTTGGACAACCTCCCCTCCTCTGAGACAGAAGACCCAGAAGTGCCTTCAGGCAGCATTACCCACTTTTCTAGAGCTGGATTATTCTCCAGATGACCACGAATAGCTTTGCGCATCATCGTGTTCTTCCCCATCAGCACAACAGCTTTTCCACGCAGGGACATCCGGATCTGCTGCATCTGCTTGGATCCCACGTTGTCTGCTCCCACAATGAAACATTTTGGGTAATCATCCAGGAGTTGCTATAGCAAAACAAATACTGTAACTAAGAAATTCAGAGCAGTGCCCAGAGCAACATTTAAACCGCAACACATTAAAACGTAAAAGAAGTCAGAAGTTTGAGAAAGATGAGCTCCAAGTGAGGCTGGATATGCCATAAGCAGCATCCTTCACTCCGCCATCGACTCCCATCCCTGAACAAGTCCGCAACGCCACGGCAAATTCTCAGCAGGCCCGATTTGGACTATCTCACATCTCTTCCTAATGCCAGAAACTCGTTCAGACAACCCATAGCACTCACCCATCTCTCTTAAAAGCCCCCACAGCCCGGCCCGCCCGGTTCCCGCTGCCTCGAGCCTGCCCCGGCAGCGCCCCACGGGGGCTCCGAGCCGACACTCACGATAATTTTCATAAAATAGTTGGACTTCCACGTAGCCCTGTCTTCCCTGGGCATCTCGGCGGTGCTCCAAGGATCGCCCGGTGGGTTTAAAGACGAGCTGGGACCTGCCAGGAAGAAGAGCGGCTCAGGTGGGTCCCCACCCTTCTCTCCGCCCTGGGGCCCAGCGCTCTCAACCCCATAGCCCGGCCGCGGCCCAGATACCGCTCCTAGCCCTAGTCCTGGTCCCGGTCCGCTCCCCTCAGCGCGGCCCCCCAGCCCCGCCCGGGCCCCGGAGCCGCCGCGCCGCGCCCGCACCTCCACGAGGGCTCCGGGAAAGAAGGGCCGCAGGGCGGGCTTGTCTCCTTTTATACCACGGCTCACGACCAATCGCAGAGCGCCGCGGCTCTGCCTTCCCTCAGCCCATTGGCTGCCCGCCGCGTCAATCATCCGCCGCTCTGCGGGAAGCGCGTGACGCCAGCGGAAGGCGCGAAAGGCGCAGGAGAGCGCGCGGCCGTGCGCGCGTCGCCCCCTGGCGGCCGGAGGAGCGCACTGCCCCCCCCTTCCCCCCCGCCTCAGCCCTGAGGGCCCGCCCGGGCTCCGCTCCCTCACAAGCTCGGGGGCGGAAAACAAACGCGACACAGGCGTGACTATAATGGTAAAAATTTTATTGGCGTAACTGCAAGAATTTTAAATGGAGAGGAAAGAAAAAAAAAAAAAAAAGCGGAGTTAGAAGTTTACAAGGGAGGAAAGAATCAAATAATCGTCGACCCAGCAGAGCTTCCCCCAGCCCAGCCATGATGTGAAAGGCCTTCCCCAGGGGTAGCGCCTGGCCCGGGGGGCACACACACACCCTCCCGGAGCACCCCCATAGCCCAACAGCGGCTGTGCTGCCCTAAAACCGCACCTGCACTGAACGAACAGGCATTTTGGACACCCGCAGCGGCCGCAGCCGCCACCAGGCATTATTTGGCAGAGTAGCATCGGTGTGGCATCCCAGCATATCAGACACCAGATGAAGGCTGAAGGTGAGTGTGACATCATCTCGGTTAAGTACTAAGGCCAGAGGAGCCTCCTCTCAGCACCACACACCCCACACAGCACCCTGCACCCAGGTGTGCCACAAGAGTCACTGACAAAGCCTCAGCTAGCAGTGAGGTAGGTTAAAGACTCCCCAGACAGGGAAACTGAGGCACAGGATTACACAGTTTGCAGGTGTCACACGAAGTGGCAGTGCCAGAAACATCTCACCCCTCTCCAGCATCTGCACACAACAGCTGTGTGTCCCCTCAGCGGCACCAAGGAAGTTGACCATTCCAGAGATAAACGCAGGCAGCTTAGGAACATCCATTTTAACTCAAATAGACTTACAAGATGAAAAGGCAAATGCACAAGGCCTCTTGCCTCAAGAATTTCCCAGAGCTGTGCTCAGCCCAGCTGACACAGCTCCAGTGCTCCCACAGCTCCCTCTGGCCTCACACCCACACACTGAGGTTTGTTTGTTGGGGGAAATCTGTGGGACAGTTTCAGTGACCTGAGCAGGGCAGTGCAGCACCGTGATGAGGTTACATGGGACAGTGACCCATGGGTTTCAGGGCTGGTTTCTGACACAGCCACCCCTGGAGCCCTATAATGCACCTGCCGAGCTGCAAACACAACCAGATGGCAACGGTGACAGAGCTGCAGCTCTCTGGAGCAGGAATTCCAAACACTGCTCCCAGGGCTGGTACGCCACTGGGAATTTCAGTGCAGTGCTTCCCTCTGCACAGCACCCTCCAGCCAGAGACCTAAAAGTGCTTTACCAAACATAAACTCCGTCTCACAATAACCTCACAAATCCAGGCTAAACTGCCCCCATTTTACAGATGGGGAAACTGAGGCACAATAAGGTTTAGTGAGTGGCCCAAAGCTGCACAGCTAGTTAGGAACAGACTCTGTCTCCCAGTTTTTTCTCCTCAGTTACAAGACCTTTCTTCCACAGAAAGAAAGGAGCCCCCTCCCCAGTTAACCCTGTTCTGGTTTCAGGCAGCTGAAGAAGAGAAACCAAGGTAAAAGAACTCCTTCCCCCCTAGCATATCAAGATTCACTTTTAACATCCTGGAAGCTGGGCTTTGGGAGAACGGCAGGTGATTCAAATACAGCAGTTTACAGATTACAATAAAAACCGAAATTATACTTTTAGGTGACCCAGAGGAGGAAAAAAACACCCCAAATCTATTCACAGTTCACCTGCCTGTGCTAGAGAAAAAAAAAATACAAGTCATGTTCCCTGCCCATAGATTCCAGCCCCCCCCAACCCGCAACAAAAAGGAAATATTGAATGTTAGTTAGGCTTAATAAAGCATTGAGATTACAGATGCAGTAAGCCAGCCCAACTGGCACACTGCCTAGAACAGCACAGCTTGATATAAAAGTTGCTTTCTTAAAATCACTTCAAAACCAATTTCTGTATAAGAGGATTAAAAGTAAATTAGATATGAATTCAAAATCAGTGTAGAAATCTACAGTTCTTATCAAAGACAGGATACAGTATTCACTTTGATAGTAAAACTCCAAGTGTGTCATGCACACCTGACCCCCAGGACTCATTATACCAGTAACAGTCAATATAAAAGGTTATTGCTGTAGCATCTCTCAGTAGAACATGTTTAACAAGAGCACAGAAAAGGGAAACACCAAGGGGCTGATAGGGTCTCATTAGCAAACTGGAAGAAGAAATGATATAAATTTAGGAATTTTTTTTTTCTTGGCTTCTTAAACCCTTCCTTCTAGCCACTCTTGTGACAGATTCAGGCCCTGATAGATGGGAGAGTTCCAGGCCAGATAAACACTCGCACATCACACTCGCTCATGACAGGGCTGGATGAAAAAGGCTGCTCTAACCTCTCTGCACCTGTGTTTAAAGAAGGGGTGATGCCTCTTCCTCCCCCAGGAGCAGCAGGTGAGGGGAGCAGGTTCTCTGAGCTGGCCTGGGTGCCTATGGAGCTGCATGTCCCCACAGGAGAGCACAACAGTGCTGAGGGATGGTTGGGGCTTACCCCACCTCCTGCTCCAGTGTGCTGAGAGAAGGCATCGAGAAAGGGAGTAACAAACTAGGGAAAGAAGAAAAACACCCCACACAGTAACACCTTGATTCCTCGTAATTAAAAAAAGAGTAAGTGGTATTATCTCCTTACAGTGTAATGGAACTGGAGAGACCCTTGCAGGGTCTTGGCTGCCTGTGCTGATGCTCTAGTCTCAGCAAGTCACACACACCATGTAACGCTGTGAGGAGAGCCAGGGTGGCACAGAGGTCACAAGGTGGCCTCGCTGTGCTGTCACCCTGCACACCAGCAGGCAAAAGCCTGAGAATGAGGTGTCAAAGCAGAGGGTCGTGTTGTCTGCAAGTGTCACCATTTGCTCAGAGAGCTGACACAGGCTGAAAAGTACTGGCAAAGCCTCCTGCTGCCAGGAGGTGGCTGGGAAAAATCTCCCTGTTAGAGCCCTCGAGCTAAGCTCAGCTGTCAGTCACACACACAGACACACACACACCATAATGAGGGATCTCAGCCTCTCTCTTCTGAGACACAGCAAGGGCGTTTCCAGTTTAATGGTCCATCTCATCTCTGGATCTACTGCCTCTCCAGAGCAGCACTTCCCACCCCCCACCCCCCTCCTCCCCTGCCTGGTAAGGTTCCTAAATCACAGTAATGTTCAGAGAGACAGAACTGCCAAGGGGGTGGCAGAAAGATGCTTGAGCGCCCATCTATAGTGCCTCTAACAGAAGAGCTTGAGGAAGCAGTTCTGGCAGTAGGGCTTGTCGTTCTGCTCCTTGAAGGTTCCTTTGTTGAGTTGCTTGAGGCAGAAGGCACAGACAAAGTGTTCTGGGTGGAATTTCTTGCCCATAGCAGTGATGCAGCGTCCTGTGATGGGCTTCTGGCAGCCGGAGCAGAGCGAGCCGCGGCGCTCGTGGTAATGCACCTCGCAGTAGGGCTGCCCGTCGTGCTCGAAGAAGCTGCCGTTGACAAACGGGGTGAAACATTCCTGCAGCAGGACAAAGCAAAGGGGACAGCTTGTATGAGAAGCTGGGGTGGTGGGGAGGGGCAGCTCTACCAGCATCCTCTGCTCCATGGCACAGCCCAGCAGGTGAACTGCTGCCTTTCAGCACTGACCAGTTATCCAGAGCCAAACTCTGTCCATGAGGAAGAGCTTCCAAAAAAAGACTAAGAAATGGACAGATAGAAAAATAAGCAAGGGAATTAGTCAGCTCCTTCACCCAGCTGGCTTCACTTCTACAAAGAAAATACTATGAATGAGTTACCAGATGTATCCAGCCAGGACAAAGGAGAACATTCCTGCCCTGAGAGGGGAAACACTGCAGCACCTTTCCCTGGTTTTTTTGGTTTTTTTTTTTTCCCCTCACTCCAGCTTCCCCACAAGGGCAAGCAGAAAAAAGGACCAACAGACTCATGCAGCAGAATCCTGATGAGCATGGGACTGGTTCCAGCTGAGAAAATCAGGCACAATTAATCTTTATGAGTGACCTCCAGAATGGCTGGCATTAGGCAGGTACACTCTGCAAAAGATTGTCCAGCCTGAAATATTTCCAGTTACACATGGGTCACTGCTGGGAGAAACTGTTTGTTCTATAGTGCTAATGATGTGGAATAGATAAGGGGAAGAGGATACATCAGCTATGTGCTAATAAATGTCCAGAGCTGCTCCCTCCCCTCAGCATCTGAGGACACTTCACTGCACAACTTGCAACAGAAGCACCCACTATCCCCACCAGACTGGGGAGACTCCTCTCCTTGTAAAAGTGGGAAACTGAGGCAGCAGAGTAAGGGAGGGATTTAGCAAATATATCAGCAGCAAGACCCAGAGGAGGCAGTTTCCTGAATCCTGGTTTTGCTGTCCTCTTTCCCAGGGGGGACACTGAGTATCACACACAGCTGGCTCCCAGTGTGTGGACAAGAGTCCAGCAAACAGCATGCAGAGCCCTGGGCAGCTGAACACTTGCAGGAGAATGCCTCTTGCCTGCAGCAAGTCCAGGACTTTACCAGTGCTGACAGTTACTTCAGTCAGCAGAACAGCTGAAAGGTTTGCTCTGCTTTTGCAGAAACAGTAGAGAATCACATCTTGTGGCCTGGAAGAAATCTGTTCTGGCCTCACTAATTCAGGCCACAGTAGGGGGAAAGGAAACCAGAACTGCTTGATGAAGTCTCAGTCTCTGCATGAGAAGGCATAGCCCTCCCAGCCCCAGTCAGGCACAGCTTCTGCCTCACTCTGCACACCACTGCAGGAGCCACAGACAGTCCCAACAGGGTGGTGACTGTCTGCTCTGAGCATCACAACAGGAATCAGCAGCTTTTGGTTCTGGCTGCTTGATCTGGTTTCTGCCTTCTTTGCCCCTCTAGGAAACAGTGGCTGGTTTGGCTCATCTCTTGGGGATGGTAAGAGTTAATATTTGCAATGCTCTCTGAAAGAGCGCCAGGCATTTAATCTGCAGTATTCCTGTTTATTATGCCTGTTGTATGGAGCTTGCCACTATTTCATTGACTTGCATGTTTGTCTGAACAAGGTCACTCTCATTAGTTTACATTTTCAGATGGAGCATGGGAGGAATATCCTCAAAATCTGATTGCTGCAAGTGCTCAGAGAGAAGCTTAGCTTATAATTATTTAAAGGTCACAGAAATATCTCTATCTGTGAGCTGCTGCAGAAGCCCATAGTTAAAGCTGGGAACAGAAAGAGCAAAGCAACTCCAAAATTTAATATAAACAGAGAACAAGAAGATGTTTGGTTGCTGGCATGTTTTTATGTTGTGGGGCTGGCTGCCCTTCACTACCCCACAGACACCTTACCCTGATATGGGACCAGATGCCTCAGGGTGGAAACAAGAGGGGTCATAGAGCAGCAGCAAAGGACCTTGGGTTTCTTACCCGACAGACAAAGCACTCGGGGTGCCACAGGGTGTTCAAGGCAGAGATGTAGTTTTCCAGGATAGCCCGGGCACAGCCTCCGCACTTGGGAGCAAACATATCAAAGTAGTCCTTGCGGCAATAGGCTTTGCCATCCTTCTCGTGAAACCCTGCCAGAAGAGAGGGGAGGCAAAGGGATCAGCTCCTCATCTTCACCTGTGGCGACACAATCTGTGCAGGGTGACCCATGTGGGTAGGATCATCCTCCTGCTAGCACACAGAGCAGCCACAGCTGTTTCTTGTTCTGTTCCCTTCCCATCCCAGCAGAGGCCTGTTCTTCCTCCCCAGGGAGAAGCCATTATTACTGGCACCATCCTTCTCCCATAAACAGCTCCCTTGAACTCCAGTAGTTCCCCTGTGATGCCTCAGGCTGTACCCTGGAAGCAGCTCTGCCTCACTCCCTCCTCTGCAGTTCAGAGGGGAGATTGCTTTCCCCTTGCATAAACCAGCAATACCTTCAGGTCCAAAGAAAGCTCCACACTGAGCACAGAAAAAGTGTTCAGGGTGCCATGTCCTATCCAAAGCCGTCACCACTTTCTGTTGAGAAGAAAACACAAAGTGCAGGTCATGTAAATGACTTGGAGGTGAGTAAGGGGGGCTGGAGAGAGGACACATGAATGTTGGTGCTGACAAGAGCAAGCATTAAAATAGACTGTCCTTTAGAGAGCAGAGTCAATTTGCCCCTGCCTCTGGCTCGTTCAGACTTTCCCACTGCACACTTTTTTTTACCCTAAAAGGATCTTAGGCACTGCTTCCTCCCTTACACAGGGCCCCACCCAGTCTTAAGGACCAGCACTGGTGCCTGTTACCACAGGCTACCAACAACAAAAGCTGAGGAATCATTACCAGAATGATGGAGCAATGTGGGGTTCTGAAGGAACTCCAGCAAAGGTAAGAGGGACCAACTCCGCTCACTAGTGTAAGAATTTGACTGTGCCAAGTTGTTTCCCTTTCAAAGGAAGGCCAGAACAACTACAGAAATCCCTGAACAAAACCTTCCACCCAGGATACATGGGTGAAGTGGAATTTCAACACCTAGGCCTGCAGCAACTTGCCAGCACCATGACTCCCCCAAGAACTCACATCGAGGATGGGCCCGTTGCAGTAGTAGCAGCGAGGAGAGAAGAGGTTGTGATAGTCCTTCTCGCAGTAGGGCTGCCCATCCCGCTCAAAGAAGTTCCGAGAGCCGATCTCCTCCTGGCAGTGGGTGCAGACGAAGTGCTCGGGGTGCCAGGTTTTCCCCATGGCTGTAACTACCTGTTGGGAAAACAGATTTTGGAGAACAACTCTATCTCTCCCTCCCTTCCCTAGACCACATGACAAGATACCAGCTGGAGGTCAGCGAGAATGACAAGTTCTACTACTCAAGTGAGCCCTGGACTGGGGTAGCATGAAAACTGAATTACCTATCATCTCAGGAGAGGGCAGTCCCTCAGGGGCAGGGTAGAGGTCACTGGAGGAGCTTACAGCGTACCTAGCCAGTGGATAAATAGAGTACTTCAGTTTCTCCAGCATCTCCAGTCTCTCCAGCCTCACGAAACAAGCCCTCCCCGTTACTCCCAGCTGCAGCCCAAGGTTCAGCAATGAGGCAGCACCTTCAACTCACCTGCCCAGCAATAGGCTTCTTGCAGGCTCCACAGACACCTTTGGCAACTGTAGCTACACCCAGTTTATTCAGGTCAGACTGAAGACTTCCCAGCATGGTATCCAGCTGACTGCCAGGCTTGGAGGCTGTGGATGGAGGGGAGCTGCTCCCAGCTTTTCCCTGCGCCATGAACTGCAGGTGAGACAAAACAAATACTGTAAGGTGAATGCTGCTATGCTTATCAGATAAATGCCTGCTGCTGCTGCCAGTGACTCCCCTGCAGAGACAGACAGGAGTCAGCTATGCTCTCTGAAGAAGCTGGTGAGAGTCAGGATCAAGTACACACATGTATTCTGACCATGCAGAGACGAGCAGAGAACTGAGATATGTAACAGCAGAGCTGTGAACTGAGAATTTGATTTTCTTTCACTGCACACACAGCAACAGTCACCAGCACATCCCAGGCACTCAGTATAGTGCTCTCTAAGCCTCTGCCAAAAATTTCCCTTTACCTCATCAGTTCCTGGCCAGCTGACAAAGCAGACGCCATCCAGAGGGCCCCTTCTCCTTGACCTCTCTCCATTCCTATGCTCTTGCTCTCAGTTGTCTCTCCTCTCTGATAGAGATGCTCTTCTCTCCTCATCTCATCTCCCCTTCAGCTAGAAAATTTTCTCCCTTTGCACCACCATCTGCATACCTGTTTGCCAAGTCTCTCTCTCACTCTCAGGTGGTTCTCCCCCATGCCTGAGCTAAGCAACTGGAAGCAGGAAGGAAGGAAGGAACTCCCTCCCAGCTGGCTGCTGTTTACCTACAGAGCGGGCAGTGCATCCCCAGCAGACAGGGCTGCTAGGTGTACTGTACTTGGAAATGCACCAGTGGGGGGAAGGGGATTTGGATGCCTGTCTCAGAGGCTGTTTCTGAAACTCACACCACCACAGCACACACGGCTTGGAAAGGCTTCCAGAGGAGGGGAGAAATGTTTTACTGAGGTTCATAACTTATAAACAAAGCATTATGTTCTCCTTGGCCACCACAGCCCCCTTTACAGACAAACCCCAGCAAGGAAATAAGAGATTATTTCAGCTGACTTGGCACTGCCATAGCTACTGTCAGGTTTAGGGACACACAAAGAAATTTGGTTTAGAGTATGTTTTGTTTTACTAAGAGAGTAAATTAAAACAGACAAAATCTATGTCTATGAACAACCAGCCTGCTGCCAGCATAGCCAAAGGAGCAGGGACATGCTGAAGTGTTCCAAGCCTTGGCAGACCCTGCCCTTCCATCCACAGGAGGAGCTCTATTCCCTGTGCTGCAGCTGCTTGTCCTTGCAGTTGACCAGTTTATTCAATGATAAATCCTGGTTTCTGCTCATTTGTATAAACAGTCTCATGACATACATGAATTTAGCTGCTTTCACACACACATCCACACACTCTCCAGCCTTGCCTCCCATGCAGTGTGACTCCCAATGGATCCTAACACACAGCTTTTCCCCTCCTCTCTCAACTGACCTCTCCTAGTCCAGCAGCACAAGCAGCCCCATCACACCCCAGCATCCTCAGCGTAAAACAACAAACCCTTCACCACACAACAACATTTGCTACCAAAAACTGTTACAGTGGCTGCCTCCAAAGCACACACACACCTGCAAGGGCACTCTCACAGAGAGAGACAACAGTGCTTGGAGACAAAGCCTGTCCAGAGCCCCAGGATAAAGCCCAGGCTTCCTGCATGATGCAGCAGGAAGAAAAGGGCTGCACTGTGTGGAAAGAATCACAGCTTCTCTTGCTCTAGCCAGGGGTTATGGCCACACAGGGCAGGCACAGATGCCACACACAAGTGATAAATACCATCCAGGGAGAAAGGAGAAGAGATGAATTCAACATGTAGCAACAGAGCACTTCACCCTTGCAGTGACCTGGAGGGAGCACACAGTCCTGCCAGTCATGGCTGACCCCAGAGCAGGCACAAATACCTGTGCACACCTCCATTTCTAGCTGGCCTGGCCATCCAGCCCTCCTGACAGCTCACAAATGAGCCCCCACCTGAAAGAGGCTTGTTTCCACCTCCTGTACATAATCCATGCTGTTTGTAGGGGACACTCGGCACATCATCCTCATGCAAACTGATCATGCAAAGGCCCTTCAAACTCCCACCCTTCACCCATGAGATTTGCCATCACTCAAGTTCAAAAAGGAGCTCTGTGGGTAGCAAACCATGCACTACAGGATATTATCCACATTAACAGTGCTGGGAGCTCCAGGAGCAGATCCCAGCACACTCATCAACCAGAAGAGCACACACCATGCTGAGGAAACAGAAAGGGGATCCTGCCTTGTCAGGGGCTGTGGGGCCCCAGGGTGTAGGAGCAGCCAACAGACTGGCACTGCGGACTAGGGGAGGAGCAGAGGTCACCTGCAAAGTACAACAGGTCAAGATGCAGAGATGTTTCTTGCTCACTGCTTTAGAGCTGTACACTAACACTGCACTGCACTTATATGTTAAAGACTCCCCACCACCCTGGAGCTACAGCCCTTCCCTGGCAGGAGATGCAGGACCCAGGTCTTGACCATGCCATCTCCTCCCCCAGATCCACTCATACAGTGGACACCTGCCTAAAAGGGCAAACACAGGAAGGGTTGCTGAGTTGCTCCTTCCAGTATGCATGTTCTGCCCTCTTCTACTCCCCCCACTTCAGAGAGACTGTGGAAGGGAGAGCTCCAGGCTGTGTTTCAGAGTTACCTCAATCTCAGAGGGAAATGAGAGTCCCTGCTGCATGAAGTGCCTCTCAGGACACACAGGACCCACATATCCCAGCAAGTTATTGCACAGACATGTACTGTGCAGTACTACAGCTGGGATTAGATATTGTCCATGAGTCCTCCCTCCCATCCAGCAGTTCATACCAGCCTTTACCTGAACACTGTATCTATTGAGCTGTCAAATTACAAGCAGTAGTTGGATTGGAAAATACTGCTAAAAACACAAATCAGAATAGAGAAGCCTGCCTGCATTTCTGGGAAGAAAGCTTCATCTTCAGTCTGACAGCCAACAGAGACAACTGCCTTGGTGCTAGGAGTCCAGGTCTGGGGAGAACAGGAATGTTTGGGATCTTCATTAGGAGGGGTGCCCACAACAGAAACCTCATGATAATCATTATCAGAAGCTTCCCACTGGAAGAGTGGCTGGGGAGCCAAGCTGAAGGAAGAGGAAGAAACTGGACTAGGAGCTGGGGTAGATGACACAGAGGAAGGCTGAGGTGGGAGTGAGAGAAGAGGTGCAGGGCCAGAGGCAGGAGAAGGAGCAGCATTAGCAGGGACTATCTTTGCAGCTTCTTTGGAGGCTGGAGCTGGGAAGAGACAGGAACAGAGATTGTCCTCCTGGAGAGGAGTGGGGATTCTGGAGGAAAAACCACCTAGAAAGACACGGAGGAAGAAGAAAGGTGAATAAATCCAAAGAGGAACCAACAAGCACTTCCTTTAACAGGAAGGCTGGCTGCTACCAGTATGTTTATCTAAGGGGGGAAAGCAGCAAGAAGGAGAAGGGAGCTACAAAAGGTGCTGCTCTTTGTAGCTTAAGGAAGAGCACCATTTTACTCATCCCCAGAAAGGCCTGCACAGGTACAGCACTGGACAAAACAAAGCATGCCTGTGTATCAGGCTTCCCAGTGGGGTTTTAAAAATAATCCTCACATGGATATTTGAGATGTGATAGCAGGATACTGCATCAACAGATACCATAAGCAGCTCCCTCAGATCCCACTCCAGTTCTTAAGCATACAGAAGTAGGACCCTGTGCTGCTTTCCCTCTCAGGCCAGACAAGGGTGAATAGTTACTTCTTCATTTTGTGTTGCTTAGGATGCTCAGAAACTCAGTCTGCACCTCCACACAATGCAATCTGAACAGAGGGACATGCTGGAATTTGCCAGCACGTGTGACCCTGCTTTCTACCTTCTCTACTTGCTGTTCACCACTCTGCTCTTCCCCCCGGGGCCTGGCAGTGACAATGACCCCCTCTGTCAGCCAGGCATCCTGGCTTTGCCAATCTTTCTGCTCCTGGTTATCGATGCCCAGTCTGTCCTGAAGCTCCTCAATCAAGCGATCTTGGGACTCAGTCTTGTGGAATATGGCAGGACCTAGTTTACGCCTTGGAGAGAGGTCCCGAGACATGGGATGCACATTCGCAGTCTCTTTTGTCCTCTTGATTAAAGATTTTATCTAAATGACAAAGGCAATAGTATCAGCAGAGAAGAGCAAAGTCAGAGCAAGCCCCAAGATGCAACAGCACAAACTCAAGACATTAGTGACAATTGTGAGGAGGAAGAGTGATGGCATTTATTCCACAATGCCAAAATTCCTCTTGGCACAGCCCAGAACAGTGACTCAGTGCAAGGAAAAACCCTGTAAGGATAATCATAGCAGCCAAAAATAACTGTCTAGAAAAGCAAGGGAAAGATTAACCAGTGGGAAGCCAAGATAGGAGGTGCAGCATGAACACTCCACTGAGCATTACAGAAACCTCAGCATCACAAGGGCACAGAGCTGTGCCTCTGTGTTTGCCCTTGACAGGCACAAGGCTCTTGGTCAGAGATGTCTGGTGCACAAAGTGTACTTCCAGCACGGAAAGGAACACTGACAGCTTCAGTAATGAGACCTAAAACAGTAAACAGAGCAGAGGAGCTGCCATCCCAATCAGTAGCATGAAACAGCCCTTTCAGCTTTTTGGAGGTCTCTGTGGACTGAGCCTTACCCCAGTTAGGGAATAAAAGTCCACTTCACAAGGAAGTCCCTACAAGCTACCATGTTCTGTGCTGCTGAATCACATGCAGGAGAGACCACAAGATAAAGCTGGGGGTTTTGAAGCCCTGTGAGATGCAGCTGTCAGTGACACCGCTCAGAGCTCGTGCTGTTAGTGGGGTGAGCCCGGGCACACTCACTGCATGCACACACTGCGAGTGTGCTGGCAGAACAGTCCTGGCTAGGACTCGCCCTACTCCTACATTCACTCAGTGCCTGCCTGGCCTGATGCAGAAATCCTCTCAATGGGTGGTTTGGAGACACATGGCAGATCCCATTCAGCCTTCCCAAAGCTTTCAGGAGATTCCGGAGTGACTGTAGAGCTTCTGAATTGCTCCTTTTCCTGGTCTCCTCTGGCCTTGTTCATGTTAGCAGTACCTGCCTTCCTAGGAGTTCTGTCTCTGCCCTGCCTCTTCTTGCCCACATCAGGACAGTGGTATACCTTGGTTTCGTGTGGCACTTCAGCTTTTAGCTCCTGTCCTTGCTTTGCTACAAAGCCCGACTGGCTTTTAGTGTCTGGGAAGACATCCCACCGATCCAGGGCAACAACAGAAGGCTCATTAACAGAATCTAAAACATTGTCATTCTTTGCATGCACCTCTGGCACATGTGCAGGCAGCTCCAGGGGCCACAGCTCATCTAAAGCTGTTTCCACACTTCTGCCCTGGGAGGAAAGAGCTGAGTAGTCCCTGAGTGCTCCCTGCTGATGCAGCTCCTTGGCTATCTTCCCCTTCTTTGAAATGGGTACATTTGAGATTTTGGGATCAGTTCTCTGCTCCTTCTTCTCAGTCTCTTTTGCCACATCATACCCTAAGCCCCGTGCCTCCACATTAGCAGACCTAGAGAGAAGCTCCACACTGGAAGCTGGCACAGCCTGGGAAGTATTTCTGGAAGAGTCAGGCTTTCTGTTCAGCTGAACTAAGCTGGCAGAGGCCACTTGCTCCCCACGAGTAGCATAACCAGAGGAGCTCCGTGGCGGGGGCACAGGGACAGTTTGTGCTAAGTGGGGCACAGGTGGAGGGGCAGCAGGGTGCCCTGACAAAGGCAGAACTGCAGTGTCACTGCCTTCCTCAATGCAGGTGTCTGCTGGGGGGACAGATGTTGGCACTGTTGAGTCCCCACTGTGACTTGCAGAAGGGTGTTTGGAATGGGACAGCACTGTTAAACTGTGAGGAGTGTTGCTGGAGTCTGCATTTGCTGAACTGGGAACCGGTTCTAGGGAAGATTCAGAAATCAGAGACATAGTGGAACTAGTCTGCAAAAGAAGAGATAGAAGGAATAAGGAGAGAAAAAGATAATGACAGAGATAAGGAGAAGAAAAAAAAAGGCACAGAATTAAACATTATAAGAATCATGACTCCCAAATCAAAAAGCCATGTTGACCCAAATCCTTACTTCCAAGAGTAAGGAAGAAAAATGAAACACCAAAGAGCAGAACCAGTATGACATTGTACTGATCTTCACGAGTTCTACAGCCTCTGGGATCCTTTTCCTGGGCCCTCCTCCTCAGTGATAGCTCAGTGTTCACCTGCAGCTGTGATGGGGGCGTGGCATGGCCACTGCCACTGCTGGGAAGCCAGCTCCAAACCCAGGAGTGTCTCGACTGTGAATAAAGGTCATGTAAACTTACTCACAGTCAGACATGTAAATTTTGTATTCCAAAGCTGCAAAAAATTCAATCAATGAATAGAACAAAGCATGACATTTTCTTCTTGATACACTTAATAAAATGCTCCAGTTGGCTGAGTTCATGGCAATGAAAACAAAGCTTCAGGGCATTCACAGCAAGAGCAGATGACATGGGCTTTGTTCTATTCACATCACTAATCTCACCTTGGAAGGGACACACACTGAATCTATACGAGCCTGTCAGTCATTCCATGCCCTTGTGAGCATTGCTTAGGTGGCAGATTAGCCTCTTCCCCTTAGGCCAAAGACTCCACATTGACATTGTAATAAAATCAGTATTAATTTTGATCCAAAAAACATTCTAAGAAGAGCAATTAATACATAGGTTTTGGCTTTCTTTGACTTACAGGATCTTTTGAAAACAAAAGATCATGGGTCCTTCTTTCCCCACTTCCAGTGGTTCCTGATTAAACTCTAGGAGACAAAGTATTGCTACTCCTTTTTCTTAGAAAGGGAGACTCAGATCAGCAACTTGGACAAGTTCACACAGCAGGTCAACCTAAGACCAAGACTGTGCCTTCTCAGTTTTAAAAATGTACCCACAAAGGACTTCCAAATCCAAGAGCTATCAAGACCTGCTCTGACTCTTCATCATATTTTCCAGAGAAGCCTTAAGTCAGATGCTTATGCTCTGAGGTGGAAGGGCACATAACTTCCTAAGCCCCACATACGCTACCTCAGTCTCCACTTACCTTTCTGAGACACTTATCATGAAAAAAACTATATAATTAACCAGATCATGCACAAAACCTGTCAGTAAATGGAAGAATAATAACCTTCAGCTGACCTGAGCTCCTGCCATGCTGAGGGGCCAGGAGCTGGCACACATGCACATGCTTGCAAAGCCACACCAGTAGTGCTACAAGGAGACTGTTCTCAGAAAGGAAAGAGCAATAAGAGACCAAATTTCATTACAGATTGCTCTTCCCTTCGAGTAGCACAGCCAGGCTACTGTGACCACAGTCACAGCTGAGAGGAAAATGACTCGCCAGTATATTAAAATGAGGGAATATCCCAACATGCCCTCTCCCTGAATTTCGCCTAAGCTGGGTACACCTGTAAAAGTAACCTGGTTTGATGCTGTGCTTCACATTTGGTTTCCAGACTTCCTAAAATGAAGTCAGTCACTTTCAAGGCAAGAGTAACGTTTTGCTCAAACAGTATTTTTAACATACTGAAACCATACTAATTCCAAAATAAGAGCAATGGGTGAGCACTCTACAGTAACAGAACAGTTAACTACAAGTATCCAGTTATGCAGTAAGCAGGCATCACATTACAGAGAAATGGCAGAGGGTAAAAAAACAAGTGCATTAAGTAATCTCAGTGCCTGATGACCGATTAACCAGAGAACCAAAATCAAATGGATTCTGTAAGCAAAAAGAAGGGGCAACAAATCAGGGTGAGCAAAATGTAATAAAAGGGTAATGTAACGTCACCTTTTACTCAGGGGTACAAGGCAAATCAAGCACCAGTGCCCTCCACTCCTCCCATCCTCATCCATTGCAACTTCTATCAATTCCAAATAATTACATATCATACTTGGGTTTTTTATCCTGTATCCTGCAGTCACACACAGGTCTGATACTCCAACAGCAGCCTTTCATATTCCACCTTTGCAAGGACTCCCCCTGTCTCCCTTATATGCTGACACTGGTACAGACTAGAATACATTTTTACAGCCAAGTTAACACCCCTAGCTGGCACAAACAGAAGAGGTATAACCAAACAAAAAGGACTGAAGGGAAAATGAAGCAACCTGGACAACAGGAGAAAAGGAAAGTAACTTAAAAACAGTCAATGACATCATTAACAAAAGGGAAATGATCACAGAAGCCGTGTTCCTTGTGCTCCAGGAAGAATGTTTAGGCACAGGTGAGCTCAATGCTTCACAAAAATACCAATGCTGTGCTTAATAAAGCGCAAATCTTAATATCTTGCTGCATTTCAATTTGGTCTCTGAGGTCAACTGAAAACTAAGCCAGGAAGGCAGGTGGTGTTAGCCACAGCAGCTCATCTCTGTCACACAGGCTTTAGTGGAGATTCTAAAGCTTCTCAAGAGTGCAAAGTACTGAACACCCACACTTAAAAATGCCCACTCCCTGTTCTCACCAAAGAAACCTGTGCTGGGCAAGGTCATTCTCAGCTGCCAAGAGCTCACCTGGGAGCAAAGGCTGGGCCACACCCTGAGCTAGCTCCTGATAAAAGCAGCAGGGGCACAAGGCCACAGGGCTCAGCTCCCACAGCACACGGAAGGAGCAGGGCATGGAATGCCAGAAGCACAAGTGGGAACTCTCTCCAGCTCCACAGCACTGCAGTGTTTCAACCAGGGTGGACAGAGCTTGTGGCTACCCTGCACTACACCCTAGGACCTCAGAAGGAGAAAAAAGGCAACACTAAGGTGTCAATATTTGCAATTGACTAAACACAACTACAGTAAGTCTAGAGAAAACACTGAGGAACTCACAGGTTCTCACTGATTTAGGTGCATGTGCCAGGAATGGCAGACTGAATTCCATTCCAGCAAGCACAAGGCAAGTGAAGCTTCTCAGAACACGTGTGCCCAGTGCTAGGGTCTGAACTCACACGCTTGTCACAACTCTGGGTACTGTATTGATCTCCATGGGACCCACCAAGCACAGAAAGAACAGCAAACAGCAAAAGCTGTCACTACATGTTCTGTACCTCTCCTCACAAAACACTGCTCAGCTCTGGCTGCCCCACCTAATGTCATCTAGGAGGGGATGGAGTTCAGCACAGACAAGAAATCTCAAGCATCCAGCAGAATCTTCCATACAGGAATAAAACAGAAAGTTAGGAACTGATTTAGGATTAGAAAGCAGATAGGCATGTAAAAAAGGCAAACCTAACAAAGAGATTATCCAGTATATTTGCTTTCTCCACCTCTCTCAGAAGAAATCCAAGTCAATAATTCAGTAAAACTATAAGCAAAGCAGCTGAAAGTAGAAAGTGAGAAAGTATTTTTCATTTTGCCATGAGTATGGGTAAATGAAATCCCATGAGAACAACCTCCATAGTTCATCATCTAGTGCAGGAGTGGTAACACACCCACATGAATAAAGAAAAAGTTATTCAAGTACATATGCTGACACTGAATAGTACTTGCCATCCTTTGCCCCCACAAGAAACTGAAACTTTAATCCCATGTTGAGGTGAATAAGAGATTTTGTTTTAAGATAAAACCTTTGAAATCTCCTTCTGTCTGAGGTAAGCACTTCAGTGCTCATACCACATGCCTGGAATATCCATTCTCCTCAGAGAAAGCACATCAGGATAAAAACACACTCCAGAGAGGAGTCATCCCACAGAATAGAAGGGCCTGGTCTCTGTCAGAAAGCAGAGTGGTGTCCCCATGCCTCTCTCCTTCTCATTAAGTTGTAGCACAGCAAAATAATTCACTCTACTGAGCAGTAACAAAGCTCATTATCTTTGGAAAACAGACAAACTGCAGAACTGAAGGAAAAACAGATCCCAGAACTGCCTTACCCTGCCAGTGATGACAATTTATAGCAGTCAAGGACACCTACAGCCCCACTGAGAAAGCACAGATACACCACAGGAAGTTTATCAGAGCAAATGTGAGAGGTAAAGGAGGCATTCTGACCAACCAAGGTCAGCAAATGTGGTTAACAGGCAAGAGAGACTGGGCTGGGTAGGGACAAGATGAAGCTTTCAGCTGCCATGACAGGGTACCTTGAAGTCAGAGAGGGATGCCATCAGCTCATCCAGTTCTCGTGTAGCTGAAGAAGCAGAAATTCGAGTCTGCTGCTGACTGGCCGTGACACGCTGGGGGCTGCTCACCTCGCCCTGGCTCACAGTGATTGCAGGCCTGGCCAGGGGAAAAATTAAAAGAAAATTTTAGGAAGAGTGTGTTTAAACATTGGAGGGCACTCCTAGACTGAAGTCCCACTGTTCCCCCAAGTAAGCAGAGGATGAGGAGTTTCATTAGCACAGCCCAACCTGGCCCAGCTTCCCCAGCACGTGCAGACCCTGCCTCACGTGTGCACACACATCCCATCCTCTAAGAAACAGATGATGCCTGAATGTTCATTTTGTATTTGTGGTCAGCTGTAAATCTGAGCTTGAACAGTCTACCTCTAACAGATGACTTATGCATTTTTCCATCCAGAAGCAGATTACAAAGCACCAGTACCCGCCTGACTTCTGACCCTTTAGACAAAGCCCATCTTCCATCCATCACTGTCTGCAGCAGCTGCCCCTACACCACAGTCACCATTCCCCCAGGAGCCCACCCCACCCCACCCAAGCCTGCAACCACCACAGCACTACTCACACTGGACTTGGCACGGAGCTCTCCAGCTCATCCAGCAGGCTCTCCACGCTGGGACGCACATCCTCAATCCCACGGGCACCATTTCGCTTTGGCTTTTCTTTTGTCGGGGGTGCAGCCTTCCCTCCCCCTGAGCTGCTGTTCTCTGGGACAACATAGTGAGGGCCAGCCACGTTGGGCAGTGATGGGCTTCTGCCAGCCTCATCTGAAGAAAGGGGAGCAGAAAAGAGCCATTCAGAGCCCCATTCCACACACACACACATCTGCTAATCACAAGCAAGTACAAAACATTGTCCAGAAATCTTGTGGAACATCCATCTTCGAGGATATTAGAAACTTAACAGTGCAAGGGCCTGAGCAACATAAACTAACTTCAAAACTTTAGTTAGAGGCAGTTTTGAAGCTGGCCTTGCTTTGAGCAGGGTGCTGCAGCTCAGACCTCAGGAGATCCCACCCTCACTAAATGAATCTTTGATTAAGGGCTGGAGGGGTCTCCCTCACTAAGGATGTTGGAAAGAAAAAGCAAGCTACTATTCTGAGAATCAAAGTATCCACTCATACCAAATTCCTATTCCTTACCTGCTGTGAAGCCACTGGCAGGGGTATGTTGAACAGCATTCAGTTCCAGAAGGAGTCTGTCCAGTTCTGAGAGGTTGCTGCCCAGAGAGGAGCTGGTCATTGTGGGAGATGGTTCCGCAGATTTCTGCTTGTTCGGGAAACTGAAGATAAAAGGGAATGTGAAACCTCTGCATCAAGATACAGCAGAAGGATGGAGGGAAACTCATTAGGTTCCCAAAGTTTACACATGTGCTGTGGTCTTTTCAGGCTGACGCTTTTAGTTCTGGGCATAAAGAAGACACATGCTTTGTGACATGACTGAACACAGCCACTACTATTCTTGTAAATCACAAAAATAGCATTGATGGACAGGGCCTCTGATTTTAGGACTACGCGCTGCCCAGCCCCTGTAGGAAAGAGTTAACTGTCTGTAGATGCAAAATGCACAGAACAGCAGCAGAACCATTAGCTCATGTATGGGAAAATGACTTGTTTCTGCTGACACCACACCAAGCAGCAACATCCTCCTCCCTGAGTGAGGGAATGCAGGGCTAGCACAGACTGGAGACAGAGGCAAAGCACAAGCCTCAGGTTAGAAGCAGAATTGAAAAGCAGTAGCATATGTCATAGCCTCTTGCAACACTCAAGGTCTCCCCAAGTCCTCTCACCTTTAATTTGGGGAACTGTAGTCAATTCATAAGAAAGTAACTTGTTATTATCTTCTACTGTGTTAAACTCTCATGCATGTATAAGGCACTGGCTGTAATTACTGCTAGTCTTATATGGGTGATATCATTTACCACACAGAATTGCAAACTGTTCCAAAGCAGAACTTCACGTCAATGCAGTGATTTTTATAGCGGTTACACTGTAGTAACAGTCTTTCCATTGTCAGTGGCAGGAACATTTTTTGCTCCTGGTTTTACAAATGAATTTTACAAATAACTTTTAATGCTCTAGAGGTTCGTATTTTACCAAAAAGATATTTTCCAAATCCAAAATGGGAACTTCTGCCTTGTGCACAGGACCACATTATGCTCAAAATGTTAGTATCTAGAAGGTTAAGGACTCTGACACTGTAACACCAGTGACAATTATGAATTCCATAAGGGAAGTTATCCTTCTCTTCAGGTTGAAAAACAAGATCCACAACTGCAATCTGAGGAGAACATACTTCATGTTGAACCAACACAGCAACTACAACTCACACCAGAACCAAGCCTCACCAGACCCTTGTTCAAGAGGACTTAGGGCTCTAATTACCTTCATTTAATACTAATTGCATGCAGTCATCTGAAAAAATTGCAATTACCATCTCCATTGGACCACCTCTGGCTAGGCTGCCCAGAGAGGAGCTGAGCTCTAACCAGAATTAGTTCTGGTTGGAAGCAACTTCCTGCTCAGCAGAAAGAGCTGGCATGGTTAGATTATGACTCCAAAGAAACAACAATCTCCAAAGTGTAAAAAGGTGCCTAGGATGAATTTCTGACAGCACTCATCCCCATGTCAGCAGAAAGGTCTGTCCTACTGTGCAGGCGTGCAGGCTACTCCTCCAACCTGTCAGAGTGAGAGCAGCTGCCTTTGCAAGTGTGAACTTGTTATCTGTCAATCACCTACTGAGAGGGAACTTTTAAGAAGCTTGAATTTACCTGAAAACTCAAGTCCCTGCACAACACTCCAGGCCACAAGTACTGAGTTCCCAGGGAAAAATAACCCTAAGGCCATCCATCCCCTGAAGAGCTTTTGTGCTCTTTAGCAGGAGGGTGGATTTGTCACTTGCATCTGGATCATATCCTTCACAACACAACCCAGATCCTGCTGTGTCTGATGGATCCTTAACCTCCTGCAGCTGAGCAAGCCCAAGGGCCACGTCAAAGCTTGAAGTAAGTATGAAAGTTACAGCGGTGCGTTACAAAAGAGACAATCAAAACTGACACAAAGCAATGTAACACACACGGAGAGCAGTGTTTGTTTCCACTTATAGCAGGCAGCTTGACCCTCAGCAAGCTCAAGTTGTGAGTCAGGCTTATCTCTTAAAAAGGGACAGGATACCTGTAGACGTGCTCCTCCTCACTGGCACGGGGAGTAGGAGAGTTGAGCCCGTCTCTAGGAATGGAGGCACTGGAGCTTTTGGCACTAGAGCTGTATATAGGAGACTGGGACTGAGGCTGTGGAAACAAGATTTGCATTGGAAACAGAGATTACAAAACAAATATGTACACTACTGTATTGCAAACCCATGCATTGACAAGGCAGAACAAAATAAATGATCTGCTCTTTAGTCAAGCCAGTCTTTATCAGATGAGCTACACCAGGAACAGTTTTTTCCCCTTACTTCAGACCTGCCTATGAGTCACAGCTTTGTGCTGGAAACCCCCAGTCTGCCTTCCACAGGCTCAAGACAGATGACTAACACTAATCTCATCACAGCACCATTTTGTCAGCACAGTGACGATGGCTTTCAAATTCTTTTCTGCCATTTGCTCCAACCAGTTAGTTCTAATAAAAACTCCTACCTCCCCCCATTTCCCTGCTCCACAGCCAAATTCATCATCATTTATTCCTATTCCCTCCTCCTTACTTTGCTGAGAGATCCTGCACTTACAAAACCAGCACCCTCCCACCCACACAGCCCCACTCACCTGCTGGTGGCCGTATCTGGGTGTGTTGGGCTGCCACTGCTCTGAGGGGTCGATCACGGTGCCATTCAGGGCGTCGTTGGAAGGCGGTGGGGGCACCGGGGGTGGCACAGCAATCTCCTGGTACGTGTGGTTTCCAGTTGGGTAGGAGTAAGGAGTTTCCTCCGTGAGAAACACTGGGCGTTTGGAGATATGCGAGGTGGTGGATTCCAGGTCTGCCAGTAAGGCGTCTGCAGGAAAGCAAAAAAACCCAACAAAATGGTAAAAGCCTGGATTAGAGCTTTGTCTCTTTCTTCTCATTTAATGTATCTGTGTCAGAAGTTTTTTGGGAGGACTTTTCATCTTTGGTAATCTACCAAATGCCCTGAAAAACACTACTGCTGCTCAGGAATGAACGAGTTAATCAAACTTGTACTACAAAGAGAACACCAAGATGTAGCAAAGCAGCCAGAAAAGCTGTGTCAGTCTCAGATTTTTGCCTTAACTGGAAAAACACCCAACAACAGGAACCCGTAGTCTTCTCTCATTGTACCCTGTAGAAGTGCAACCTAGGCAAGCCTGTCCAGACATCTACTCCAACAGGATATTGACACAGACTAATTACAGGCCCCACATCATCACAGAGTCATTTACTGTGGCCGCAGGCACTGCTTTCTGCAGGAAACAAGATCTCAGGAGGTGTTTTCTCCGGAGTCAAAGGTAGTGGAAGAAGCATGAAATGTTCAGATCAGTCCATCAGGGCAGCAGAAGGATGTATTTTGGTTGTCCTGACAAAAATCCCCCTCAGTACCTCATACAGTTAACAAGTTTCCAGAGGCTGCCAGGTAAACGCCATTTCTTCTGGAAACAATTCTTAACTAGATGGGTGGAGATTGCTCACAAATTCCTCAAGAGAAGGAAAACCTCCACCAGCTACAAACACTGTCACTCATGCCAGGCAGAGGACCCACATGACACAGTTAGCACTTCTCAAAAATCCCACAGTCCCATCAGAGTTTAGGCATAAATGGCATTCCCAGCCTTCTGGATTTCTCCCTGCAAATGTATTCTCTGCCCATTCTCCTAACCCTGCACTCCTCTGGGGTGACTCAAAGGCAAACTCTGACCTGCTGGACCTTCCAGCCCATGTGCCCACCCTGCAGAGCCATTGCAGTTCCTGCTGGGGAAACTCCAGTGAGCGCCTGCAGGTCTGTGCTGCACTCACTTTCCAAAGAAAGCCTCCCTGGCCACGTGCCCAGCTTTCCACTGGGGCAGCAGCACAGTGCACACCTCTGCAAGGCTGTTAGAGAGGAGTTCACTGGAGACATCAGCACTCTCCATGCTCACGGGACACACCCGGCAGGTCCCTTTGGAGATGTGGAATTCAGCCAGAAAACAGGAACACGCTTCAGGAGAACTGGGAGGGATCTAGATCTCCTAGATCTCCTTTCCCCCTGCACAGACACAGCTGTCCTCAGAGAGACTCAGCAGATCCCTTCTCCTGCACACAGCAGGTACCTGACACACAGGTTTGGGGCACAGGGGCTCAGCCTGAGTGTGGCCACCCTGCAGTGTCCCCCACCAGCTCACAAGGAGCTGGTGGCACCAGAATAGCAACCAAGCAACTGCTCACACTAATGGCTGCCCACAGCTCCCCGGGCAGCACCTGCCAGCCCTGAGCCACTTCCTGAGCACAGCACTCCACAGCAGCCAATGCACTTAGCAGGCCTTCAGGAAAATGTATTGGAAGAGGACAGTATTATTGAATTACAAGATGAGGAAGGTGCCCCTTTTATATTCACTCTTTTCAAAAAATCAAAGCATCACAAAAGGAAAAATAAGCAGTCCCGCACTCAGAGAGCAGAATACAGCCATTAGCAAATTAAATGCTGTGTTAAATTATTTCTATACACCTTTCATTTAGCAATAAAGATGCTCTGAACCATTAAAGTCACAGGATCTATCTTCCTAAAGGGACCAAAATATCCCAGAAGCAGATTCTCTGAAGGGAGACAAGTATTCCACAGCTGGGGAAAAATGAACTGAATCTTCTTTTCAAGCAAAAGAACAGCTGGTGGACTGCAGAGTGAAAGGCACATACCTCCAGGGAACTGCCGATGAACTGCAATTCCTACAGTCAGGCAGGTCCTGTGACTGGAGCTTTCAGGCACACCACCTCCCAGAGAAGTGCTTGCCTAGAAGGAGTGGTTTTTGCTTCTCCCCTCCAATGACAAAGGCAATTCAAACTCCACCAGGAAGTGAAAATCCCGTGAGGGTGTTGGGCTCCTCCGGCCCTGCAGAGGGGACGCAAACCATTTTTCCACCCTCCACCTCCAGCCCTCAGTGCAGGAGCGGCAGCTGTAACCATCTCAGCACAGACACTGCCCTGCTCGGCTCCTCTCTGTGCTGCTGACCCATGGGACAGACACCCACTGCCTTTTGCTGATGGCACACAGTGAGCTCGGCTACACGCACTGATTTACTTTTACAGGTCTGCGGAAGCAGGGAGGTCTGGAATGCCAGGAGCACTGAGCCCCATGGCTGTGAAGGAGTTAATGATTAACCGCCCCCATGCCCTCCCCCTTCCTGACTTGAGCAAACAAGGCAAAGCCGAGGAACGGAAAGCGGAGGGAGGAGAAAAGGCCGGAGAGGAATTACTCGGTTACTCAAACTAAACTCCAACTTTACAACTGATATCGAAGCAGCTGCACGAAGGCAGCACCCCAAGCCGGGACAGGAAAGGCGCTCACACACCGATTTCCCGATGTGAAAGGACTTCTCCCAGTGCTTGCTCGCCCTCAAATCCTGCAGTCCCCTGTCCTCCCTTCCCTGCGCCCCTGCTCCTCCAAGCTCACAGCCATGACAGAGGGAAGGTCTTCCCCATTCCGTCCCCCCCAGTCGCTGTTCCCGGATCCAATCTCATCAGCAACCACAGCTCCCTGAAACTCTGCCGAAATGGGAAATTGCGCCCGTTTAAAGGGCCCGGCAGCAGCAGCAGAACGTCCCCGGCCAGGGCAGGGCGAGGGGGGCAGTGGCACCGTCCCACCCCACGGGAAGCGATTCTCCAATGCACAGGCACGGGCTGCAGGTCCGTCCCCTGGAGGTCAACCCAAGGAGTTCCAGAGCGTCACTTGAGGCTATTATTCAAAGCCCAACCAAAAATTAACCAAAGGGATTAACATTTTGTTTTCCATTTAGCACTTCATCCCAAGAGGTCCCAAAGCACCGTGCATTCATTTAGGATTTGTACAACTACCACACGACAATATAAGAGATGAGGGGAAAGAATGGAGATTTATTAATAGAAAAAGATGCATCACTCTCTCTTTTGCAAAAGGGACCAGCATCTGTAACCTGATGAACTGTGACAGGGATGCTGTGCTTGTGCTGCACCTCTCGTCACACACTGAGTTCACAACGCCGACTGCTCCTTAAATGGAATATTAAATGCTTAAACAGAAATATTAAAGTCTCGATCGATTTACTGGGTAATGAAGTGCTCCTGCCCAAGGTGACCCCTGAGGGACGGTGCTGCAGGACGCGTGAATCAGCCCGCAGGAAGCAGCTGACTGGGCCACCGCAAGGCAGTGACTCGGGCCAGTGCCCACCGGCACATCCATCAGAGGGCACCACCAACACCTCACAGGGACAGCGACGAAACCCACGGCAGTGCCCAGCCCGGCAGTGCCTCCACCTCACCTGTTCAAGAGCCGGGAGCCTGTCCCTGTTTCAGGCACACACAAACTCCCGGCGGTGCCACGTGTGCTGCACCTCCCCACGGAGAGGCGAATTTCACAGCAGCTGCCGCCCAGAACTCCGGAACAGCCACACACCCTGACCTCACCACAGCCTCACCGCTGCCCCAAATACTCCCTGGAACACCACAGACACAGCTCCAGGAGGCAGAACCTCCCAAGGATGAAGACCATACATTTAGCTATCTCAAGAGAATAGATTTAACCATTTTGTAGCAGTAAAGTAAACCAGAGTTATAACGGACCTTCAAACCATTGCTCCTCCCCAGGATCACCCCTCTCCCCACTCTCACTACAAGCCACTAACACAACCCACAGACAAAATGTCAACTCAGAGACATGTGCATGGAGCAGAATCACTCCAGTTTCCAAAGACTCTGTAGGGGTCAGCTATCTATGGGCTTTGCATATAGAAATCTCTATTTTCCACTCCATTCACAGAGTGCTTCTCAGGAGGGTGCAAAAGGGACACCTGCTGGAACACCACCTACCTGGACACTCCTGCTTATCATGGCTACTCTGGAGCAGTTACACAGCCAAGAAAGCCCTAAATCCCTGTGCACTGCAGCACAGAGCACCTCAGCATAAGCACAGCTGGTCCTCCACAGGCTCAGGTAACCCAGACAACCACCTGGACAACCCAAAAATTACACACTAGACTGAAATCACATTTAGTCCTGAGGGCTACTCAAACCACATCCTCCCCAGTATGGCAGGACATTACTGTTTGCATTCAGGTGGGCTTTCTACGAAGATTTTCCTGTGGAGGAGGGACAGTTAAAGAATGATGCCACATCAGGCACTAAAAAGCACTCCAAGACACCTGGAGGTCCAGGGACATTAGCTTGCTCCTCTCTCCCTTTCCTCATTTTTGCCAAAGATCATTATTAACTAAGAGGTCCTTGGGATTCTGTTCCACAAATCCTCCACACCTCTCTGCACATCAGTTAGGTATGTACAAGCAGCCCTTTAATACCAACTGCTTTGCTTCAAGGTAACTCCCAGCAAAAACAAAGCTCTGCTGGTCATTTCAACAGCTCAGGACAAGAACTCTCACACTGATGTCCAATGCACCGAACCACTCACAAAACATCCCTTCTACCACCAAAGCAGCAAGGTAGAAGAGCAGGACAAATCCTTAGGCTGAGCCCCATTTACCAGTTCAAGCTGCACTGAAAAGATCAAGCTCTACAGTGCACATTCCTGTGCTATCTCCCCAGCCCACAGCTCGTGGGCCCAGAGGAGCTCAGGCATTCCAGGGGCTCCAGGGCAGGCTCCTTCGGCACGGCTGCGTGTCAGGCACGGCTGCGTGTCAGCGCTCGCTGCCTGCAGATGCAGCATCCTGCAGCACAACGGCCTCTGAGCAGCCAGGGGCACATTCTTCAGCTTCCCACAGCCCAGCTCTGACTGACACAGAGCAGCAGCACCAGCCCGGGGAGCACAGCCCTGCTCTGCACTCTGCAGCAGCAATGGGTAACACCAGGGCCCCTTTGTACTGATGCACACATCAACAACCCTTTCTAGGAATTTGAGCTGGACTCAGCCCCTTTAAATAGGTAAAGTGAAGTTACTAAAAAGAAAAATATATATCTATATATATTTAGATGTGTCTTTCCATGCATATCAAAGCATACTTTGTGCACTTCCCCTTTCCTGTGCATTTCAAAAATGCTTTTGGATTAAGGTGACACAGTGAAGCAGAACACATCATGGATTAATTCTGAAAAAACCTACATGACAAGGCATCGACAAATTCACATTTGCCAACTGACATCAAGAAGCTTTTCAATGCTAATTCTTCCTCAAGCAGTAAATAATTTTCCACTATTCATAAGCGGTTTAGAATTTATCTTTTCCTTTTTTTTTTTTTTAAGTGAGGCAATTTAGAGAAATATAAATTTGCTTTCCTCCGGAGAAAGGATTTCCATATGCAGTTCATCTCTCTCAACAACTGAGGATTATTAAGCCATGCTGACACAGCACATCACAGCATTATCAAGACAGTGAGGAGATCAAAAGGATGGTGGTCAATTTTCTTCCACATCTCATCTACTGCTGGGGAGGAAATGGAAGCATAACTGAAGCAAGATACTTCAAATGCCTCAGATATCAGCCTTTCATTTTCAACAGCTGAAAGCCACATCTGCACATGTATCAAACCACACACTGCCTGTAGATCTGCTTCTTGCATGAGACATCTGGAAAGTGAGTAGCACTGGAGACAGGATTCCTCACCCAGCCAGCACACAGCAAATGCATTCAGCCACAGAGTCCCATCTCCCCCAGCATCTCTGGTGCCACATGTCCCTGACAGCCCAGACAGCACACTGGGGAATCAGGATGAGATGTCAGAGCACAAACTACAGAATTTCCTCTGCTGCAGCTGCACAGAGCAGGTATCTGAACCTCCCCTATTTCCCCCCTGCCTCTATTTATCCAAATAGGTAGAAGTGCTGCAAGTTTTCCTGGTTTAGGCAGCGGAAGATTCCTAGAGGACTGGCAAATAGAAATAAAAATGAAGATATCCCTAAGGGCAGCTCTCAATGAGATGGACTTTATATGCTAATCATGTCTCTCTTGGCATCAGACAAACTGCAGACCTGTCACTGGCAGAATCACACACCATTCTCCCCAGCCCTTTTTCTTAATACCTGCAAGATGCTGAATTCAAATCCTTGATTTTTGCTGTCCCCTGAGAGAGTGAGGGGAAAGGAATTGTATTTCCAGAACTGCAGTTTGAGCTTGCAGCCTCATCTGAGACACCTCTTTGCAAAACACCTGAATGCACACCTTAAAAATCTCATTAGGTTCAAATAAGTCTTCTCTCAGCACCTCCAGGAGTAAATGCAGCTCCAGCTCACATAGAGGGAGACAGCTCAAGGCAGTAACCCAATCCCTGGCATGACAGTTTTACCTTATGAGTAACTGCAGAGGAATGGGGAGCCTGGGTATATTTATCCTATTAAACAGCCTTTCAAAAGAAATATTTGCAGTGCTCTACAAGACCTGCATCAAGAACACTTGCTGGAGCCTTGCTTAGACTTCTCACTGCCCTGGAGTTTGACTGCAGGTGTGGGGAGACCCAGACACTGATGGCAGGAATTCCCATTTTGATTTTTCTCAGCAAAATGGAAGAGCCTTATCAGAAATAGGAAAATCATGAACAGGTAAAGGCCCACATTGACTTCCAGGTGAAAGCAGGTTCCAATCAATGCTTTTAAATGCAAAAAGATCAGAGACTACAAAAGCAATAAAATACAAAGACTACATTCAAAACGAGACCTTAAAAACTCAAAGTGCAATTATATGCTCTTAAAATCCTCAAGTTCTCCAGCTCACATATATAGAAAGCATGTAAAATAGTTTGGCTTACTGTCTAAGACATTTTGAGATGACATCTAACAGTTTTCCAAAATGTAATCAATATGTCAAGAAGGCGGTTAGAACACAGGACACATAAAAGTGCTCAGCTTTCTTGTGAAGCAGGGGCAGATTGTTATTTAAGAAACACAAAATTTCAAGCCACAAAAGGTTAAGTCATTTTCTAGGCCTAACAACTGCTGGAGTATCAGTACAGAGCAGCCACTGGGATTTTTACTTCACATTGCCCAGGCCTGCTTAGAGAAAGTTCAGACTGCATGGTCAGTAAAATCACTCAGCTCTCTCCTTAATGTACTAATGTTTAAAGCCTTGTGCTTTCTCACTATCGAGGTATTGCTGCAAGTCATATCTTGTGTCACTGCTTAACAAAACAAATGCCCAAACTAATATCAATATGTGGCATGGTAAATTACAGTAAAGACAATAGCCATTAAAATTTTGAAGCTTCTCTCTACTTTCAGACCAAAACTGCCCCTTAAAATTAGCAAAACTTTGCATTTGTAGCACTGATTCACAAACTTGTGTGGGTGCTCCCAAAAAGCAAAGGCAAGCTCCCAGCTGCAGTTATGCCTGGCTAGCCCAGGCTGCAGAGACAAACTGAGCAAGGATTCATCCTGTGACAGCCAGAACTGCTGTTGGAATCAGGTGGTGGCAGCCACCCTGAATCCTTTCTGTGCCAGAACTGGAGCACTGACAGCCAAACCAGTGAGCCTTGCCCAGTACAGCAGCACATGCACCCAGCTCTGACCACTATCAGCAAATGTCTAAACAAAGACAAGACACTGCAGTGTGAGATGTGGTCTGCATGAGCAGCTGCAGCAAGGACTGTGGCTTCCTTTCCCAACCACTGAGACCCAAGCTGGAGAGTTTACTCCAGAGCTTGTGGCCAACTAAGTGGTCACAACCAACATGCACTACTACCACCCCAAGCCTGGGGTTGTAAAAGGGTGTGCAAATGCAGCCTGTGTGAAGCAATTTCAGGAACTGTTTATCAGTAACTGCACTTTTGGGGATGAACTGCAAACCCCTGGAGTGCTCTGGCTGCAGCTCCAGCAGAGCTGACACCATCACACACAGCCAGTGTAAGGGAAAGGCCCAGGGATCCTCCCTTCCCCAGCATGCAAACCCAGGCTGTTCCTGGAACTTGCCCTGCTGATCACCCCTTTCTAAACTAATTCAACTTACTAATCCAATAAAAGTTTGCTGAGGTGTTGGTTTCAGTTTTTTTTAGATAAACTCATCAGGTTTCTTGGAAGCACAGCTCCAACCACCCTATGACTTAAGCAGCTTTTAGAAAATATATTAAAAAGACCAATGGCAGAATTGAGCTCTTGTTCAAGTAAATGAATAAAATTTCTGCTTTAAATGGAAATGTTCTACTTTCAAAACTTAGGCCAGAACACAAATTGTAAATCCAGCCCATCCTGCCATTAGTTGAAAGAAATCACCTACCCTCCTGTCAGATTCCCATAATTCATCTGCAGCTCAGATGCAGACCAGAAAAAAAGGCAGCCTGAAAAGGTGCAGCCAGCAGACAGCCCCAACTGAAACGCTCCTTGTTCTGGAGACATCCCTCACCATTACCTGCTGCTTCCACCCAAACCTACACTGACATTTGATTTTGGCTTTTCAGCCCCAGGATTGTGACATGCCTCAGTCCCTAGGGCTACACTTGCTATGCACCCACTGATGCCTCACTTGTGCTGCTGAGCTGAAGAGTGACAGACTTTTGACAGACTCCTGACCATAAAAGTGAGGATAAGCCACCTCTGTATGCTACAAAAACCCAACAGAAGCCACCATGTGAGCTCAGAGCTTCCACCAGATCCCTCAGATGGGCAGGAGGGTTATTTCTGTGTGGGTCTGCTGAAAAACCATTAAGGTCACCACTAGATCCTTCCTGCCCACACCATGTTCTTGCAAACGAATGCATTTCTGTGGCACCCAGAGCTGCAGTGGTCTGTCTGTCTGTCTGTCTGCAGGGTGAGGCTGCTGGAGCACTGGGCAGCATCACGTGCAGTCAGCAGGCTCCTGTGTAGCCCAGCAGCTGCAGGGCTCTCAAGGGCACAAGGACACTGGAGGAGAACCAGCTGACCAGTTTGCAGCTTGACACCAGCAGTCCCTGGGAGTCACAGCCCCATTCCTTGAGGAGCACCTCAGATCCACCTCTTGACATCTGGGATGCAACAGGCTGGGAAATCCTTTGGCTGCTGGCTCTGTTCACATCACCAAGCTGGCAGGGAGGTAACCTGATCTTAACTAGTTCCACAGGGCATGGGATCACCAACTCAGCATGCTGGCTGAGAGACACCACAAGTGCTTAAAGATTGAGTCAGCACAGTTTCCTGGATGAAACAAATTCACAGCACTCCCTGCCTACAGTCCAGGCTGTGTGAAGGAACCACAAATGATTTTCCCATAGGATCAGAATTTTTCCACTTAACTCTCTCAACACTAAACTAGACTCCAGCTTAAACTGAGTGAGAGAAATGAACCACCACCTACAAAAGAGAAACACATGGTTATTCTGCCTTTCTCCAACTTCCTGATCAAAACCTCCATCCCCTTTCCACTGTCTCAGAACAGTTCATTAGATGGCTGAGATAATGGAAATCCCACAAGATACGTAACTGCTTTTGTGGTCAGAGATAAATATTCCTCAATATGTCACAAGTGTGCTGAGCATCCTCACACTGAAAGTGATTTGTATTCAAGTCCCTTCTCCTATCAGAAGGGAAAATGCTCCAGAGAAACAAAATATGTTTTGAATATGTTTTCTTGGTTTTTGGACAAAAAGCTGCTAAAAGCAAGTGTAGCCCTTTGAAGTTCTTCAAATTAACCTCAGCTGTCCACTCCACTGCCTTGCCTATCACATTCAAAAGCTGCCAACAGAAACACCAGGAAGAACAAACTCTTACTGGCACTGAAGATCGAAGGACAGCATAGAGGACAGCTACTTTCAGAGGCTGCTCCCTCCCAAGGGTGTGTCCTCCCATTTATTTCTCATTTCCAGAAGTGCTAGATCAGGGGGTGGGAAGGGAGGGAAGGGTTATTTCCTGCCACATACAGCATCTTCTTTTTTATAGCATGGTTTTCTCCACACCTGAAGTGGAAAGAGACATATTTACTTCCCTCTGTTATAGTGATGAGCAGCAAACAGCTCATGCCAATAAAAAATACCTTATGCTAAGACTGGCTGCCGAAAATTGAATTCATGTTCCATGTTCCTTACCAAACAAATAAATATTTTTAGTTTCACAGCTACCAAAGGCTCCCGAGAACACCAGATCCAGCTACACAAGCCTTGAATGCCTCCAGATTCATGGTTGTGTGAAGCCAAAATAGAAAATAATCCTTTGTGTGGCTCCTTTCTGCCTAGATTCACTGGCCTGGCAGAGTCCTGAATAACAGGAAACCATTTCCAAAGCTGGATAAGCACAAAAAATTCTTCCACTGCTCCATGAACAATCTTCAGGAGAATGAGGAAAAGTTTGTCAAGGGTTTGTACATCACAGCTGTGGCACATCCTGTGACACAGTGTGTGCAAAAGCTGATCTGACCTCAACGTTTGCACAATGCTGAAGAGCAAAGCTGGGCTCTGCTTCACTGGACAGAGAAGTTGGAGATTGCACAAGAGAAGGATCACAAGGTGATTTGTAAAATGTCACCAGCCTTCCCCAGTACTCCAGCTCCTGGCCTCCAGGGATTCAGACTGTTTGATTTCAGTACCACTGTCCTCAGATGATGTTCCCACCCACAAGTTACAGCCTTTATCACATGGAAGCTTTTCAGTCACAGCTGTCACAGTTCCACACCCTAAACCTAAATCTCCACATATTCCATTTTGTATTGATAGAACTGGCTATGGCCTGCAGCAATTGCAGGCAGTAAAGTCTGCAGCCACTGTACCTGAATCCCAACAAGGCTCACAAATCAGAATCCTCACCCTAACATTCACACTTCCTTGATAGCACAAAAGAAATGTACCTTTCAGAAATGGAAAACTGAGATGCAGCCCTGAACAGCCCAACATAACATGGCAAGTCCATATTATATCAGAATAGAAAAGCAAATCTGACTCTCAAGCCTGTACTAAAAATATTTAAGTTGGAATTTCTCAGCCTGAATCTGCAGTCTGCTATGTGGTGGCTCCACCTGCCACTAAGTCTTTTGTCAGAATCCTCTCCTTTTGGAAGCAAACTGACTGGTGTTCAACAGGCAGTTATACCTAGCCTTGTAAAAGACCACAAGGAACAACTATCTGCACAAATTAGAGAGTCTCCATTTCTCTTCCTGTGTGTCAGCTGTGAAATTGGAAACAGCTTTGGACTCCAAGGAGGGTAAGTACAGCCTCTGACAGTCTTCTCCTGGAGTGGCTCTTCTTATGCAAGATCTATTTCTGATCTCTGCCTGACAGCAAACACATCCTCAGGCATTTCCAGGAAGTCCCAGACAAAGGCAGCAGCAAATGGCCAATCCTGACCCAAGAGTCTCTGGGAGGGAGGTGAGTTGGCTCAGACTAAAGCCAGGGACATTGCTCTGGACAAACAGGAATGAAACGGCATCCTGGACAGTTTGGTGGGAGGAACAGACTGGAGGGAGTGTAAACATTTTACACAAACAACTAAGCAGTTAACACCTCACTACTGACCTGGGCTGGATTGCAGCCAATGTTCTAGATGGGAAAAAAAAACTTAACAAACCCAAAACCACTAGTAACCAATACACTGTCTTTTTTAGTCCTTTATTTATCCTTACACATTCAAAATATTAAGTTAACCCTTCTTGTGCACGTTATAAGAATTTTCATATGCTGCTGGCTTCCCTCAAAGTTTCTCGAAGTCCAACAGGATCTGCTCTCCTCTGCCAAAACAAAAAGTTACAAACACCAAACAAGCAGCCACTGAACTGACCCCCCAGGGAAAATTTCCAGCGCCAAGGCCTCTGGACAAAATACCAACTCCCTTGTATTCCTACAGGAAGAGGGGCTCAGCCAAGCCAGCTATCTGAGGAACCAGACCCTTCCTGCTACACCAGCCTGCAGCTTCTCCACAAGCACCAGGTCAAAACACAGCACTGCCATTCTACAAACATCTGACAAATCTGGCACAAAGGAGATCTCCACTGGACAAAAGAGTCCAAGGATGGGAATAGAACCAGCAGGAAACAAGACACTGGATTTTAAACCACAGCTCTGGTAACAAGAGCTCAAGGCTTGAACGCAGAGGCGTGCAGCACCTAACTACAACAAGCAACCCTTTACATGCCCACTGAAAAGAGGGTAGACAAGGGCATTTTTTAAGCCCTGTGTTGATATTTGGTTGAAATTTGTACAACTGAAAGCTGTCATAAAAAGCACTGAGGTTACAACACATGCTGATCCAGGACTGGATCCCTCTTCCAAGCAGCAGCTTAGTGTGAAATCAACGGTGGCAAATCACAACATTGTGAACACACAGCAGTGGTCTCCAAATCTCAGGGCAGCAGCAATCCTGGTGTGCTTGTGCTCCAGAGCCCTCAGGTGGAAACGAGAAGGGCGTGGGTTTGACCTCTCAAGGGGACCCCTCACAACAGCTGTAAAGCACTTGTCAGCTTGGAGATCATAATTTGCTAAGTGCCGATTGTAACTCATCTAGGGAAGGAAAACATGTTACATCAGGGCTTACAGGAGCACAGGAGTTCCACTGGACAGTGAGCACCCTGGAGTGAAGGATACAGTTTCATAAGATGCAGAAAGGCGAATTAACAGCTCACCACTGCCAAAAATGGAGAGGTTTTACTCCCTCTTCCAGACATGTGCTGCTGCCACTTACTTGTGCAGGCTCTGGCTCTGACAAGACCCCTCTGTGAACCAGTCCAACAGGATATACACCCAGTGGGAAAAAGCTGACTGTCTTCTCTGGGGTCAGGGAAGAGAGGAGCACAGCAGTCAGCAGGAAGGGATATGTCAAACAGCATGTCAGACAACACAGAGGAGAAAGGATAAGTAAAAGTAAAGCCCTCTCCCCCTTGAGCAGCAGCAGGACCACCACCTCAGACACCCCAGCAGCACACAGGTACCACACAGCCAGGAACAGCACTGCTAAGGATCCCTGTGATCCTCTCCATCTGCTTATGTAAAAATGGGCTTGGACACAGTCACAGACAAATACAGCCAGAGCTTGCACATTCCAAGTTAATTATGTGCCTTTTCAAAAGTAACAGAAACAGGAAAGCATGTGGACCCTATTACCAATAAAGGGAAGAGTAGGATTTGCATGGTTATGCAATAATGGACATGGAACTTGAGGGGAAAAAAACAGCATCTTTTAAGCTGTGGAAATCCTATCCAAGCAGCATAAACAGATCTGAGTATAGACCCATCTAGGCAAAGTGCCAGTTACAAAATTTGAGACTCACATAAAGATGATGAAATAAAGGACTGAAATACTAGTGTAAATTCTGAATTCATTAAAAGAATTCTGAATTCATTAAAAGCATTAGAAGAACCAATTCTGCCAATGAGATGCAGAGTGCCCTGGCTACCAGCAGAAGGAGGACTCCAGTAATAAAGAATAGGGACACTAAAGAGACTCTGTAATCATACCCATATTTAGTACAGTCTTATTGAGGCATTCCTATCCTGAAGGCTCTTAAATGGGATATCAGAATGCAGACTTGACAGATTTTAGACCTGGAAACACATATTTTTCATTAGCTTCAGCAACTTCCCATTCAGTAACTAACAAGCATAGCTCCCAAAAGCATAAATGCAAAGAATATTCAACAAATGCAAATCTACCCTTAAAAAAGCACGGTATCTCAAGATTTAAAAGCCTGTGTCAATAAGGAGAGACAGAGTCCCAGCAAATCTCACCCAGATAAAAAGTTCGTATATTGAGATATAAATAAAGACTTGCTGGCTTGATGGGTTGTTTCCCTTTTTTTTTAATGGGAACTTGTGTCAAATGTGGTTTAACTGGCTTGTTAAAAGTCTAATTATTAAGGAAGTAGTCTCAAAATGGTGGATGTTTCTTTTAAAAAGTTTTCATTTCTGCAAAGGTTCTCTGCAGCAGGGTGGGAGCAGACTTGGAAGCAACACCGAAATCTTTGTAAGCCAAAAAGTGTAAGTCATCATCAAAAACTGACTTTACACAAAGCGCTGCCAAAAGCACAGTGTAAACTCACAGAACAGGGCAGGGGGAAATGACAACAAAATATTTCACATTTTTCAGTCCTGTGGATGTTGGTACTACTTATAACTATAATAGGTAGAAAGTTTTAAAATGAAGCTTTCAGTCTGATGAGCACTGCACTGTAACTTAAAAATAACCCAAGTTATTGCAGATAGCGGGCAAGCAACAGCTCTGAAAGACAACAAAGTACAAGGGGCCAAGAAGCACATGGTTAAAAATCTAGTTAGAGCAGCTTCTTTCCACTTTAAAAGCAGCTTCTGGGAATGAAAGGAGGACAGTGTTTCAGAAATTAACGTGGGAACTGGTCCCCCAGTCCACTTTGGGAGATGTGGGTGGCAATTCGATGGAGACTGCTGATGGCTCTGTAGCTGCAGAGCTCTGACTGAGGGGTGGTTTTGGGTTTTTTTTAGCATTGGCAGAAGAATGTGGCTCAAAAGTTTCACAATGTCATGACACTGGCCCACTGCAAGAAAGAAAATTGTTAAATCTAGATAGAAAACTAACATTTTTAGAACTGGAGTATATTGGAGCAGTGGATGGAGAAGAGCTGGAGAGTGTTTAAGGTTCTCTTATCTCCTCTTACATGAGAAGGTAGATGACCCATCATTGTACCTGTCATCTGGTATCAGGACACAAGTACCAGTCACAAGTCTCTTGCTTGTTTCAGCAGCAGCAAGAGAAATAGTGAGGATATTTTACCAAGAGCAGTATTAATAAAGCAATTAAAAGCATGACAGCTTCTTCATTTCAGTGCCCTGAACACAAGTTGTTGTTGTTATTTGATAAAGAAAAATTTTATTCTATCAACCAAAGGTTGTTACTCACAAGAGAACTCTTGACTGCAGAAAAGAAAAACTGAGAAAAAAAATTCCTAAGATTAAAAAGAAAGTAGATTTTTGAGAGGTAGAGATGAGTAAGAGAGCCCGATCTCCAACACTGACCAAAAATGGAAATGGCAGCAATACTGAAATAGAAGCAGCATGAGAATAAACTTCCCTTTCAGAGGTACATGAAATAAATCCTTCTTCAAATTGCTTTCTAAAAAAGGATTTTCAGCATGATCTCTGATTGTCCCTCCACCAATCCTATGATAAAAGTCACCAATCCTCTGAGATAACTGGAGAGACTGTTCTACACAAGTCTAGAGAAGTCAAGACTCCCAGTGCCTACATATTTGCTTCGCTGAAAATAAGGTTGACTTCTTTGTCTCAGCTCATCATGTTCTTCCCTGCTATGCCCTGAACTAGGGCACAGAGGAAAAGAGATGAATTTTCTTATCCAGTACTTGGATGCACTCACATTTTATATGGATGTGTAGTTAAATCACATTCATCCCGTTACTGTTGGGTACTTTAAAACTAACCTGCTCCATCTCAAACCACAGTGGCATCCCCAGCCCTCAGAGAAACCCAGGGACCAGGCTCTGCCACTTACACACCCAATGTACCAAGGCAACGTCCCACACAAGCACAGAAGAGCAACTGCCCTCTCAGCAAGAACAATATTCCACTTCTATCTTTGTGACAAATCCAAGCCTAGAGTGTTTAAAGCAGCTGGAAAATAGAGCAACTCCAACTCCTTTCCCCCCTCCAAGATACAAAACAGAAAAAAACAAAAAAAAGCTGTTTCTGCCAAACAAGTACTGAATACACTGCATTCCATTTCATTAAAACAATTATTCAAAAGCCAGCCAAGAATTACATAAAGCTTCCTCCCTGCACCACCCCCAGCCCCTTCCTTCAGCCCCTCCTCCCCAGCAAACAGGCCTCCCAACCCTGCAAGGACAAGACCAAGCACAGGACACTGCTCCAAACACCTCACAGCCCCAATGGCTCTCCCACCCCACACACAGCATTTTCCAGAGCCAAGCAACAGAGTCAGGGGGCTCCAGCAGATCCAGCCAGCCCAGAAGCTCTCAGAGTTTCACACCACCACAGCCACACCACGGTGATCTGTTTCAAGCAGATTTCTCCTTCACATGTGATGGGAAAGTAGCATCCAACAAATGAAGCCCCTAACTAACCCTACTAGAAAGATAAATGATAACCTAACAGATTTTCTCTCAAACTCACAGCAAGGCTTTTAAGCGTGACCCTAAGACAGAAGGTGCTGGAGGCACTGGATTTAAGCAGTTAAGAAGTACAGGAGCAGCATGCCAGAGCAGCTGTGAGACACTGCCCAAGCAAACTGCTCAGAACAGCCAAGCAGCAAATCTCAGATTAAGCACAAGCAGGACAGACTGAAAACCACAAGCTTAGGGTTATAAGAACCTGACTGACAAATTCATCTCAAACTCCACACAGCCACTGCACAGCTCTCAGCCTGACTGACAGTGCTGAGCTCCTCATCTTTCACAGGAGAAATAAAAGGCAGCTTCTTCAGGCCAGTGCAGCTCACCCACTCACAACACTGAGTTGGCCACTGATAAGGGATTTCATGACGTGGATGAAATGGCATTTCATTCCCTCCCCCAGTGCTCCAGCTCCCTGCAGGGATCCTGTCTAACTGCTGGAGCTGCTCACAGCCGGGCAGAATAGTTCCAGCTGTGTGTCACACTGCCTGACCAGGCCTACACAGCCCAGAAAAAGTCTCCCATATAAAACCATAATGAACAGGAGCTTCAAACCAGAAACACTACTCTAGGCACCTTCCTCTTGGGGATCACCTCTGCCCAAAAGGCAGCAAAAAAACCAAAACAAACCAACCCAAACCTGGTCCCAAGGCAGCGGCTGGTGCTGAGAAACAGGGAGCAATGGATGCAACTAATGGTAAAACAAGATGAGCAACAGAGACCAGCCAAGCCATCATCTTATTCCAGTTCATGGGGCACCAGTAGCCTCAAGTGACATGCAGTTAGCCCTAGGCGTTTATGTCTGACCCAGCTGAAATTAGTGGCTTCAACCCAAAAGAAACCTTTTCACAGAGAAGCCCTGAACTGGTTTAGGACCATGAAAGAGGATAAAACAAGGGAGTACTAAGCCCCTAATCCACGGCAAATTATTTACAGCCCTCTTGCCCATGACCTTTTTCTACCTCTGGCTTCTTTCACCATCTCCTGCTCTTATTAAAACTCATCCTAACCACAGTCCCTGAACAACCACAAACTTCCCCATGGCACAAAGTGAAATTCTCTGTTCACCTTCCTCTTCAGCAATGGAAATAAAGCAAGATCCTGTGAGGCATCAAGACAGACACAGGATTAATTCTGTCTGCCAGCTCAGTTCTGTGACAAAAACACGGGACTGGTTTATTCCTGGAGCCCCCATACAGTCTGATTTATAGCTGAGCCATTTAAAGCACAATTCCCCATGCAGAGTGTCTTTCAGAAGGTTTATTCCCTGGAGTGCCATTTACTTTTCTTTTATGTTCTTCAAATGATTTGCAAAATGTTAGAGGTTTAAACACATGCAATAAACAGCAAAAAACCACAAGAAATCAAGCTACACTCCACTGCACGCTGCCAGCCAGGCACTCAGTACCTCACCCAGCAGAGCCATCTCTGCAGATATGCACAGTGAGAACACTGTGAGAAGTGGCATGACAAGCTGCACTGGACAACTTCAGACTATCTCAGCATCATTTAAATAACTTGAACTGAAATTGTCCACAGTGTAGAGACAGTCCAGCACAGGGAAAAAGGAGCCAAGCTCTAACAATGCAGGCTGCCTCCCCCTGTGGCCTGCCATAAGTTCTCTTGGCTCCTCAGTTTACAGTTGTCTCAAACTGCTTAGATAAATTTCCCATGTAAATTCAGAATAGTTACTGTCTGCTAAAAGAAAAAGCTGCATTTGTGTGAGCAGAAAAAGTTACCAGACTCCTAAACAGCACAAACACATAACCTCAGGGACTCAGTTCCTGTAACTGAAACACCAACACCAAACTTGTTCTGCAGCACTCCAGTTCCCATTTCAACTTGTTTGTTTCATTGGGATTTAAAAACACCCATGCCCAGAAGAGAAAGCACGGATTTTAACACCTAGCTGGTTGCTGCTGCTCTGGGGCCATTTGCAAAGAGAACGAGCATGAATGGGAAAAACAGCTAAAACTGATACAAGGAAGTCATCCCCCACCTCCTATTTTTATGGTATATCTTTAGCACACAACATTCCTTGAATGACTTCATGACGCTCTGTGGTAAAGGGAAAGACGAGGGCAGAGCCACTGCGGGGAACTTGGAAAGGAAAGAAAATCTTTTCTCCCTACTCACAGCCTGTCATAATGGGGGGTGAAGAAAGGATGAGCAATCAGAAAGGCACAGAGGGAATGTTCAACGGGCCTGAGAACGGAATAAAAACTTGTAAATCTAATTTAAACTTGCCACTGTAAACTTTTCCAGCAATGGTGACCAGAAAAGCTTGAAAGAAGCTTTTCAGCTGGAAGCTATTTCAGAAACACAAAGATCTCAACCAACATAACCACACGTTGCAGGTAAGGGGTAATTACCCCTGTTTCACAGACAGAGAAACAACATGCCTTAAGTTAGGGTACATTTTTGAGGCTGTGGAGAAATGGTTACCTTATGCTATATTAAACATAACCCACAGCTGAAGGAGGTAGCCTCACTTCCCAGTCCAATGTGCATGGAAAAAAAACGACTTTGAGAAGAATCAGCTTGCTGATGCAGTTAACTGTCCAACAGTTAATGTGGACACAAACAAAGGAGATGGCCACAGGGAACACCTCAGCAGCCAGCTTAAATCAGGTGAAACCAATTTGAGATCACAACTTATTCTCTAACCCATTCAACTTCAACCAAAGTGGAAAGTAATGCTGCCACTTCTTGCTTCTACTCTGCACTAGTGGATGTAGTAATCCTGCCACAGATGAGACAGTTCCCTACTTAACATTTTACAATGCAATATCCTAACAGTCACGATAACCTGTACTCCCAGGGTTTGTTACTAAACCTCAGTTAGTTAGGACAGGTCTGAAGTGAGCAAGGAACTCATTCCCTAATCACAGAGTGAGAAAGCTTCCACAGACAATGTCTCACTTTCAGGCAGCTGGAACAGAAGAGCATCTTCATTAACAGCTTCCGCATCAGACAAAAAGGGACACACAGGATCAGTGCACAAAGAGGGAAGCACAGCCTGAGACCAGAGCAGGAAACTGGGACCAGAGATCCTATTCACTCACACTGATTTTCCACTAGCACTCACAACTGCATTCAGAATCTGCTCTGGCTGTCTCCAAAGCTGCATCAGATTCTGGGTATCACAACTAACACATTAGTTCGATTCAAACTAGATTTGTTTTGTGGCCAGGGACAGCCTTTTTACCCCCTCTAATTTTAATATAAGGGTTTTTATCTGTCAGTCTGAGCAGCAGATCAGAAAACCAACTCTGATCTAAATAGAAATGCATTATTAGTCCTTGTTCTGCTGCCAGACTTTAAAATTTTAGCTGTCATTTCTACAGTTTCACAACTTGTTTCATATAACAGATAGATTTCAAAGGGCATGAGGTGAGGAAAATGGGTCCAGAAAAACTGAAGAATTGTGATCCCTAGGAAAGGAAGAAAAAGGAGAGAGAGAGAGAGAGAGAGAGAGAGAGAGAGAGAGAGAGAGAGAGAGAGGGAGATGAAGATGTATGAGAAGTTTCCCATTTGTTTCTCTAGTGGCAGAGATGGTGTCGGAGGATCAGTTTTAACCAGGAGGGCAGCTGAACACTCAGGATAAGTTGACCTCTCCCAGAGAGGGACAAAGGAGCTAAAGACAGCACAGAGTCCAGCCTTTCCGTGGAAATAGAGCAACAAGAAAAGAAGCCTCTCTCTGCATCGCACACTGCTTGAGGCAGAGGACTCCCTGTCTGAGCTGCTCAGGACAATGAAGTCCCTGTTTTACGAGGGGTCACAACAGCTAAGGAGCTGAAACAAGTCAGAACCCCATTGTGCAGAGCATTAGTTCTGTTTACAGCCTTCTCGCCCAGCAGCAGGAAGGACTCAGAAATCTGAGCCAGTAGAAAGCCAAGGCACCAAATTACTTTACCAGTGCTTCCCCTAATACCATTTCCTGGGTGTAGCTGACCTTAAGCAATTTCACAGCAAACTTTAGTCAAGTGACCCCAAAACCCACAGCATTTGACTCCCAAACGAAAGGAACTGAGTCAGAAACAGGCAAGCATCCCCCTCTGGAGAGGGACAGACAGCACCGCCCTGCAGAGCACAGCAATCTTCCAAATGTTAGGACAGATGACAGATGGAAACACATGCACCTCCCTCCACACTCCCATGAAAAATCAATGGCAAGATTGCTCCCTTTAAAGTCAATCTTGAGAGGATTAAGCACTGAAGAGAGGGTGGATTAGAGTTCCTAAAACAGAGGAAAACAACTAATAAAGCAAAATCTCTTGTGCCCTTGAACTATGCACCCAGAATTTTGAAGTCAAATTGCTAGAAAAACTTTATGCAAAAGAAAAATCCTTCTAGAAGTGAGAAAGCACACCTAAACAAAACAGCTCGCAATGTAGTTGACGTGGACAGCCAAAACAGTGCCATAAACACGTCCCCATTAAACAGATATAACTTCTTTGTAGAACACCTTTTACAAGCTCTGGTGAATGCTGTTTTGTTTTTGGTTGCAAAATCCAGTTTAAAAATATCTGAAGCCTTTGAAAACAATTTTGTTTTTTAAACAGCAGTAGAGAAGTGAGAATTTCGTCAAATGAAAGCTTCTAAAAGCCATTTCTGTCTGGAGTTACCAAAAGGTTTCCCAGTAGTATTTGCAAACAATCCTTTCAGAAAAAGGCTGTAAAAAACTTCTGGAGTCAAAATCAAAACAGTACTCTGACTAAAGCAAATGTAAAGTTTCTCTTCTCCTACTCCTCTCACCATAAATACATGACAGGTTCTACAAATTAGGTTTCTTCCTCTGCAACAAGCAGATCTGTTCCCTCATACTACACAGACAAGGCAGCCCCACAGTAACTCAACATCTCATTCAGTGTCTCATATTGTCTGAAGTGAGAATGTGTGGATGGTCACTTGTGTGCTGGAAGCACAGGCTGTGCTTTGGCAATCCCCTGAAAGGGCCAAGAGCCCCAAATCTGGATTCTCACTCTTGAGGACAAAGCTGTGCTCTCTGTGCCAATTTACAGCACTGCAGGACGGCAAATTCATTCAGCAAACTTCCTGTCAAACTCCAAGCACATCCGCAAACGCGCTTCCTCAGAGAGACTGCAGGGACTCAATCTGGAGGGAGACAAGCCCAGCCAGCTGCTCTCCTCCCCCTTCCCACCACGGGCTGCTCCAGTTTCCATCCAGCCCCAGCACTGCGTGTCCTGGGCCACGGAGGCTCCCCCAGAACAACTGGGTGCACAGCTCCAGCCTGCAGAAAGTTTCCTCTGTGAGCTTCTTCAACACTGGGGGAGGGGGGAAATGGGAATGAAGATTTTTTTTTCAACTCCAAACGAATCCTCAAAGCAAGACAAATCCATTCTCATACATTTCATAAACTCTCCAGTCCAAGAACCAAACTGAGATACTTCTGGACCTCCATTTTACAGTGGACATGTGCACACTGATCAAATGCTCCAACTCTAGGGAGAGGGAGGAGATTTTTGATAAAGGCAGGGAGTTAAGAACAGACACACCAATGGTCTCTGTGAGGGGTTCACTCCTGCCCAGCAAGGCCTTTCACTCACTGCTCATTTCTGCGCCACACAGATTGAGAAGCGAGGCATGGAAGTATCTGAGCTGATTTGACTTGACATCAACTCTGAACCTGCAAGTCCCAGCTCAATATCAAACTCCTTTTGGGCCAAAACTGCCCCTGGAAGCAGAGCAGCTTTGTCTACATGGCACTGTGCCTGAACCAACAAGTCCTGCCTAACCAGCTCGACTCTGGACAGAGCCAGTGCAGACGTCTGTATCCATGGCACAGTTAATCCACAACTCAGATAATCCACCCATAGATAATGAGGAAAGAAAAACAAACAACTCTCACTTGAGTTTGAAAGTCTGACTTATTTCAGGGGAGTTGTATCAGCACGGCACAGTTCCATTATGTGTGCATCCCAAGGTGAATGGCTTTAGAGCAGTAAGTGAGCCATTTTGGGCTAACAATGATTCACAGAGAGAAAACAGCTGGTGTGCTTTTCCGTGGTGAATTCTGTACACTACAGAAAAGCTTACAGAGAGAAGGGGTCACACTTTGTTTTGTTCAGCTGCCTACAGTCAATTAGATCTTGTCCAGTCTGAAAGGCTGTACAAAAATTGAGACAGACGCAGTGTAATTAAGACTTGATGAAATCAAGTTGCTCAGACTAAAAGTTCTAACTTCTGGTTGTCCCAATATACTTCAGAGCTCAGAAAAACAAGCCAGGCACAATTTCAGATCTTTTTCACAATTTCTTTGCAGTTTACCTCTAATTCTCCTAGAGAGCAAAGAAAAAATGTTAAGGGACTGCAGCAGCCTATTCCAACAAGTGGGAAGTCACAGTACCACTGTTCAGGAATGCAGCTCTTGCAGTGGGCACAGCGAGGCTCCCATGGTTTACTGAAGAGCATCCTGCTGAGACACTAAACTGGCCCTACACAGACCTGTATGCTCACCTTGAAGTGCTACTCAAGTCAATACACAGAATCCTGGGTGAATCCTGTTCTGACTAGCAATGCATTCCTGAACACGCTAGGAACTCGCACCACATCTCCAAGAGATAAGCAGAATGAGGGATATGAGAAAAGGTAAACAGAGCTGTCTCCACTTAAAGGAACAATAACCATGAGAAGAAGCTGCAGTAGAAATTACTTCTGTTTCCACCAACAGCTACTTCACTAAAGCAGAGGGTTTCATTCCCCAAGGATGACTCCTCCATGGGCACACCTTTCACCAGAAAGCCACACAGCAGATGGACTCCTTGCCCTGTAAGTTTTATCATTAGCCCAATTCAAAGTCTGTTTTCTGAAGGTGTGACCATCAGCTTAATGTCAGCACCATAATGTGAGCTTCCAGGTCCAGAAATAAACCTGCAATTTTCTTGGACTATATGTCGACAGGACGTCTGGTTTCTATTAAAGGTAGGATGGAAGTAACGGATCACAGCCCCTCCCCAGTGTCTGATTTAATCAGTTTCATAAGCGGAACTCAGTCGTCCTAATGCCTCCCAGAGCACAAGGGATTTTGGCAGATCCACACCCTTTCCGGCTTGGTACCAAAGGAACTCAAATTCTCTAGATCTTTCCCTTGAGACCAGTTGCCTGACATTTCTCCATTACACGGTTTCGGGAAACCAAACAATGCAGCCCACCTGGGAGAGGCAGAAGGAGGACAAGGATGAGCTCCGAGCCCGGCTGGGCTCCGCTTATCCCCCCAGGGCTCCCCACTCCATACCCGCGCAAAGTTCAGATCTCGCCCAAGAACGGGCTGGAGAGGCTGCGGCGGGGCAGGGGAGGCGATGTTTGCTGAAACCCGAGTACGCTCCGCGCTGCTGCGGGCACAGGAGCGCAGGACGCCCTTCCCGGCCGGGACAGCCATCGCCTGCCCTAGCTGCGGGCGGGCGGCGGCCCCGGGACAGCCCAGCCGCGGGGGCCCGGGCGGGGCGGGGAGCCGGGCTGGCCGGCGCGGTGCGCGGGGAGCGACACGTCCCCGGAGCGACAGGCGCGGCCCGAGCCCCGCGGCGCCGAGGGGCGCAGCGTGGCCGGGCGGGCCGCGGCCGCCCGGGGCGCGGCGGGGAGGCGGCCCCCGCTGCGGGGAACCCGCGCAGCTCGGAACTCACCCAAGTCGTCCATGGTGCCGCCGTGCCCGGTGCCGGTGCCGCCGCGCAAGGAGCCGCTCCCGCCCCGCCGGTGCCGCCGCCGCCGCCCCAGCGCCCGCAACTTTCCCGGCCCGCCCCCGCGCGCGCCCGCCCGCCCGCCAGCGCGCCCCCGCCGCGCGCCCCGCGCCGCCCCCTGGCGGCCGCCGCGGGAACCGCCAGCCCGGGCCGGGCAGAGCAGCGGGGTCGGGGCCCCGGGCTGGGAAACGGCCCCGGGACTGCCGGGAGAGGCCGCAGCGCCCGGAGCCGCCACCCGCGGGGCGCTGTCCCCGGAGCCAAGCCTGTCCTGCCGCACGGGAGCCGTCCCGCTCCTGCGGCCCCGCGCGCGTCCGGGACTGAGCGGGAACGCGACACGAGCCCCGCACTGTGCCCTGCAGGAGCCTTTCCCAGAGGAATTGTCCTCCCGGTACACTGATGCGGGCACACCGGGATTATTGGGTGCTGCGGCTGTGCCCCGAAAACCTTCAAACAAACATTTCAGAGCCTCAGCTGATTTACCCCATCCCAGGGAAGCTGGGCAGCAGAAACCTTTCCTGACCAATTTTCCATAAGCTGTGGCCACCATACAGGAAAGTCACCAGCTACTTCTCCTTTGCTGTGTTCAACGACTATAACAGCCCACCTGGATTTCTCATGTGATGATCTTGAACCATCATTTCCCACATGCTTTTCCTTTCAAACCTCTGTAGAACAACACTCCAAGGCAGCAAAGTCCTTGCTTTGTCTGAGCCACAGCACAGCCCAACCCTCATCTGATGAGTGTTTCCCACTGTGCTCCAGCCAAGTTGACACGGCAGTAAAGGCAGTTGCTCTGCCCAAACGTTCACTTCTTAATCTGATGAGAGCTACACCAAAAAATATCAGTGTGGGAACTGCCAAGGATCCAGGAAACATGACTCTTGTAGCTCTTTTCCTTACAAAATTACTACCAAGCCAGAGAATGTTCCCAGAACTGACAGCATGTCCTGTTGTTGAGCTGAGATTACGGAATTGTATTTCCATTAAACAGAGACCATGAGGTCAGCTGTGAGCAATCTCCAGTGCTGTATTTTTCACTCTCTAGGCACAAACATGCCCAGTTTCCCCTGCTAGCACAAGTCAGACATCATTATTTCCTGTGTTAAGTCATGCTTTAATGGGAATTATCGCTAGGGGGGCAGGGAAATATCTCTTCCCTCATCCCAGCCAATGCTTATGAATAGTCAAAAACCTCCAAGAAATTCATTCCAGCTTTTACTCCAAATACAGTTGTATTGGAGAACTAATATCCTTACTGAGATCTAAGTACAACACAAATGTAAGTAAAGACTTTCACTGCATGCTTCACCATCCATGCCAAAGATCTCACCTGACATCCCCTTGCTGGTCTGCCTCAGCAAAATGTAAAACATTATTTGGAGGGACTGTTAAATTTTCTCAAAATCCATCACTGGCTGTACAATGACAACTTCAGGATGCGTGTCCCCAGGTGGAGCAGCATAAACCACTAGCACTGACTGGTCACAGAGCAGATCTAAAGTCATTAGAAATATGTCCTTTCCTGGGGTCTGCATGTTTCCTCCACCAACATGTGACAAGCATGTGCCTCAACTTGGGTTGTATTTTTACCTCTGCATAAATAAAGTGCCTGCTGTGCTCTGTTCATATTGTAGCCTGGTATGCAGTTTTTATTTTCAGCTCCCTACGATGTCCTTTGGGAGTCTGGAAGTGAATGTAAATCAAGAAAGCAGTTTCTATTGTGTCTCAGGGCTGAAAATAAGCTGTCATAAAACCAGCTAGGGTTGCACCCACAAGAAATGGGTTATGTCCAAGATGCTCAGTGTTAAAAACTAAAAAATAAAGTCATTGTTTCTAAAGCTTTGCCTATGGCTTGTGCACTGCATTGAAAGGTGGGGTGGGAGGCAGGGCTGTCCCATGAGTGATACTATCCTCTAGGCATACTGCTTTTAAACCAACCTGCTCACAGCCAGGTGCTGTTCATAACTGAATTCTTCACACATTGACATTTCTTACCTAAAATTGCCAGTCCCTAACCCTCCCACGAGAGCTGAAGGAGTAGGGGCAGGTTAAAACCCCAGCTGCTGAGGCAACTCCTCAGTGGTGTGGGCTCAAGCCCTGTCCTTCCCAATGCCTTGAACTGCTGTTTCCTCATCATTGACCTGCTCTTTGCCTCAGACTCTCCCTGACTCACAAACACCTGCTTGCTGCTAGAAATACACAGCCTTCCTCTTATGCTGTGCCCTGTGCTGAGACATTTTGATTTACCCTTGTCTTTCACAGAAGGTGTAACAAGAGTTACCACCCCCGTTTGCAGATGGTAAACAGGGCTGGGAACTGGAAATGAAGTTATACAGTGAGTCAACATCAACAAAATGTTGAACTTTAGGGCTTCCTGTCTCCACACAATCCATGTTCAGAGTATTCCTGAGTCCACACAATCTGTGGCCAGAGTACTTGCTCAAGGCATCTTTCCCTCTTGTTGAAGAGTCATTTATTTACCAGTTACAGACCAAGTCCCTCAAAGGGCAGCTTAACCCACTGACCACACACAAGACCCTCAGAGTTGATGGATTAACATCCACCTGTGCCTTGTCATTTCAGACTGGCTGCCAAACAGAGGAGTGATCCAAGCTCATTTCATAACACCACCAAAGAAAAGCATCATTATTTTCAATCGCTGTCAGAGAAGAGAAATGAAACTACACTGGCCTGTGAGGCATGTTTAGAACTTACCTGTGCACTTTCCAGAGAGTGACTTGAAACTGCAGAGCAATGACAGCACCTTCATTGCAGTGTGTGCCCTCTGTGCTGTGCCACATGAACATCATGCAAGGGCATTTTGCTCTTTCTTCAGGTGAATGCAAGGGAAAAAATTTCAATCAGAGCTTTAGGTTTCAGGCAATAGCAGTAAATCACAACATGCAACTCCCACATTCGAGGTCCAACTTCACACTTGTTGAAAGGATCTCTTACAGCAAAATTAACAAACTTGGTTTCTGGATGTAGGACATTGCAATGCAGATTGAAAGCACCACACCAAGGCATTATCACAGACAATTCTGGCAGCAAAAATGAGAAACAACCAAGTGACAAATCCAATACTTACCAACACAGTTTATAAGAATCGACGAAATTACCTGAAGTGTATGACTCACTGCAAACTACATATGCCTTTGCTATTTACCAGTGTGACTTATTCTGCCAAAGGGTAATGGTATCCCTATGCTTCAGGGTTTGATTTCAAGTGATGTTGCTGGCAATAGGAACAAATGGGGAGACAAAGGCAATCTATGAGGTTTCACTGTCACTCTTGGTCACTGTTGTGTATGATATCCCAGCATGACTGAATGTTATTTTTAAAAAATAATAGTAATTATTAAGAGGAAACACTGATGTTCACTACTAAGTTTTCTACTCTACCAAAGTTCAAGTAGCTGCCCAGCTCAGGGTCTAAGGGCAGGGCAGGAGCATCAGATGGCACACGTGGATCTGATTCTCTGCCCATACAGAGCATGTCAGAGGCAGGCTGTCAGCAGCAGAAGGTTCATCTCACTCACACAGAGTGACAGAGGGCAGCTGCTCCCACCTGCAGCAGAGCCCCAGCCGAGCTGCTGGGCAGTGGTCACTACTCTCCCTCTGCAGGGCCTGCCTAGCAACTCAATTGCTGCAAATTAGAAAGGATGGGTTTACTTATAATAGGCGTTGGCACCAGTAGCTGCTTTTTCCAGAGTAAAGGTTTCTTTGACAATAAAGAGCCTTTTTCTATTTTTTTTTTTCTTAAAGCAAGTGATGTCAATAAAGAATTGCACACAAAATGGAGTTTACAGTACTTTACACTAAGTGTTCCCTAATGGGTTTTTGAGGACTTCTGCAGCTGGGGAAGCACGATTCAGACTTTCCCTCTCCCTAGATTCCTCCCTTCCTGTTGAGAGGCTGAACTCTCCTAAGGATCCTGCTCTACAAGAGCTATTCCAGAAACCTTTCTCCCGCACCTAAGCCCCTCCACTTCCGTTTTCGCTGACCGATTCATTTTTCAGTAATTTTGAGAGAAAAAGAAACGAGCTTTTCATTTAACAGCGCCCTCATTTTATTAAACCGCTGTTTTGGCGGCAGCAAACCAGGACAGCGCCGACAGAACATAAACCGGATTGTCTTCCCCACTAGACTTCTCCAGTCGCGAGACAGAACCCACTCAGTCACACTCTTTACAGTGATATCCTCTCTTGATTTTCATCTATTTTTCACCAGAATTTTCAGTCTCCGTAGAGACTGTCAAAAATTGCCAATGCCGACTATATTTCAAGTCGTCATGGCGGGGTATTGGGAAAAGTTTTCAATTAGCAATAATCGCGCCTCGGATTAACCTCATTGGCTACGATACTGCCACTGCGCAAAGCTGACGGGGCTACCCCGCCGCCGCCGCCACTGGCCCCGGGGCTGCCGCCCAGCTCGCGGTGAGTGCCGCCGCCCGCCCGCTCCTGCCTGCACCCTCCCGGCTGCGCCCCCCGCCTGCCCCGAGCCCCCCGCGCTCCGCCGGGACCGGGGGGGTTCCGTTCTGCGCTCCATTCTGGGCCCCCGGTACACCCGCAAAGGCTGCTGGGAGGGAATATGCAAAGTAAGCGTGACGTCACGGCGGGCAGCCCCGCGCAGAACGAGAGGGTCCCTCCGCGCATCCCCGGTGTACCGAGCCCGGGCAGCCCGGACCGTGAGCCCCGGCCAGCCCCGAGCGGCCACCGCGCCGGGGAGCGCATCCCAGCTCGAGTCCCTGCCCAGCATGCCCGCTCCTGCTCCGCACAGGGCACTGTTTAAGAAACTGAGCGCGCTTTTCATAAAGAATTCGGTGTCTTTTTTTTTTTTTTTAACGTGCTGAACGAGAAATTATCAATGAAACTAGACGTGGAGTGACGCGTATACTGAGTTATCCCCACTTCTAAGAATAAGACTCTTAAATATGCCGAGTTATCCCCACCTCTGAGAGCGAAACGCTTGAATTCATGCCCTTACACTTTTCTGTACGTCTATCTTTTAACCACGCTAGATCCGCCTCCGTAGAGGCTCTCAAAAATTGCCAATGCCGACTATATTTCAAGTCGTCATGGCGGGGTATTGGGAAAAGTTTTCAATTAGCAATAATCGCGCCTCGGAATACCCTCATTGGCTACGATACTGCCACTGCGCAAGGCTGCCATGGGGCCGCTCCCTCCCGGCACCGGGGCCGCCGCGCCCCCGCCCCGCTCAGAGCGTCTGCAGAGGGGCCCGGTGCTCCCCGCCCGCAGCCCCCCGCCCGCAGCCCGCACAACACTGCGGCGCCCGGGGATGGACCGGGAGGCCACGGAGGGATGCACCGGGGGCCCGTGGCACCGCCGGGACCCGCGGAGGTTGCCGGGAGGGCAGTATGGTAATGAGCGGCCGGGAAGGCGCTGCTCGAGCCGGGGGCATTGCCCAAAAATCGCGGGTTTCCATCCTGGGAGGAGCGGGGCCGCTCTCGAGGAGCACCGGGGAGAAAGGGCGTCTGTCGGGTGCCACCAAAGCAAAGTCATCACCCAACGGTTTAAAACACGTTTAAACTCCTAAAGTATAGATCACTGAAAGTCGTTTAGACTCACGAAGCTGCCAAAAAGAAGGCTGCACTCCATAGCTAAGCCCAGGGGCAGAGGGACAGGCAGGGTGGCACTGCAGGATGCTCTTCTCCCTTGTGATCACAGAATTACACACTGGTACACAGACGCTCAGGCTCACCTGGTTTTTTAAATTACTGTAAGAGACCAAAAAAAAAAAGTATTAAAACTTTCTGCAATGTTTGGAACTGTTTAGCAAGAGCTCTTTGGTGAATGCATTTGAAAAGCAGTCGAAATCTTTAGAAAGAGCACATTGTCTGTAAGACTGCTGGGCATCCAGTGCACCAGGCTGCTACCATACAGCAGTCTGGCCTTCCTCATATTATTTGTTCCTCACAAATATAAGCCTCATTTGAAGAAAAACAAAGCAAACACAAAACCCAAACAAAACAAAAAAGAAGAAAAAGAAGAAAACCAAACACGAACTCCTTATTGCCAGGCAAACGAAACAAATTATCAGGTGATTATTGAGCCTGAAACCTGCACCGAGCAGGGAGGCAAAGAGATGGGTTCCTGCCAGGGTGCACAGTCGGCAGCAGACAGATCGGCACTGCCCTAGTTCCCAAGCTAGACGTATCTTTAACAGCCCTCAGCGGATTTTTCTTCAGTAATTTATTTAGCCACATTTTAAGCCTAAAACATGTTGGTATTGGTTAAAAGAAAACACATATTTTATAACGACAAGCATCTACAATGCATTTTAGCAAAGCCATCGCATGCATTTGTATCCAATAAATTCGGATTTTAACCTCACACACGCTTCCCTGAGGGCTGCTATGAATCTCTCAGCGTTCTCAAACTGCCTCAGGTGTTTGGATGTTGGGAGCACCTTTCGCTCCCCCTCTGCCTGATGGGAGCTGTAGTCTCTGTGCTTGGTGCACATTTCTCCCCGTGAACTACATTTCCCAGCGGGCTCCCCTTTCCGGCAGGCCAGCCCTGTCCTTCCGCGGCCGGGAGGCAGCACCATGACAGGTGAGTTCTCGGCGTTGGTCACCGCGCCGCTCTTCTCTCATCAGCCGCCTTCGGTTCGGCTGCCACCCCGTCCCCGCCGCTGTCACAGCACAAGGGACACGTGGGGGTCCCTATGGCGCGGGGGTCCCTTTGGATTTCTGGCCTGTAGCCGTTTGTAGGATCCTGTTTCTCTTCTACCTTAACCTTGCCTGATCTTTTCCTATGGAGCATCTTGGGTGTGTGCTAAAAACAAACTCTAGCCTCAGATCTCCGTAGGTACGTTTAAAGAGTTTCACTTATGTAAAGTAGTTTGGTTGGGTTTTTGGTGCTTTTTTTGTTTTGGCGTTCTTGGTTTTTTGTTTGTGGGTTTTTTGTTTTGTTTTGTTTTTGTTTTTTTTTTAATCTCAGCACTTTCATTTTACAAGCAGCTTTGTATTTGACAAGAAATATTCCATCCTTTAATATTTTCTCTTCCATAGTCCTTACCTGGTTCACAGCAGCTTTCAAATGTATCTGTAATTTTTGCTTTCTCTCTCTTGTGGGCCAACCCCTATTATATTTCTATTTCATTTTGCCTCTGAACATTTCCTTCTGAGAGATCTTTTGATGATAAGGGGCAGGAATGAAGAGTTTTCATCAGTTAAAGCAATTTAATTACCATCAAGCTGCCTTAACAGCCTTTGGGGAGCATCATGACACAAGTTACTCTCAAAGCAAATTAGTTTATTGGGAGCCTTTGTCCCTTCTAATGAATTCATATGGGAAATTAAACCTCTTTAGAGGGAATGCCCAACACGACTCCTGCTAAACAGCAAAACAAAGCAAAAATCATTGCAAACAGAATCACTGCTTAGATACAAAAAGCAGTTCAGACTATGGAGTCTGTCCAATCTTCCCTGCATTTCAACTGATGATGACAAAAAGCCTTGAGAACTGAAGACTAACTGAGGCAAATCTACCCTTTGCCACTAGCAACAATTTAGCATCACAGTGCTTGGAGCTGAACACCTCAACTTCAGCTGTATGTAAGCCCTCAGTTACCCACCAGTACTAGGTCTTACAGTAAACAGAGCAATATTTAAGTACATCTGAAGTTTAGGTGTTCAGGAGATCATCCCCTTTTATCAGTAAATAAAGTTCTTCCTCTGTCCTCCACATCTTGTACAAGCCCCCCTGCTTAGGGAGATTTAAGGAGGCAGAAATACCAGACAGTCAATTCTCAGGACTGTTGCTCTCAAAGCTTTTTGTACATTGTTTGCAAAACCACAGTAAGGCCCAGAAAGAGTAGTTTTAAAACAGTGAAATGGAGAAAGAACTGCAGACTGCTCAAAAGCACAAACAAAATCAAAGTCCAAACCCATGCACTCGTGTCTCAACAGGTCCTGCACACAATTCCAGGCTACTTAGTCAGCAAAGCCATCCATCCTGCCTGCCCCAGCAGGGCATGGCATTCCTCCCTTAAAGCAGGGTGTCCCTCCCATTCCTACCTGCCAGGCAGTTCCTTCTTCCCCAAACACTTTGGATGATCCCTTCTCTCTCAGAAAGCTCCTGTGCCTGCTGGAGAAGCAAAGCAGTGCCCGTCCAGCTCCCCACTGACTCTGGGAGGTGGCACCCACAGAAGAGAAGGTGCCAGAGGCATTTAGCCAGTGCCCTAATCATCTTCAGTCCCATTTCAAGGCCTGTTCTGCACCAGGCCTTTGTAAATAACAAAAACAAAAACCAACCAAAACATGCCACACAGGAGTAACTCCAGTCAAGGCCTTTGTCAGGGAAAAAAAAAACATTTTGAGGTTGTTTTTCTCTCCCTTCCTACAACATGTGTTAAGGATGGGGTAAATATAAAAGACTGATTTGGAGCAGGCAGAGTGTTAAAAGTGCAGAACAAGGGTCTCTTCTGGGGAGGAACCAGCCAGTGCCTCTGGGGTGGGGTGCTTGGCTTTCCTGCCATTTCCTCTGGCCTGCTGCACATACCTGGGAAAGGCTTCACATGCACAGGTCCTTCTGCACTCTTTACAAGCCCTCTTAGGCAGCCATCCTTCACACCAGGGTAGAACAGCAGGAACCCTGCAAGCCAGAGTTGTTAACTTTGTGCTCAGTGTTCCCCTCTTCCAAAAGAACATACTTGCATGCTGAGTTTTAGTTCACATTTCCAAAATAATCTGTTTCTTTACTAAAAAGAGAGCAAAGAATACTTAACAGCATAATTTCCCAGAGAATCACAAGCAAATGGCATTAAGGACATGCTTTTTGCTTTCTGTTACCTGCCATGTGTTCTGTTCTTGCCTTTTAGCTGAACATGTTCTCTGCCAGGAAGTGGTGTGGCATTTTCAGAGCTGTCAGACTGCATCATTGCAGATCCCGTTCTGTATCCAGAGCCTCTCCAAACCTGACTTTTGTGCCAGCCTGTCTTCCCCCAGATCCTGCAGAAGTGGAGGAGCTGCAGCACTTTGTTTCTAACTCCAAGAGGCTGTTTGTAATGACTGGAGCTGGAATCTCCACCGAGTCAGGGATCCCTGATTACCGCTCTGAGGGAGTGGGGCTCTATGCCAGGACAGACAGACGGCCCGTCCAGCACGCCGAGTTCGTCCGCAGCGCCAGCGCCCGGCAGCGCTACTGGGCAAGGAACTTTGTGGGCTGGCCCCAGTTCTCCTCCCACCAGCCAAACAAGGCACACCTGGTGCTGAGGGACTGGGAGAAGCTGGGCAAGCTGCACTGGCTGGTGACCCAGAACGTGGATGCCCTTCACACCAAAGCTGGGAGCCAGCGCATGACGGAGCTGCACGGCTGCACACACAGGTACAGCTGCTGGCACTGGGGGCTCTCAGTGCTGACTGACACAGCTGCACTGCCAGCTGCTGAGAAAGGAGGCAAAATCTTCACACTGCATTGCTGGAGATGACAGACACAAAGGTGGTATTGGGTTGGGGTGGAGAAAAAATCACAACCCAGTGCTGTTCACAGCATGGTATTTAAGAAACATGACCACCACTCCATTTTTTGGAGCATTATTTGGATCACTTTCCTTGAAACCTGCATCCATTTCCCCTTTCCTTGGTACAGCAGATGTCCTCTTAGTAAAGAGAACAAAGAGATCATGAGGATACAAGGATTATCCACCTTAGGCAGAGTGGATAGTGCCAGAATTGCATGGGATATATGTACTGGAGAAGGGCCATCACAGCCTGTCTGGGATCACCCAAAATTTCTAGATGAAAAAGCACAGCATGAACTGGGAGAGAGGATGCATGGCAGGGTTGAAAGCACTTCCTCTAGAGCATTCCTACAAAGCAACAGAGTAGAAATACATCTGCTTGACCTGTACTATTTGGTAAATAAATGTGGAAAATCATGACAGGCCTCCTAAGGAACAAGTTAGAGTCTCCAGATCTTCAGCTGACATGAAACTCTCTATTAAGACTTCGCCTTAATTTTCAGGGTTTTCTGCTTGGCCTGTGGAGACCGAATCTTGCGTTCTGAGCTGCAGGAGCACTTTGAAGCTCTGAATCCCACTTGGAAAGCTGAAGCGTTTGGGGTGGCTCCGGATGGGGATGTCTTCCTGACGGACGAGCAGGTGCGCACTTTCCAAGTCCCAGCCTGCCGTAAGTGTGGTGGGATCCTGAAGCCTGATGTGACTTTCTTTGGAGACACAGTGAGCCAGGAAAAAGTCAGTTTTGTACACCAGCGCCTGGCAGAATCAGACTCCATGCTGATAGCAGGATCCTCTATGCAGGTAAGTAGGTCTGCCTCCCAAACTGCGTTCCTGCTTCTCTGCCTGCAATGATCCTTGGTCCCACAGCTTAGGACTACAAATGGCTTGTGGATCAGACCAGCACTTGCAGACCTTCTTTGTAATTCATTTTTACTGTGGTTATAATCTGGCTTGATGGGTGACCTGTTTGGGCTTCCCTGTCACTCTTCGCCCGTCTACTTCATGCTGCTGTAAATACCTCCATTCACACCTCTCTCTGCTGCCTCCTCCATCAGGTCACAATTGTCCATAAAGGCAAGATACCTGATACAATTCATTCCTCACATTTTTTTACCTGAAATTTTTAGCCTCTGGTAGCTTTTTAGGCCTCATGGCACGCTGTGTAAAATACCAGGGTTTATGACATCTCATTCTTTATTAAATTCTCAATAAGAGAGCTGAAATATCTCTGCTGCTTGGGATTGTCCTTTGTATCACAATATGTTTTCTCCACTAGCCTCTTATCTATAAGGTAAGGTAGCTTCTAAACCATAGAAGCTTTTGTAATGGTGTTTATGTAAGATAATTTTTTTCCAGGAACAAGTTCTATTACATAAAAAAACCCTTACTCTTAACACCTCCCAGAAGAAGATAAAACCAAGGCTGCCTGATTGTGATTCTCTTGGCTTCAGGATACTGGATACAAATTCCTTAAGCTTGCACTTCTTAAGCTTATAATCCTCTGTACAGGAATGATTGAAATGCCTTAGGTTTGTTCTTGTACTACCTTAGCTGGGCTGTGCAGGAACCATCAAAGCGCAGCGTTTAAGTACCTGTGATAACTAATAAAAACTGCTGCAGAGATTTACTAAAAGACAAGGACATTTCCCTTCAATCTGCTCTGAAGTTTCAGTTTCTATGAAACTGCAAATCCTTCACTGACAGAGGTTAAAAGCTGTTCTATTCTGTGCACTCCTGAATGAAGACATTTCCTACCTGAGCTCAGTGCAGCTGCCTAACACAGCATGTATGTACAGCCCTTTTCCCATTGCCAATGGCAGCTATTTTATTCCTTTCTGTAACTCTTCTTTTGCCTAAGCTGCCTGTATTTTTGTGTTTTCTGCTACTCCTGCAGGTGTACTCTGGTTACAGGTTTGCTCTTGCTGCCCGGGAGAAGAAGCTGCCAATTGCAGTCCTTAACATTGGGCCCACCAGGTTGGATCACTTTGCATCCTTAAAGCTGAATTTCCGCTGTGGAGAGCTGCTGCCTTTGATTGTTTGCACATGACCCAGCCAGCTGAGCTTCAGTAGCTAGCAGGATTAAAGTTATTTTTACAAGGTGAGTACCTTCCCTGGTCAGTCACCTTTCAGGGTAAAAATATGGGTTCCTGGCTAAGGCTGAGGCTGAGATGTGCTGATTGACAAAATGTTCCCTCACTGCACCAAAAGGTGGCTGTAAATGTTAATCTGTAATTGTTCTGCTCTGATGGGCCATGATACTGTTTCCCATGATCATAAACAAGAAACATACTTAGTGCTAGCACTCCCAGAGAATTGGGTAGGAGTATCCAGAAGACTCAGTAGTGTAGAATTCCAATCCATTAGTGACCACCAGGAAGCTACAGGGGATCACCTGATCACAACTGTTGCCTTTGCAGTGAATTTCCTGACAATTCAAAAGCTGTTCCTGATTGAATTGGTCCAGCTAATCCTAATCAAACACTGCTGTTTAAAATAATCAATTTAGTCGATAAAGGAGCTTCTTTCTGCCTCTCCTGCAGGACTCATCTGAGAAAGGGGAAAACTCCAATCCAAGAGGCAGCTGTGAGATGCAGTGCACAGCAGCTGAGGGCACCAGGAGAGGGCAGCAAGCCTCACACGTGTCAGCCTCACCAGTGCTCTCCACTGAAACCATCTTCACGTATCAGGAAACAGAATGAGGATGAAAAAAAAAGTACTTTTCTGCCTTACCTTGCCGTTAAACAGTGCCTTTTAATTCACTGGGACAGGATAATTGGACTGCCATGTCTGAGGACAAAAAACCTTTTTTATAATTGTCCCCAGAGGAGAAGGGTGGGACGGGGATTCTGACCAGGTAATTTGAGGCTGTAGCACAGGAGGGCGATGTGGGACACTGCTGGGGGATCCAGTGCACTGGTGGGATACTGTAGAGTGTGCAAAGAGGAAAGGGAGGCAAGAGGAACTGCAGTGGTCACTATAAAGAAAAAAGGTTCAAAATAGAAACTGAACAAGAACACTGCTCTTGTAACAGATTAGTTGGAAGCACAAGCTATAAGGGCTGATGTCTTCCAGCAAGGAGGGGAAGTCAGCATTTCTCTCAACTGTTGGTTGACAAATTAAACTGCTTCCTATCTGACCCCTTGAAAAATTAAACATTGTTGAGATGCCAGAGGAGTTACTTGAAGTTAATCTGACCAGCACTACTTTCAGTGAGGCCACTACATTTTCCAGAATGCATTTTTGAAGATGCTATTAATTAATGAATAGCTAAGGAATCAATTAAAATTGTTTAGAAGACTGAGACTCTTTGCATTGTAATTTTCTCTCCCTCCCATGATTTAAGTACATTCTAAATAGCCAGTTTAGATTCTTCTTTTTCCACTGCAAAAATGCAGGTTGCAATTACTAGCAGCTGATGAATTAAGAGAGAAATACAATTAAATCTGTACAATAGGTCTCCCTCAGGAGGTAATCTCTGTTGAAAGGTGCAATTTCCACACTCCTAACAGGAGATCCATCACTAACTGGGTAATGATTTTTGTTGATCTTCAGGATGGGATTGCAAACTCTGTCAAACTGTCCACAGAGTAAAATACAGAACCTGGCACAAACTAGAACACTAACAGTTTGACCTGACCTTCTTCATGAAACCACCACTCCCCCATTCTAGCTCTGAGGGATTTAATTGTTGGGATTTTCCAAGTGCCCCCTCCTACTTCAAGTAACGCATCCTGGACTAATATTTTGACAAGAACTGTAACAAGCAGTTGGAAACAAGGATGCTAGAGTCATCTGCTAAAAGGTCGAGTAGCAAAGCAAGGAGAGTTGACCACAGGATGCAAAGTTCATTTTTGCTTTGTTGTTGATTCAAATCCATGCCAGGAGAGAGCAAATAAAGCAGAGAATCTAAGGGATACATAAGGCATCCAGTTTCTGCAGAAGGCAGAGGGCATTAAGATGCCTGATACGTTTCAAGCTTTGGCTGTATTGGGTTAGAGGAGAGACAGCTTCAGTTTGAAGCCAAGCAAGAACAGTTCAGGACTCCCACCTGCATTCTGCTTGCGTTGAATGGTGACTCCACGTTGCAGTGACTCAGGTTTCTGCTGCTTGGCAGTGAGCAAAGCTCACAGATCTCTCTCCATCTTTAGCAGTCCTGTCACAGTACAGCTGTCCCACCAACCAAAGCTGTTGCAGAAATCATGCCTAAAGCACAGCAGAGTCTCCACCTACACCATGTTTACATGTAGGGGCTTTCCCTGTAAGAAGAGACACTGATGCCTCCTTAGCAGAGGAGCTGGGGCTGAGTTTCTCACTATCCACATCATCCTCTCCCCCTCCATGAACCTTACACCACAGTGCTGTGTCAAAACCAGGGGCTGCAGGTTCAGTGCCAGTAGAGCCAGCATTTTGAGAAGGTGTGGGAGCATTGCCAAGCAGTCTAAAACAAGTCTTGGAATGAGTTCTGTGACAGGTAACTAAAGCTCCCTCATCTACCCCTGCCTGCTCTCCTGTTCTGCAGCTGAGCCTGTGGGAGAGGAGTCAGGGTGTGCCTTCAGCATCACTCTCAGATGAGTCATTACCCCAACTCTCCACTGTACTTTTAAGCCACCAGGACAATGACTCAGAATAAATGAAAATAACAGTAAATTTCCTCTGCATGGTTTATTACTATATGGTAATGAGCATATCTACAACAACTATATGAGGTTGAGATGAAGAAGTTCCTTCTTTTTTCTGCTAAGTTGATCTAGCAGTACTAAAATTGACCTCTTTTAGAACAGGATCAGAACACTTCACTTCTTAACATATTCCCCAAGATACCATTAAGTTTGCTCACATGAGAAATGCCTGAGAGAGCCTAAAATTCCTACACCAAAAGCCATGACATGAAATTAGCTGAATCAACAGCTTTTGCTCTTCTCTTTTTCTTACAGCTGTTCTTCCTGAAGCTTGGATAGAGGAGCTGAGAGTACGTTATAATGGATTTTTCTTCTGCTCCTCTGAAAGTGGGGTTGGAGTTACCAAAGCAAATAAAAGTTACTTCCTATTTGGCAAATCTTGTCTTTGTTTCTGGGCAAATTCTCAGAGCCATCTGTAAGTGAGTCCAGAAGTCTGAGGAAGGTATTTCACATACTGAGCTCCAGTGAGGGCAGCACAGAATGCAATGGCCCAGAGGGTTTGGTGCCCATGGTCTAAGTGCAGCCTCCCACATCTTACAGTCAGATTGCTCCTATTGACACACCTGCTTGTTCATTACTTCTAGAAAATTACCCAAAACCCAGGGCATGCAGAATTTGTGAGGTTCAGTGGAGTGAAGGTGACTAAATCCACCATCTAGAGTGTGCTTCTTCCCCTGTGACTGCCTTGGATGTCACCCTTTCCCAGCCTTTGCAGCAGGCAGGGAAACAGCAGAGTCAAGCCAGATGGGCTTTAAAACCACTGTTCCAGACTGTTCCTGCAATTCTGTGTGCAGCTCCTGGTCATCTTCCTTCCCAAGGAAAGGTACCCCAGTGCACTTCTTCCCTTCTGCACCACTAACCAGACAATGGCAGAGAAAAAGAGAAGCTGAGCCTGAAGAGGACGAGCAACAGTGCGAGTGTCTCGAATTGGTCTCCAGGCCCAAACAGAAACCGGCACAGGATCATTACCATCAGCAGAACTGTTTGCTCTCTGCACGTCTCACCTCAGCTGGAGCACTCTCTTTCATCTGTGCAATGCCCATGTAGTTAAGAGTAATTCAGCCCTCCCTGCAGAGAGTGAAAAATCTTGGCATAGAAAACAACAATAGAGAAAAGATAAGAGACTGAGGCTTCACTTCTGCAGTGAGCCCCGGGAGCTGCTCTCCCTCCAGCATCCCAGGCACCAGCTGTGGTGCTGTGTAGGGTCTCAGAGCTCCCCCTTGCTGAGCACAGGGATACCTGGCATTCCAGGCAATCCCTTTCTGCTTTGGAACACAAGTACAGACCAGCATGGTAGATCTTCACACACTCCTTGTACTCCCCTACACTGGCAGTTCAAGCAGTCACCAGCCCTGCTCTTACTCTTCCCACAAAGTTCCTCAAAGCCCTAATGAGCAGCTCTGCACAGCCCCTTCAGCTCCCCACCGGTGCGTTCATTAGGGCCTGACACTCTGCATTATGTGGGAAGGCTCCCCATGGATGGGGAATGTTTAGGTTTAATGGAGGGTCTTTCACACCACCAAAAGGGCAGGGAAATGAGAAGTGTGATCAAGGGATCAAACAGAAGTGCAGGCTTATAAAATCTGTATGGAGTAAGACAGATATGGAATATATTTGAGCCTTTATCTATCTATGGGGTTTGTCTAGGGAATGCTAGCATGCTCCAAATGCTGGATGCCAGGAGTAGATATACTGCTCACCTCAAATCTAGAATTCCTGTTACAGGCAAAATTCATACTGAGTCTCTGAAATGCTTCCAATGCACCCCAGCAATCTTCACTACTTGTGATAATACAGCTCAAAAGTGCAGTGTTCCTTCCAGATAGTGATGATATTTTACTTTTTTTCTCTACAATGAGGTTTATCACAAGGGGATTTTAGTAACATTTACTTAGGAGCTTTACTGTTCTACAAACAATAATTTCAGAGAATCTAAGCTAGTGAGTGAGTACAAGAGACCTCATCTTGCTCTTCCAGCCCTAAGAATGATTCATTTTTGCCATATGACAGAATCGCACCCAGGATCCTCAAGATTTCTGTGGAAGACTCCAAGCAGTCAGTGTTTCCAGAAAATTCACATAACACAAATAAGTGAGAAAAATAAGCAACAAATACTGGTAAAAAACCAGGACTCAATCTATCATAAAATGGAATGTCTGGCTGTGACACAATCCCTTCCCCTTTTCAAGGAAAAGAAGAACTAAATGCAACTCACTATCCTTTCTCAATATCATTCTAATGCCCTTACAGATACATTTACTTTCAGAAGGAAGGCATTGCAAGTACCTTTCAATAACATACCAAGCCAGCTTCTTCTTTCTCCATTTGTTTCTCATTTCCCAGAGAACTCTCAGGTCCTTGGGGTCTGCTCCATGTTTGGGTACAGTTCATTCTGATGATGAACCGGCGCCCTCCTCATGCCCTGCCAGCAAGCAGGTGTGTGTAGACCCTGCCCCAGGAGTTCACCCACACCTCCAAAAATATCTGCCAGCAAAACCGGTACCAAGGGTGGGGGGCAACTTTGGCACAGGACCTTGGCAGGGCTGGGAAAGCGGGGCAGATACCGTCCCTCAGAGGGGCTCCCTGCCTTCCAGGCTGACATTACCTCCTTCTCTGCAGCTCCTGACTGCGAATAGGGGAAGGGCTCCCCAGGGTAAGCAGAGACCCTCAGGAGAAAGGAGCACCAAAAGGCTCAAGACCCTCACGCAGCGATGCCCCGGGGAAGAAGGACAGCCGTGCTGCGGCTAACGCGTGGGCAGCCCGAGGCGAGGGCGGCTGAGGGAAGGCTTGAAGGGCGCCCTCCGGAATCCGGGGAGAGTGAGGGCGCCGTGAGGGTGAGGGCGCGGGAGAAGGGCGCCCTGAGGAGCCCCGTGAGGGTGAGGGCGGGCAGGGACGGTCGCCCCGAAGAGTCCCGGGAGGGTGAGGGCGGGCAGGGGCGGTCGCCCCGAGGGGCCCCGGGAGGGTGAGGGCGGGGAGGGAGCGGTCGCCCCGAGGGGCCCCGGGAGGGTGAGGGCGGGGAGGGAGCGGTCGCCCCGAGGGGTCCCGGGAGGGTGAGGGCGGGAAGCCACAGCCGCACCTTCAGCAGCCCCGCCCGCGGGCACCTGAGGGGCGGGGTGGGGCACGCGAGGCCCTGAGCAGGTGCGCCCCGCCCCCGCCGCCTCCAAGGGCCAATCAGAGAACGCGGGGGCGCCTCGGGCCCCTCACGCGCCACACAGGGCCGTGGGCAGCGGGGGCGGGGCTTCCCTCTCTCCCCCACGCCCCCCCCGCCGCCCCGTCCCCTCAGCGCGGCGGTGAGTAGCGGCCCCGAGTATCGGTTTAGGTTATTTATTTGTTTATTTTGGCCTGCGACTGCCCACAGCCACAGGATGGTGACTATTTACAATATTTGTCCGTGTCCAGATGCTTGTGCTCGGGGTTGTAGGGCGCCTTGGCGAAGCACATGGCAGCGGTGCGGTCGCAGTTGCAGATGAACGCGGCGCACTCCTTGTTCTTGCCTGGAGGAGAGAGGGGAGCGGTCAGAGCCCGCGGCTCCTTCGCCAGGCGCTGCAGAGGCTCGGGCTGGCATTTCTTCTGTCACGGTGTGCCCGTTTCACTGCTGCCATCGTTCTAGGGGAGAACAGGCTTCTGCCCACTAACCCAGTGCCCCTAAAGCTGTGTGTTCCAGCCAATCCATCTCTCTCCTTGCCCCTTCTTCCCTTGCCTGCAGCCTTATCTGCCAACCTCTCAGCTCTTTACCTCCGTTCCAGAGCCCTGTAAGTCTCCACTATTCATCAGAGGTGTCTGGCAGAAACTATATAACAACGCCAAGTTAACATGCTGGTCTCTTGCATACTGCCATTAGAAGGCCTCCCAGAAAAGTACTCAATCCCCTGGAGACTAGAGAGGCTTCTCTATATTCTGTTGTACCATATATCTTCACAAACTTTAAATTGTGGGCTATATAGAGAATACTCATTCCAGTGCCTCTTTGAGGTGCCCTCTTTCTAATGACCAGGTCCCCTGGCAAGAGCTTGCACTTGTGCCTTCCTGCCGCAGAGGTGTGAGTGTAACACAGCCCTGCCCTTTCCTGAGAGGCTGGAGAATCTCTGGGGTGAAGTGGAAATGGACGTACTGCTGCATGTGATCTGCCCATCAGAGCAGCTGAAGTGGTACAGCTTAGTGTAGGGGTTGTCCAGGAGGAATTTGCAGGATTCCATTTTCATTGCCTCTGAGTAGCAGCGATCATGGGTTTGGCAGCACCTGGGAAGCAAGGAGAAAAAGGTTAGAAAATACTAGAATCACAGGCTCAACTGACCTGTAAGACACACAAATACGTTAGATTTGCTTTGACAAGGCTCTTGACACTAAAAAAAAAAAGATACCCAGCAATAAGAGGGCAGACACAAAGGACCTCAAAGGGATACACTTGTGCCAGCTCATGGTCCAAGAGGTACCTGGTAAATACTTACGGGAGCACCTTCACAGTTGTCTATTGGGCACAGGGAAAGTCAAAGCCAGTGTTTACTCTACACGTCCCTCTCAGTGCCTGGTAGCTGACAAGCTCTCAGCCAACACAATCCAAGACTTGGCTGCCAGATTTGTGTGTCTCTAAATTGCCCGTGCCATTTCCTAGCATTTTACAGCCCAGCCTGTAAATGTTGATGGTCAAGCACCAGGCAGAGTGTGCAGAGCTGCATCCAGGCTGCTGGCCCAGCACTGCTGCTGCAAAAAAAATTCTGGAATGAGCACACTGTGCTGCCATAGAAGAGAAGAGCTACTGTAATTATATTTTATCTTAGTAATAAGGCATCAAGGTGTGACAGACCACATCCTTTTCCCCTGAATCCATCTGTGAAAGAAAGCTTCCTTCACAGTAGCCAGAGAGTTTCGTAAACGTTCATAGGCAGGGCCAGCTGAGATGAAGCTGAAGCAGGAAAGTACAAGCAAGGAAAGAGGTGTGTAAAGGCAGAGTCGTACCTGTCGAGCTCGTCCACGGGAGTGCCACTGCCCCCCAAGCCGCAGTAGCAGCCGTAGTGGTTGAATTCCAGCAGTGGGTGGCTTTGGGGCAGGGTGCACTTGATCATTTCACGGAACAGCCACACGGCCCGGGGCGAGACCTCCTCGGCACTGGCTGCACCCACTGCGGACAGACAGACAGAGGGGGGTTAGAGTCAGGTTTGGGGTTACCTGGGCCAGGACGAGGGCACCTACACACCCGACAGCAGGAAAAGCAGGGCCAGGAACTTCATCCTTGCAGCTCTTGACACAAACACTGGTGCCAAGGGAAATGAGTCTTTATACAGCAAGCTCACCTTGACGTGGTATGAGATAAACCAGCCAGTATTTATGTTACTAAATGCAGACTTCTTCCATCAGGGGCTGTGGGCGTCAGGTTGTGGCGTGACCAGTTGAAGGCCAATTGAGTTAAATCCATAAAAGCTGGAAAGGCAAATATTTGCTCTCTAGGATTTTGCTATTAAATTCTTGTAGTATTACTATTAGAAGTCAGCCTGAAAGATCTGGATATTTTTAAGGGCTCTCTACTAAAAAATAATATCAGTATGGTAGTTACGTTGGGAATTTCTGGCACACTAATAACCACCTGCCACTAATACTTGCATTCTCTTTTTATGGTATCCCACATATCATTAATCCTGTATCTCTCCATGGGTTCTCCTGGCATAATTCAGAGAATAAGATACAGGTTGTCCACTCATATCAAATGACCATTTGGCATGAGCTCACCTGAAAAAAAAAAAAAATCAAGCTATTCTTTACTTTAAAACCACAGAGGAGAAGGAGGTACTACTAGACAAGAAATAGGAGCCAAGTGACCTGGAAAACCTTTAGGTGGTTTAAACAAGGAGTAGTATCTGGTTTTATGTGGCCTTAAGCAATCTACATTGGAAATGAACCAGGCTTAGAAGTTTCAACATACACAGCAGACTTCAGTGACTTAGAGCAGTTTCTCTTTCTCCAACACCAATGCAGAACCCAGTTAAGAACCTTTGATTTTCTATGCCACAGGATGAGGAGAGTTGGGAACCTTGAAAGAAGTTAAAAAATAATGGGTAAGAAAAGTCTTCCTGGAATCAGTCAGGGGTAAGTAAAACAGTGTGCTCATATTTAGATCCCAGAGGCTCTGGCATTTTCAGGGCTACAGGTCTGACATTTTTACACTCAAGATATGGTTCCTAAACATGGTTATCAAGTCTGCATTGATAAACAAAGCACCAGAGAAACACAAAGGCCACCTTTCTACAACAGCCAAATACACCAGGGTGCTCATGCAGGAAACTTTGGGCTCACATCCCACCAGTAGGTTCCAAAGGGTTGATGAGGACGCCTTCCTCCTCATAGGGTCTGAAACTACACCAGGACACCCACAGTACCCACTGGATGTTGACATATCCATAGGACATCTAGGCAAAGTTAGACATGGTGCTGAACAAACAGATCCATTCTGACTTCTTTGATCTCTGCAAGTGCTCCCATTCTGGGGCTCCCCACTCATGGGTTACCTACAGCTGAACAGATGCTGGGTTGATTTAAGATTCTCCGTGTTCTAACCCAATACTGAACAAACATTAAAGGCTGATGTAAAGAACAATCTGTACCACAGTTAGTTCAGAAAAAATAATTTTGTCTTTTGCCCACATATCAATCTGTCAACTTTCCCTTCAATATCCACTTAAGAGATCTCTGTCTTCTCTGCTTTTAAAATTAAAAAAAAAAATTGTTTTCTTACCTATGAAACTTAGGAGTCCGGTTCCTTTTTCTCTGTTCTCTGTATATGATGTATTATTGATGTTTCCTAGAAAATTTCCAGTCAACAGGCCTTTTTAAAATCATAAGTCAACAATTTCCTACATTTTTAGTTCAACAAAAGGATCACCAAGTGTGGGAAAGCAAGCACGTGAGTATTACAAGAGCCTCATGAGAAAAATCCCAGCAGGGTAAAGATTTTTCCACCAATGCTATTTTTGGTTTCCCCCAACCTGTGCTGTATACAAAGCCACTGGTCCCTTGGTACACTTGTGAGCACATTTCAACCTATAACTGGTTCAAATTTACAGGCTTAAGCCTTAAATTATTTTTAAGACTTTTTTTTGTAAGCCCTTCTCTCTTTTGTTTTGTTAAGGACTTTACTTCCCATCTCCACATTTTACTTTCTTGCATCTAGCTTCCTTGGTCCACCACAGTCAATTGAATCCAGGGTATGTGCTAACCCTGTAAGCACCACATTATCTCATTTTCTGAACCTACAAATACTTACACAAACCTCTGTAATGTAAAGAGACACAATCTCCACTAAAACCAGATCTGCCTCACATTATAAACTGGCCACTGTCAAAGTGTGGGAGCAGAACAGCAATTCAGAGACCTGCCTGGGGATTCTATCCTCAAGGCAGGATGCAACTCCTGCCAGGTCCTGAAATCTCCCCCACTGGAAAACCTTGCACCCCCAAATAATGACAGAGAAGGACAGTTTTCAAATAATTTATTAGGAATTTAAAACTGAAATCTGGAAAAAGGGTTACAGGTGTGGAGAGAACAAACACTGGAGTGTAATAACTTACTGGCTTAAAAACACAGCTTTATTTCTTTTAAAAAAAATGCCCACCCTGAAACCAGAGCCCCAGCCTCCAGGCAGTGGCCAGAGAGTGACTCACAGCCCAGCAGCAGCACAGCTGGCCCGGGATGTCTGGAGGGGGCACGGAAGCAGCTCAGCGCATACACCAAGAGGGAGGAAAGCGCTGTCCGCAGACCCAAATTTGAAGTATATAGAATAAAAATAAACCCAATAAAATGCAGCTCTTCTTTAATTAGGAAATATTTAAAAAAACAGACATACAGACTCTTGTCTCAGTAACAAAAATTATTGCTTTGTGTTTTCAGTACTGATCTGTTAAGTACCTTCTTACCTAAACAGAACTCTCCAAACGCATCGCCCAGGTCAGGACAAGTTCCAGCAGACGGGGGAGAGATAGAAGAGAAAAAGGGCCCTGTGGGCACTGTGGCCCTCCCAGTCCTTTTCTAAATGCCCATCTCCTTTACAGGGGCTCAGTTTGGGGGAAGAGAGGGAATGATTTTTAAAACTTAAGATGAAGCTTTTATTTCCCTGGGAAAAGAGTTTGGCTGCATCTTAATAAAAGGCTTAATCACCCCCCTTAACAAGGTCTTTGGTTCACTGAAATCCAGACCCAAACCTGCCCCATGTATTCCTGCTGGAGGTCTCCCCTGGCAGAGTGCTGGTTGGCAGAGGCCTGGACCATACCAGGGGAAGCCCCAGCAGGTTCTGGAGAAGGGACCAGATCGCCCCGCACAGGACAACGGACAAATTCCCACAGTCTTCAGAACACAGAGTAAAGCAAACGGGAAGCTGCAATTCTATAATTCATATAATCCCTGAGAAGCCCTTAACCCGCCCCCAAATCACCACCCTAATGCTTTTCTCCCCTGTTAATGAATCCCCATCCCAGAGCCCTGCCCTTCAGAGAACGACTACCCAAATCTCCCCCTGGCCGACACCCCTTCTGATACCCTCGCCTCCAGAGGAGGATCCCCTTTCCCAGGAAATCTTGACGCAAGCGATAAAGTTTGGAGAGTGAATTCCTTTCAAAGTAACCAAGACAAGCAACGGCGGCAAAGCCTTTCCCTAAGCCAGCCCAGAGCCGGTGCTATGGAGCCCAGGGATGGAGTCTGTACATCAAGCAATTGGAAGCAGCTTTAACCCGCTCAGCAAAACAGCCGATGGCTGGTACGTTTCACCCCGCCCGCCCCCCCGCCCCCCTTTCATCTCATCTCATCAGAGGTCTTAAAATCTTACAGTAAAAGGTGTACAAAAAAAGAACAAAGTCCTGTCAGGATTCTGCTGGAGAGTATTGCTCACGCTGCGGCACCAAGTCCAGGACCTGGAGCTGCTCCTTGGAGCCAGGCTGCAGGCAGCAGCCAGGTTCAGCTCACGATATTTACATATTATACAGGAGGAAAAAGAAAACCCCACGTAAAACTAAACCTAGGAAAAAAAAAAATCTTTCAGCTGTAAGGATAGTGTTTTTCACTTAGCAAAATATACATTTGTTTTGTTCCATAGCAATGTCCAACGTTTTCGGATCCTTGGAGTTTCACACTTTTCAAAGCCTCACATTTACAAAACAGAAACAATTAAAAACAGTTTCTTTAAAAAAAATAGAAATACAGCAGTTCCTCTCAGCCTTTGCTCTCTCTCTCTCTCTCTCTCTCTCTTTCTTCCCTTCAGAACTGCATTCTTGTTACATACCGTGCTTTAAAAACACTGACGACAACAACAACAGAGTTGAAAATATTCAAAACAGTTTCAAAGCCAAATAAAAATACTCCTCAATGAAAACTACCTAACACAATCACAAAGCCAATTCATAAAATATGTCTACTAGCTCGGGAAAGAGCAAACAACAAAAAGAAGGGGCAGCCCCCAAAAAAGATAAAAAAATAAAATAAAAAAATAAAACTAACAGCTAATAAAATAAATAAAAGAAGAATCAGTGGGCTGGGGGCAGGGAGGGGGAAGCGTAAACCGTCGGTGGTTAGTAGGAAAGCGAGATGATCTCCTCGGGTTCAGTCCAGTGTGGTCTGGTCAAAGGGAGAGATCGGGCAGGGCGGCAGGAGCCTGGCAGCCAGCCGGCAGTGTGCAGTTTGATTCACGAGAAAGGAAACCTTGGCTCATCCCCCGAGGCTCACCAGATCCTCCAGCCACGCGCTGTCCTCGGTCAGGTCACTGGGGAATCTGCGGGAAACAGCAGGGGAGGGAAGGGACAGGGTCTAGAACAGCCACAGCTTTCCTCCTGGGGTTTTTTTCTGGTGTGTTCTGACAGAAACACTCAATACCCAAACTTTGCCCCGACACAGTCTTGCTCTGCACATGGCAGGCACAGCAGAGATGTTTCTGTCTTCAATGGCAATGTGCAGGCCTAGGGAACAAGGTCCCACACCCCACATGGCCTGGTCCCTGTGAGGGCTGGGACATAGCAGAGTCCAACCATTTCCCCAGCACTCAGTCCAGCCCTGCCAGGCTGCCATGGGCTCCTGTCTTGGACACTGCTCCCTCCAGTTTTTGCCCTCCTTTTTGAAAAGCTGGTTGTTCACTTTTTTTAATTTTAAATTTTAAGCCAGCTAACTTCAGTCATATTTGCAAAGCAAACAAAAACTATTCACCAGTTCCCTCTCAGCCCATCCAAGGACCAACACCAGAAGGGATCAGATTGTCCTTCTGCCGTTCTCCCAGGCAGGAGATGAAAACTTCACTTCCCAGAGACTGGTCTCAGCAGCAGTGAGAACAACCAGCTGCATGGTGGAGGCTTCCCCAGCCCCACAGAAGAGCCAAGCTTGTCTCTCAGATCACCACTGGGTTGTGACTCTGGCCAACCCTGTAGATGTTTTCTTTTTTTGTCAGTACTTCATTTTCTTCCTCTTTGTGCCAGACACTAAGACACTCTCCACTCCCAGCCTGGGGAGTGTTCAGTAGGAACCCAACCTGCCAAGCCTCCTGGTTCAGGAGGGAGCCCAGGCAGGCCACAGGACTCCTCCCACAGGCTGGGCCAGGCCATGGAGCTTCACAGCAACATCCACAGCTTCAGCTGAGAGCCCAAGCACAGGGACCAGCTCAGAACCTCACTCCTCTCTCTCATTACCTGCTCCTGTTCAAAGCTGTCTTACCTCCTGCCTCCTTGGTCCCCAGCTTCAGTGATACCCATTGGTAAAAGCTGTTGCAATCAAGGGACCCTGTGAAGAAAGAGTTAAAACCCCACTCTTAAACAAAAGAACAGTGAAGAAGAATTGCTAACACAACAAATTCAGTCATGGCCCAGATGACAGAGTAAATGTTTTCATTTGGAGGTGCCAGGTCTAAAGATCACATTGCCCTGCAGAATGCTGTGTCAGGGCCAAGATGGGCTCTTGGAAAGCCTGGGCTAGATCAGGGAAAGGACTGGAGATCAGGACCTTGAGTGGTGATCAGAGAGAGCCAACAGAAACCAAGCATGTGTGCTCTGCACTGTCCATCTTGGTCTGGGGCTCAGCAGTGGCACAGCCAATGCTGCAGTGGGTGGTATTTCATAACCAGAAAACAGACTGTGGGCTGAGGGGGCTGCCCGCTGCTGCTCACCTCCCTCACCACGTGGAGACACAGCCCACTCCCCATGTCCCTCCCTCCAGAGAGGGCCCAGAGGGAGCACTCACCCCTAGGCTGTGTCCAAAGCCGGTGCTCGGGGCTGGGCTGGCAGCGCTGATGTAACTGCTGACCCCTGAGTCCTGGTTGGCGGCTCCGTAAAGCTCTGCCATCGGCCCGGGACTGGTGGTGCCCAGAAAGCCTCCGGTGCGACTGGGGGTGGAACCTACAGCAGGCAGCAGAACTACGGAGTGAAGATCCCAAAAATGCAACCCCGTCCCACCCCCCTCCCCAACCCCTTGGCAAACCTCCTGCAGGACCCGTGCTGGGGAGGAAAGTGGAGTTACCTGTCCCTCGCACCACAGCCGCCGCAGCTGCTGCTGCTGCCATCGGTCCATACGCAGTGAGGGGGATTGCTGCAAAAGAAGGAGCAGGCATCTCAGGAGCACTGTGGCTACATGGGAAACTCCTCAAAGGGAGCCTGCATTTCCTACTGCAAAATACTGGGCTCACACATATGTATTGGCTTAGTGCACCACACATTAAAGGATGACAACGGGGAAGTGCGTAGCCCTGAATTTATCAGTGCTCTTTTGCATAGCCAGTGTCCAGGGGATTGCACAAGCCATGCTCTGTCAAGCCCACATCCCAGAGCAGCCAAAGGCACGGTGTGGAAGAGCTGAATGAGAAGTGGGCAATTTCAGATGTATCCTGTCACTACCAAGCTTGCAAGATGCAGTTAATCTGAAGCTGCAGATCCAGATTTTGGCAGTAAATGTGGAGAATGGCAACAGCTCAGGGACAGCAGCTGAGGCTTAACATCCTGAGGCTCAGCCCCTCCTCTGTCTCTTGTTAATATTCTTGAATAACAGTTTAATAGCCTCTTTCTCCCTATTTCTTTGCTCAAGACATACCATTCTACCCACACTGAGTTTTGCTCCTGATTGCTCAAAACCTCATTGTTCATTGTAGAAAAGCAGGAAACGTATACCTAGGGAGCAGGAACTAGAAATGGCTTAATTAAAACAGTAAGTCTTAATTTATATGTAACAGTTCTAATTCCCAACTCTACTGCCACAGGCATTCAGCCCTCGGGGCAGGAGGCATCTAGCCAGTATGTTTCTCTTTGCCCTTAAAATGACTGGGTCAGCATTTCATGCTTGAATGTGAAATTCACTGTGATTCTGTTTAGAGCACCATAAAAAGAGGTCAGAACAAATCAATCGCGTAAAGGCTGAAACCCAGACTAGCTTAGGAGGGAATATTTAGTAGCAGGCACCAGCCTGTTTCAAGCAAACGTCATAGGAGGCTTCTATCTGGGTTAGCCGCTCATTACAGGCCCTGGGCCAATGCAGGCATGTTGCTGCTTCACATCACCCCCAAAGATGCTGTTCTGGGAAAGAAAGGCTGCTGGCAGCCACCCTCCTGCAAGTCCCTAACACATGAGTGAATGTGGTTTTACTGAGAAACGAGGCAAGGTCATCTCAAAAGCTCCAGCTCTTTTTCCAAGAAAAATCCTTCTTGCCTTTGCAGTGTTATCTGCTGAGACACCAGGTTTGTGCTGGGTGACAAAGCACCTGTGTGTGCATCCCTGCCTGTGCCATCCCCTCCCTTTGGCTCCCCTCCCAGAGCTGTGAAGCGCAGCCCGTGTGTGCTGCAGCCACTCAAGGCACGAGGGCCCTCGAGCGCACGGCTCTGCCCTCCCCAGGGCCAACTGCAGCCTCTGCACGGGAACCACAGCCCAGCCAGGGCTGTGCAGCGCCTGCTTAACAGGAGGGAAGCGTCTCGGGGAGGGAAGGATGCCACGATCCCCAGCTGGTACTTCAGCGAGACACTCAGGACTGTAAGCTAATGTGGCACCCAGCCAGGACAGCAGCATTAATAACTTCTTGTTGTGCAGAGCTCTGGTGCACCCTGAGCACCAGTGACAGCCAGGCCCTGGGTGAGTCACCTCTGCTAGGAAAAGGCACAGGACAGCTGGGGGTGGACATGAAGGGAGAAACTATTCTACCAAGTCACCAATGTTCCTCTACAAATGTGATGGGTTTTGCAGAAAAACACACATGTAAATAAAGAACTGGACACACATGTGCTTTGCTTGCCAAGCAGAAGGCTCAAAGGTGCTTATGCAGCTGCATACATGGTGTCAGGGAAGGGTTTTGTTATGAGGGAAATGGGATTTAGTTTTCCCCTACCTCCCTCAGGGAAATTTGTTCATTGGTGACTGCCAACCTCAGCATCCTCATGAACAGAGAGTCCCTGAGGATTAACATAGTTTTGTGCCACAGAAACTCCCTTTCAAGCCTGTTTGTACTGCTAATTCCAGAAGAGCTTCCTAGGAAGGTTCCATACCCCTTTGCAGAGAGATTCAAACCCTGAAACAGGTGGGGGCAAGGAAGCACTGGGAAGGAGGAACACTATGGAAATGAAATGGCACATTGGGAGCAGGGTGCTACACAAAGCTGCTTTTCTATGACAGAAACCATGGACAGGACAGAGCTGGGAAAATATGGCCATGGAAGGGAGAGTAGACAGAAGGAACATCACGTAGGGAGAACACACTGCACACACCCCAGGGCCTGAAGATCCAGAGGGCATTTGCACTTTGAGGAAGGACACGGAGAACAATCCTCTGCTCCCATTTTGTTCCACAGCTCCCTACAAGCACTGCAGGACTTTGCAAGGTCCCAGCACACTCACTCCTACCTGGGAAGCCTGTGTGGGAGTAGCTGGGGAACTGTACCACTCAGAGAAGGGAAATCATTCCCTGCAGCCCCTCCTTCCCAGGGAAATGGGATTAGAGTAACCAGGAGGGCATCCACATCCTCTCCCTCCTCCCAGCACTCCAAATTTCATCCTTGCAACAGCTCAGGTTAACGCCATTTATAGACCTGTTGAAGTCACCCTGCTCTCTGCAGCCTCCATATCTGGTTTACATACAGCCTGGGGCAAGGAGCTAAAAATGAGGCAAGCAGCAGGAAAGGACCTGCATGGGCCTCTTCAGAGGCAATACACATGGCTCTGATTGCCTCTCCATCTTTCCATCCCCAGCTTTGAATGGAGCTTATCCGGATGAAAGAGGAAATAAGGCACATTTCCAGTCTAACTGCGCCAGGCTGTGGAGCAGCAACACCACTGAAACAGCACAAAGCCCCCTTCTCCCCTTGCAGCTTGTGAGTTTAGGAAATGAGTGGGACTGACCTGTGAGCTCAGGGAGGACGGGGGCACTCGGGAGAGGGGTCCGCTCTACACGGAACTCTAAAAATGAAATGCAAGACAGCTTAGGAACTCATCAAATGCCCCGAGGGAGACCCCCAGAGACACAGCAGCCGGGGTCTGCTGGGGGAGCAGTCTGCAACCAGACTGCAACCAGGCCAGTGTCTTCTTTAAACTGATTTATAACTGGTGCTGAAAGGTGCTGGACTCCTGCCCTGAAGGCTGAAAGGATCCATTTATCCTTGGAATAAATGTGGCCAGGGCAGGGCGAGTTCAAGCCTCACTGTGTAGCCTCAGGTCTGCCCTGGAGCACCACTCTGTGACCCAGCCAATCTGACCTCTCAGCCAATCTGACCTCTCAGCCAATCTGACCTCTCAGCAGCAAGGCCAGTGGGTGCTCAGTATGTGCCACACTCAGCCTGGCACAGGTTTACAATGAGGGACTTGAAGCCACTACAGCTAGATTCACGGAGAGCTTCCAGACAGCCAGGAGGCAACAGCAACTTTCAGCCAGTTAGCCTGGGCTCACCTCAGACAAAGAGGAAACTTCCCATTCCCAGCCCTTAATATCAAAACTTCATATATCAACCATCACACTGAGGGATGGAGTGAGGAAGGGATGCTCAGAGTTGCCACAACTCGAGAAAATAGCAATAGCACAGTGTGTCCCTTAAGTGTGCTCTGCCTCATTCCCTGGCCTGGCAGAGAGTAGGAGGGGGGGCCCCGCAGCTCTGAGCAGCTGCAGCACAGCAGGTTCCAGCCATTGATCGCTGAATCCATGTTCTCAGCACATGGCAGTGTTAGAAACCACCCAGTTTGCAGGGGATCTGCAGCCCCCTGGCCCAGCAGATGCTTTGTGAAGGCTGTGAGTTGTCCAGGCACTGTTCAGATCACAACTGCAATGCTGCAGGCACCTGCCTTTTGCGTGCCCAGGAGATCACTGGCACATGGGGTTTAGCATTCTGTGCTACTTTCAGAGTGGTGGCAACTCTGGTAAAGAGAGACAGACACACACAAAGGCAGTGAGACAGGCAGAGCTGCAGGGCCCTTCTGTGTCACAGCAGCAGCCCTGCTGAGGAGGCCAGCAGAGAGGACATCGGAGCAGCCTTGGGCTTTTCCTGCCTCTGCAGCGTGAGGATAATCCTAATGAAGGACAAGCTGTTCCCACCTATTCCAGGGCTTCTCCAATCCCCCTTCCACATCCATCTCCAATTTAAAGAAAGACCAAACAGGGAAAAGAGTGAAAGGGGCAGAGCCTGGGTTATAGATCATGCCAGGGGCTCCCATCACCTGAAGGCAGAGCAAAGAACAGAGCAGGGAGCTCCACTCACCAGGGAACTGGTAAGTGTAACCAGGTGCAATGCCAGTGTAACTTCGACTCGCGTAGGTGGCAGCTTGGAAGCCTGGATAACCTGGGGAAGAGAACAGGACTCTGTTACTGCAAGCTGGCAAGGTCTGGCTGCTCACCAGCAGCAGGAGCATCCTTTGGCATCTGACAGCAGAGAAGGGCAACAGCAGAAGCCCCAGGAGAGCACTGGGCAGAGCGCATAACATGTGCGAGCCTGCAGAGGAGTTTTAGCAGGCCCGTTTAATTTTTCCTTGCTCCAAACATGTAAGGACATGGAGATTTCCTTCTCAGACTCACAGCTCTGCAGACTAAGGCTTTCTGATGCATCAGCTGGATTTACAAACAGGAGATCAGGGAGGAGGGGGCATTTGAATGGCTGAGTCACTTTGCACTAGAAGTGTTGGTGAATGCAGGTACAAAGAACATTTCTTCATGGTGCAGGCAGGAGCACAAGTCCTGCTCTTCCCCAGGAAGCTGACCACCTATAGGAACAACAAGCCTGTGAGAATGCAGGGCATTGACTCACAGATGAGTATTTAATTTGAGATCTCCCAAGACAAGAGTCCGTGGATTTCCCAGTGACTCAGTTGGAGTCTTGCTGCTTTAAAATTCAGATGGCTTAGAAAAGGCAAAACCCAAAACTACAAGCTGGAGATTTATTTTCCTTCAGTAAGTCAAGTGAAAACATTGGTGGAAAAATGCCCTTTTGGGGGTTTTGTTCAGTGACTAACTGCTACTCGGCAGGTTTAGCACTGAGAGCCAGGTTGAGTAGTACATCCTGCCCAGCAACCCCAGCAATGATCCTGAGCAAACAGTGCTCTTGGGTCAGCTCAGTCCTGGCTCCAATGAAAGTGAGAAGAGAGAGAAGCCAGGACCAGCACCCACACTGGTAGGATCATGCTGACTCTCAGATTCAGGCATTAGGCATTAGGTTTAGTGCTCCTACAAAAGATAGGGCTACAAATTATTTTTGTTTTTAATTTTTAAATTTTTATCTGAATGCTTTTGTCTTGGGAGCATTGGTAGACATGAAACCCAGCCTGCTTGTCGCCAACTTCTCCTTACAAGACAGTCCTATGATAAATCTATAACTTTCCCTGCAATACCAGGTATTTACTGTACCTGAAAGGAATGAACAGAGTGAGACAACACTCAACTAGAACTTTAAGGGCATTTTAACAGTCTTTAAATGGCAGTGGGGACATTTACACAGACCACTGCTTCAAGTGGAAGCTTAGCGACTCTAATCAACAAATTCATCAGAAAGCCTATACAAGTACGGGATAAAGAGGCCTGGGTACAGATTACTCCACACTCAGCTCTGCAGTTACATCCTATTCCACATGAAGGAATCGCTGTCCCCGTGCACTGCGGGACCGTGGAGGAGCTGCCGATGGGCAGAGCGGGCCCGGGTGTCGCAGGACCGGCCCGGGTGTCGCAGGGCGGCGGTGGCACGCCTGCAGTTTTTCCCGGTGCCACCAGAGGGCAAGTTGCGATCGCGAACAGGTCCCGGCGGCCCCGCACGGGGAGCGCTGCCCTTGGCCGCCCCGGCGCTCCCGGAATAAACCTCTAAGCTGCTGCCTGGCACGGCCGGGAGCGGGGGGAGCGCGGCAGAGCTGACCGGGGCTTACCCAGCATGCCGATCCCCAGCATGAAGGCATCCATCCCGTAAGGCATGACTCGGGACCGCCCTCGTGCAGAGCCCGTTGGGGACATCACCTCCTTCGGCTGAGCTTTTTTACACTCCACCTGCCACAGGAAAGTAAGGATCAGGCTCGCCTGTCACAGGCTGGATCACAGACTGTCACAGGACACGGCCACGGAGCACAGGCAGGTCAGGCAGGGCTGCCTGCGTGACAGCACGTCCCAGCCCCAGCCACCGCTGTCAGCCTGCCCTGCTGCCCTTCTCTGGCATCGCTGTCCCCAGCCCACATGGTGCCAGCCTTCCCTCTTGCTCTGCAGCCACCACAGGCAGTGGGGAGCTCCAACACTGCTTTTCTCCTAGTGGTGTTGCCCTTGATGTTCTACTTGACCCTCCACCAGAGCCTCAAAGCCTGATTTTCCTCATTTCTGAATAAAGATAAAACCTGCCCCCTCCCAGGCCACTACAAGATTTTGTGTAACTTCAAAAACTCCAAGAACAGTACCATTCCTTGTTTAGTTAGCTCTCCTCCTTGAGAACTCAGTATTATGCTTGTTCACCCCCATAAGGTGAGGTTCTTCCCCAGACTGACTGCTGTGATTTTTGGGAAAAGACTCAATCTGATTCCCCACTGCAGAGAAGATGCATCAGGACCCAAGTGCCTCGCACCCTGCCTCTCCCACATCCACACCGCTGTCCCTGCTCCCCCAGGTTCTGCCCCAGACACTCACCATTTTGTTGTTGATCTCATGGAAGTGGATTTCACATACTTTTTCCACAATGTCTTCACTTTCAAATGTGACAAACCCAAATCCTGAAGAAAAAGCAAAACTCCCTGATCAGGTCAGACCCTTCACAGTTTGAACTCTCTACTCACAGCCTTTTATTGGCAGGAGAAAAGGAGAGTACAATCAGCCCTTTCGAACACAGCTGTCACTCATCTTCCCTCTCCAGCAAATTCTACTTTTATGCACAAGAACAGGACTGTCCTCTTACAGATTCTCCTCTCCTACTCATCCTGTATTTCTCACCCACTCTGAACCCAATTGGTCTCAAATCCAGGTTTGTTGTTCTTTGTGTTTTTTTAAACTTTGCTATTTGCAAGGCAAACCACATGGCTGGTAACACTGGGGAGGATCTGGGCAGATGCTCACACAAAGAATCGGTGGGGAAACCAACAGCTGCTTGCCAGGACATCACCACCCTCACTAAACGCACCCCCACCAGCAGGAACACCCTGCAGCTCCCTCACAGGCACTGGCCATAAAGCCTCGTGTGAGCAGGCACAGATCAGCAGTGCAGCTGCACACAGCAAGGCAGATACAGGCACAATGATTTGCAAAGTTTCACCAAAGTAAGGTTTGTATCTGGGGTAAGACAGGACAGCGTGTTCCTGGCCCCTGGCCCACGCTCGCACCTCCTTTCTCTCACCAAGCCCTTTGCTGACAGTTCTGGCAAAGCCCAGCTCGGGTGGGCAGACTGAACTCCTCTAAGCTGACTGCAACCGTTTCCGGAGAACTGAGGCAGGTGGGAGGATGTCTTAGAGCTTGCTGTGCAAGCAAGCTGGGATTAAGCAGAACTTTCCGCTTTCCAGAGCTGGCCAATTCCAGAGCTGGCGCTGTAAATAACATTCAAAAGCAGACGGGAACCCACTGCCCATACCTCACCTTTTCTCCACACTGCCAGAAACACCTCGCTATAAACTCCCCCATCTGTCTGTGCCCAGGTAGATTCACACCACTCATCTCAACACCCATAAGCAGAGGAGCTCAGGAATTCAGCAGAAAAATGCCAAAAGCAGTCCTGAGCCCCATCAGACTCCCACCAGGCCTGCTATGCCCTGGACTGAGCCCCTCTCTGCTGACACAGTGGCTAGCAGCTCTCCCTGCTGCCTCCCAAAATGCCCAACAGCTCTAATTGGACCAGTGACTGACAGGCACCCATGGAGGAACAGGGGTTAATGCTTCTTCCCTTTCAAGATGAAGCTGGAACAACATCCTAGGACTGCTGAGGCCTGGCAGTCAGAGTAGATTTAATGGCTTTAGAAAAAAGTAAAAATCTGAAGGGCACAGAGAGTAGCAAGAGCAGAAGGGAGAGTTCCCTCGCTGCTCTGGGGGCAGGAGTGCTTGGAAGTGCTTCAAACAACACACAGGAAAGCAGCCAGCATAGGGCTGTTACTGACCCTGACTGGGAAGAGGCTGAAGCTAAGTTTGCAGGTTAAGCTGTTGCCATTAAATCTCCGAGTTGGATGCAAGTGTCAAGCCCTGCCACACCACCAGGTAGTTGGTCTGAGGACTGACCAGGAAGGCAGAGACACCCATGGATGGGCTGGGTCTGTATAGCACAAATAGTACAGCCTTGCTCCCATCCTGTAACCAGACTCCACCAGCAGGACTCGGGTAAGAAAAGGTGACCTGGGAGCACAAGTGGGCTCCAGGCCGAGGAAGGGGCGAGAAGCAGGCACTCTTCAGGCTCTCGTGTCAGCTTTCCCAGAGCTCAGATTACTCGGGACAAGGTAAGACACACACTGCAGGCTGGAGCCACGGAGGTGAGCATGCAGAGGAGGGGGCCGTCTCCTCTCACATATCTGCAACTCGACGAGTTTACAGCACAGGAAATGCACTGGACAAAAGCTCTCTGTGCTGCAAGGGCCACTGGTAAAAGATGCAGATGCAAAAGAATGGGGTGACTGGAGGCAAGATAGAGAGCAGCTGCGACCTGCATCCCCTGCTGCTTGGACCCCTCCCTAGGCAAGGCAGGAGGCAAATCCTCTGCAATAACCTCTCCTAGGACCAGAAGACAGCTCTCACCTCGGTGTCGGTTGGTTGTCTTGTCAAACATCAGCATCGCATCATCCACCTGCAAAGAGAATGGCTGCAGTCAGATTATTACTGCTGCAACAAGCATCCTCCAACTCAATTGTTCAGAGCTTCCCTGGCTTTCCCAAACCTGAGGGGATCAAGATGAGACATCCTGTCCCCAAGAAGGAAACAGGGTGTGCACACATATGCAGTACACATAAGCTATCACACCAGGCACTTCCTCAAGCCACAACCAGCATGGCCCTGGTCCCCCCCCACCAGCCCGGGGCAGGTGCTGCTGGGCTGAGCCCTTTCGGCCCAGCCCCTGGCAGCAAGCGACCCCAATTGTTTGCCTGCAGCTCCAGCCGGGGGCCAAGGAGCAGGGAGGGCATTGTTCCCAAATCCCAGCCTCAAAGGAGAGGAGAATCAAAGGGGGGCAGAGAAGCAAAGCTGGAGAGAGGGGAGAGGAATAAGGGGCCTCCCAGCGGTGGGGGAAGCGGAGGCCTCAGACAACAGAGCCTGCCTGGGAAAGCTGGGAAGCGCCCCCACCCCCACCCCATGAGGAGCCTTTCCTCTAAGTGAGGTTTCCCACTGCTGGAGGCTGTAATTAGAGCAAATTTACTGCAAGGCCTGAGCAGGGCTGCCTTCCCGGGGGGAGGGGCGGCCAGATCCCATCCCCCAGCCGGCCTGGGGCTGCTCTCCTCCCCGGCACATCACCGCCTGGTGCCACTTTTCCCCCCATCTTCCCGCGAGTGTTGCCTTGTGGAGCCGCATCCACTCCGCAGGTCAGCTCGAGCAGGGTTAAAAAATACACTTCAATCCCCTCCGTGTAAGCCCCAGTGTAAACCTGTCCCACTGACCCATCCCTCCTCTAATACCACTGCCTTAATCCGATTATGAAACTGGACGTGCAAGTGCTCAGGGGAGGTGGCAGCAGTCTCTGGCCAGCAGCTGCCCTGGCCCTCCTCCTTCTCCATGTGAAACAGCCCCTCCCTGAGCAGCAAGCCCTGCACGCCCCCCAACTCTACAGGACTACTCCCTTGCCTTGCCCCAGGAAGAATCTGCACTGCTGCCTCCTCCTGAACAGTCACTGGACAGGGCAGAGCCGTGGCAAAGGCAGCCACGGGCTTTGCCCATGGAGACCCCACAGCCCCAGTCAGGAAGGGAGAGGCTCCTACTCTCAGGCCCCCAGGACACTCAGCCCCACCTCAGGGCCAGGTGAATGGAAGGAGCCCTTACTGATATTTCCAGTACCAACATAAGCAGACAGGGATCATATTTGATGCCCTTGGCATTGTCTAACACATCCACTCCAGGTGACAACAGACAACCTGGCTCCTGCTCATCTCACACACTTACCATCCTGGCTCAGCCTCCTCAGCCAAGTAAACAAACACCTGAGAAACATGCCAAGCATCCAGTCTGGAGCCACAGGGGACATAAGCCTTGACACAGACCCGAAGCAACTCCTCAGCAGCTTCCCAGGACACACAGTTAGGGAGATGGGTGCCGAGAGCAGCTCCTCATGCTGTCATTCCCCATTGCCACTTGCTCCCACATCTGCACCATTTCCCTTCATGGGCACAGCACAACTGTGATGTGCTGGAGGGAGGCAAGACATGGCTTTAAAAAGTTCAACAGGTTTTATTGTCTGGTTTTCCCCATTTTAAAGTCTAGATCCATTCTCCCATGCAGTTCACCAAAAGGCTGGAGAAATAGCTGTTCTCCTCCCCAGTAAACACTGGGAGAAAGCTGTGTCAAAGGCACTCTGAGGTAGTGCCACTCCTAGCTCAGGTAGCTGGAGACCATAAACCCATGACAATGAGATATGGTGAGGAAAAAAAAAAACAAACTAGTGTCAATGAGCACAGGCCCACTGCTGACTTACTCTGCCTGACCAGCCCTCCTCTCTGCAGAGCCTGGGAAGCAGGAGCAGCTGCAAGTGGCACAGCCCACTGCACTTCCACACAAACTCCTGGCACAGCAATATCCCAGGCAATGGCTGGGCACTGCCACAGCACTCAAGCACTCATAGAAAGAAGATGTACAACCATTTCATCCCAAACCATGCTGTATGCTGTGAGGAGAGCTGCAGCCTTCCTCCTCCTGCACTTTTTCCGATGGCTCTGCTTTGAGGTGTACCCAGCACTCCAAAATGTACTTGCCTTGCAAAGACATATTTATTGTAACACATGTACTCTATTTGAAAGCTGTTTCCTGCTAAAAACTAAATCTTATACAGTACATAAGTGTGTGTATGTATATATATATATGTATGTGTTGTGTGTGTGTGTGCGCGCGCGCACAACTCCAGGGCTTCAACTCTGTGTATGACTGTAACTGATATATTTTATTGCCATTAAAACCTACACATGACCATCTTTATGTCTCCTTTCAAGGCAGCCTGTGGGCTCAGTTGGGTGGTCTCAGCACACACCTGTGAGGTAAAGCAGGGCCCAGATCCTGCCTAACCCTGGCTACTGCCATGGATAACTTGGGCAGACCCTAACGCTGAGGCACCACATCCAGCACCCACCAAAGCTCTGCCTGCACCGATTCTACACCCCCACGGGCCGTAAGTGGGCAGCTATTGTGGTGCTGAACCACCGCAATCCCCCACCCCCGCTCTTCCCTCCGCGTTGGGCCTTCCCGGCTGGGCCGCGCCGGGCCCCAACAAAGGCGGCCGCCGGCGGGGCCGTCGCGATGGCAACGCGGCCGCCATGGCAGCTGGGGCCCGGATTAGCGGCTCACAAAGCCGCCCCGCAGCGCTCCGGGCCCGCGGCCTGCCATGGGCTTCGGGAGGGCACCCACCGGGGGCCTCCGGCACCCCAGCATAGGCGAACCGGCATTCCCGAGGGATTCCTCCCCTCGTTCCAGCCCCGCGGCTCTGTGCAGGGGCTTCAGACCCTTCCACCAGGCTGGTGCAGCCCCTCCAGCCTGGCCTTGGACCTGCCCCAGATGGGGCAGCCACAGGTTCTCTGGGCAGCCTGGGCCTCGGCCTCGCCAGCCTCACAGGAACAACTTCATCCTAAGAGCCAATCTAAACCTACTCTCTCTCTCTCTTTTTCAGTTTGAAGCCGTTCCTCCTTGTCCTGGCACTACATGCTCTTGTAAATGATCGTCCCCAGGAACCTGGTGCCTTGAGCTAGAGGAATCAGACAGGATGGCTTGGTCCTCCCTGCTTTCTAGGTCCTAAGTGTTCCTATGCCTTTCCTAAATAAGAAGGTAAAAAAAGAGGAGTGATTTTTTTTTTTTTTTTGCATGCTTTCTGTCTGGGCCAAAATGTATTTTTCAAAAGCATCTATCCTAATTTAAAGTAGGTGGCAAATATGAGACACACTCAGACTTGTGGCCTGAGGGTGACATACAAACCTTCATGCAAAAGCCATCCAGCGGCCTGGACTCCCCTGTCCTCAGAAGCAGAGCATGATCTCCCCCTAAAGCCAACATCCAAACTGAGCTTGCCACTGGATTCTCAACAATTGACTAAAAATCACCACTAGGAACCTGGTACCTTGAGCTTAAGCAATCTGCTGTCTTCTCTCTAGATCCTAAGTGTTCCCGTGCCTTCCCTGGACAGGCAGGACAAAAGAGGAGCAATTTTTGTCCTGCCAGATGCTAAACAACTTTGAGGGCACTTGGAAGAAGAGTGAACAAACAGAGTTCACTCAGAGAAAGCCCTTTCCTCAGAGGGTAAGTTCCCTAAAGAAATACTTTAAAAGGGCATCCTCAACAGTTCCTTTTCACACAGTCCCAATGCAATTCCAGTAGTACTAGACCCAAATTACAGGAAAAAGTCTACCTGAAAAAAACATTCTCTGAGATGAGGATACCATGACTGAAGCTTCAGCACCTCTCACTTAAAGGTACCATAACTACAAATGATCCATCCAGCCTTGGCCAAAATACCTGGGGGTTTTCATTCCACTCTAATATCTTTCAATTTTCCCCATAGCAGATAACTAAGAATGAAATGGGAAGCCAATGACATCCTCATGCAGATTTAATAAAATAATAATTTCCCATGCCAGTTTGATAGGAAATATGGATGCACTTTCACAAAGGCAGATTTTGAAAGTTGGTAGTTTTGAAAGCAAAGGGTTTGTGGAGATGGACATCTTCCACCTGAACTGCAAATAAAAATGTCTGAGCTGGTCCTAGAAGGAATCACAGCAACACATTTGTAGTAAAGTTAGGCAGAAAAATAGTAACTGTTGAGACAGCTTCCATATGGAAAATAGAAACCAAACTATCTAGAAACCACTCAGGCATCCTGTCAAGAGACAGACAGCATTAACAGCCCTGTGAGGTTCTCCCAGCTGCACAAACAGGACAGGCCAATTCCAGGAGAGGATACACGGACAGAGAGGCTGCCTCCAGGGAGCAGGTGTGCTGTGCCTTTCAAACCCTTCTTACCCTGCTCTGCAGACCCACGGGCAGAACTCTGGGAATGAGACTTGGCCAAGGGGACAGAGCCTGCTCCATGCCACAGAGAACAGAACAGACTGTCCAGGTGTCCTTGCCCGCTCTCACACAGGCACCTGGCAAATATCAGGTGAACCCCAGAAGACCTGACTGACCATTACTGCTAGAGTGGTTTTGGCTATGTGCCTACCAGATGCGGAGCACAGAGAACCCTTTGTTCCAGAGGCATTGTTACCACAGGCCAAACTGCCTACTGCCACAAGAGAGGTGATCAGATTCCCCTTCTCCTCCCCTCCCCATCTGTTCATGGCAACCATGTTATGTGTGAGAATTTACATAAATTGCCCTCTGATATGTGGTAGAAAATCCAAAATCCAGTTTGGAAATCCACAGCAGGTTGACAAGTAGCTTTGATCCCTGAAATTTCCAGAGAGCAGCAGATTAAGGATTAATTAATTAACATTCTCCCAATCCAAAGTAAGGAAAATCATGGCCTCTGTAGGCACAGAAACAAGTCTTCCTTAAAGACATTTGCCATCAGTATCTGAAGGTTTTCCCATTAGTCAGCAGGGAAAACTCATTGCGCACACCTAAGTCAACCACCCCATTCTTGTGGCAGGACTACATGAATAGGCATTTGTGACAGACCCTCATCTGATCCAGCACCTCAGATACTGTGATTTTCCCTCATGGCAACAGTAACATCCATCACCCCAGAGAGATATCAGGACCTCTCAGGTCCAGAATTTGGATGAAGTATTACATGGCAGCCTAAAGGTCAGAACCCTCCTCAGACCCCAGATCTTTTTTCTTGTTTGCTTCCAGGGTATTTTTAGAGAGGAGATCTCTCTCTGGGCAAGAGCTGCCTCACAGAGGCTGAGCTTTCATGGCCGACTCATCCACACACAATTACCTCAGGCCCAGTGAGAGATGCAGACTGGTTTTAAGCACTTTCCAAGCACCCTTGGTGCTGCAACTGATTAGTGAGTCATGCAAAGACGTCACTGGGAATGTATTTCCTGCACTGCTGCTTCACCAAATGTAAAAGCACGTTACAAAACCATAAGTTCAAAAACCTGATTCAGGTGCAGGCCCCCATTTCTTCCAGGACCTCTGCACTTCCAGTTTCTGTTAAGATCAGCTTCTCTCCTGATGACAAACAAAAGACCAGCTGCATCAAGTTAGAGCAGAGCTCTGCCTTGCCCAAAACCTCCCAAGATATCAACCAACAGACAATTTTGGAAGAACATAAAGATAAGGCAAGGATATTACCACAGAGCCCAGAACACAACATCCCCATCCAAGCTATTTGTGATTTGGAGATTTTCTGAATTCAAAAAGGTGTCTGTGTATGTTAAAAGGCCTTCCATGAATTTGCCCAATCATTTTGGAGCCTAGGTAAATTTTAGCAACAACCTCCCGCGGCAAAGATTTCATAGTTTAGATATGCTCCATGATAAAATGACTTTATTTGTTCTAAGCCTCCTCCTATCTTGCAATTTATATAACCTTCTCTACCACAAAACTTCATCAGACCAACTCTTGCATTAGAAAGATGATCTGAGTTTTTTCAGTTTTGATTTGAAACAAATAACCTTGCTTACAAGATCAAAGACCCAACAGTCCAAAGAAATTACTCTGATGGACAACTCCTTTTCCTCCCCAAAAATAATACAGAACAACGTGTCCCCACAGGTTGAAGTAGCAAAGCAGGAAGCTGCAACTTGAGCTCCTCTGGCATTCTCATACATGTTGAACTAGACAGAAGACTAGCTGTGCCTGAGGTGGTAGCTGGAAGACACCTTCCTCCTCTCTTTCACTTTCAGGTTTCAGTGAGGGTGGTAGCCTGAGTCTAGAGAAGCTGTTGAAATAATTCCTTTTGCTGTCTAATGATCTTCAACACCATCCAACTTAAGCCAAAGTACTTGGCTACACATACTGTGAATGAAAGTCTTTCCAGGACTTCTGTCCTACAGTTGAAAAAAATAATCTCCTTTAGAAAGCATGTGCATGGCCTGAGCTTGGATCTCAGAGAGATTCAAGTTTTGGAACCAGAGAGGTGTTTCCTAGAGATCCTGCTATGCTCAAAGCCCTCGCAACTGCACCTGACAAACCACAGCCAGCTTGAGATCACTTTTCAGTCTCTCTCTCTCTGTACTAAAAAAAAAACAAAAAAACCAACCCACTTTTGTATTTTCTTTCTCAGGAAAACAGCAGCCCATATATTTTAGTCAGAGTTTTGGAAGGGAAAAAACCCCAAAGTGATTCCTCTTTGAAGCAGAGACACAGTGTATTTGGGATCCTCTTTGAAGCTTCACCTTTTGTGCCTGTTAAAACCAAGTATTTTGATATGAAGAACTAGGGTGGGTGCCAGTCTCTCCCTCTCTTGCTTTATCACTAAGTAATACTCACGGATTTCCTTTTCACACATTTTCACCTTTTTTTTGCCACTTCCATTTTACAAAGGTGAGAGAAGGTTTTGGACACAGCAAGGAAAGAAAACAAAACAAAATAAAAATAAGAGAATAAGCAGAAATGCCAAAATGGAAAAATCACATCTGGGACTTTTGTCTAATGAAATAGAAAACCATTTCCTTTGCAGCCCAACTAAAGTTCCATTTTTTTTCCTGCTAATGGACGTAGGAGGTGTGCTGCATCTGACCTGAGATGCACTGACACCAACCACCTTGGTAGGCTTGTGAGCTGCAGTTCACGGATTTGAACTGGAGAGAACATTAGGATAATCTAATTTGACCTCATCTGTTCTGCAGGCCATAGCACTTCCTCTTGTAATTCCTTCAGCATGTACATGCTTTCTGTCTGGGCTAAACTGTATTTTTCAAAAGCATCTATTCTAATTTAAAGATCTTAAATGGTGGCAAATATGAGACACACTCAGACTTGTGGCCTGAGGGTGACATACAAACCTTCATGCAAAAGCCATCCAGCAGCCTGGACTCCCCTGTCCTCAGAAGCAGAGCATGATCTCCCCCTAAAGCCAACATCCAAACTGAGCTTGCCACTGGATTCTCAACAATTACTAAAAATCACCCCTGGGACCCTGGCACCTTGAGCAATCAAGACAGGATGCTGGTGCTCTCAGCTCTCTCCTCTCTAGATCCTAAGTGTTCCCATGCCTTCCTTGGACAGGCAGGAGGAAAGAGGAGCAATTTCTGTCCTGCCATGTCCTACGTAACTGTGGGGCCACTTCAAAGAGAAGGGAATAGTTACAAAGCTCTTTCCTAATAGGTCCTCTAAAGAAATGCTTTCAAAGAGCATCCTTAACAGTTGCTTTTCACACGGTCCTGATACAATTCCAGAAGCAGTACTGGACCCAAATGACTTGGAAAGTCTTAATGAAAAAACATTTTCTGAGATGAGGATACCATGACTGGAGCTCCAGCACCTCTCACTTAAAGATGCCATAAATCAAAGAGATGAAGACCACTCATGACGTCTGGGACACCCATAAAGATGGGATTCCAGGAGACCTCTGAAATCTGGGAGGCCCCAGCACATCATAAAGAGCCACCAAAAGAGACTGTGCATCAAAATCATGTTTTCCACGAGCAACAGCTGAAACTGAAGGCAACAGGCTTAACCCTACAAACCATATAACAGCACATTCAGAGCTGAGAACTCCAGAGGTGAAGGCCACAAGGTTTTCCTCTGAAATGCACTTTCCCATTGATCCTGCCCATCCAAGCTCTCTACTGTAGAGAATCTCTCAGGAAACAATTCTCCTGGCCATGGGTGAATTATTTGAGGCTTAGTCTGGAAGATGGTTACAGGCCAGGAATGATGCTTTACACAAGAGCTCTGAAGAGTCTCTCATCTGAAGTGCACAGATGAGTCTGAAAATTGCCCTGAAAACAGCGAGTCAATCTGACCAACACTAACATCTCCCCATGGAACCTCCCCAGAGCCAAGGGGGCAACTGCTCCAGCCCCACGCAGACTTGAAGCTCTGGATGTTGTCCAGGACACTGGTTCTTCAGAAATGAATCACTGTGCAGAACTCTCCCTCCTGCCCACTCCAGAAAACCATCTCACACAACCAGTCCTTGCCTGACATCAGAACACCTCTCAGCACACAACCATTAAACAGGAGAAACATAACAGCACCCCAAAAGAGCTGGAAAGGACTGCTCAGACTAGAGCAACTGTAACTGCCTGTAGACTGAGTGCCCTGTGACATGCTTCTTTGAATTAGCAGGGATACAGTCAAGGTTAAAAGGGGATTATGCCAAAGACAATTTGTTTTCCTATCAAACACATCCATCAGCAGCACAGGAGAACTTGCAAGTCCAACAGCCTTCAGACTGCACAGACACATGAACACCACCACCTTTAGTGGTGGCACCCTTGAGGATACCATGTAAAAGCTCTTGGGGACACAACAGAGTTTGCCCATTTCTTATAGAAAATGAAAGCACACAGAGCTACCAACTGGCAAACACGAGGATATCCAACCACTTTCTCTTAGAAGTGAACAGAGTCCCACTTTGCACACCAGGACATGCAAATTTGCCTTCAGAACCTGAATGAAGGTTCTGAGCAGATACTTGTATCAAACTTTCTGCCCAAAAGTTTCAGCAATATGGCAAATCTGGTTACAAAACCCCCTTTCCTTTCACTAATTAGTGTGCCTTAACATGACATCACCCTTTTGCAGGAAATTTCCAAAGAAAATTAATACCAAGCCTTCATCCCCACACTGCAGCTTCCATGGTACCTCCCTCCATGACCATGATTCCATCAGCAACGTTCTGCCTGGGTCATCACCCACCAAACCATGTTCTTCCCTCCTAACTGGGCAGGAAGGTTTCAAGAGCTGCAGAATCCAACACTTCCTGCCCCAAAGAGCAAATCTATGCACAACTCCACTGAACAACAGTGAAACAGTGACAACGTCATGCCCACGGAGGTGACCACACTCGGCACTTGGGTACAATGATCCCCTTCAATTCCTAATCCCATTAAAAATCTTGGGATCCTTCAGTCTAATCCTGCTGATAGCACTCCTGGAGATGCTGACAACCTCCTCAGCTGAAAGGTCACAACTGAACTCCCTTCAATGCTCAGATTTGGTTCAGTCTCACAATTCACACACCTGGCTGTCATGGACCATGGCACAAGTGACTTCCAGCCACAGTAGCCCACCCTTCCCTGAGCCACCACTGGCCACAGAAGAGCCAGACCAACACAAGGGACAGCCTCAGTGCCAAACTTTCTTCAACCATACAACACTTACACCACCACTTGCCCAAGACTCAGCAGAAGTTTCAGGACCAAAAGACTTATTTTTAATAAAGGATTAATGAAAAATAAATCACAAGGTTTTGAGTTAGAAACAGGCCAAAATCAGAGGTTTGATAAGGCAGCCACTCTGTTAGGAGCTACAAACCTTCCTCCAGCATTTGAACAAACTGCAAATCTGTGAGCCACAAGAGGCTTCTGGATAGGAAAAATTTCCCATAGCTGAGCTCCCAGCAACTCTGGGAACAAGGATAAACTCTGTTTCAAATCACCACAGGGCAGGAGTCACTGGCTGTAGCCCCTACAAGGACATTACAGCCAGCCAGCATCTGTAACTGACCTTTAATCTACTTAACCCTTGCAAAAGACTCAAGCTTCTAATCCCGCCCCCACAAAAGTTCAGAAAACTCCTTTTGCCCCAGAAGCAACAGCTTTGATCCAACATCACTCAAGAGACTTACCTTTCCAAACTGCTCGAAATATTGTTTCACATCCTCCACAGTAGTGTTCACAGACAGACCACCCACAAATATCTTCTTCGTTCGGGTCACCATCTGGAAAAGGGAAGGACAGGAATTCACCAAATAAACCCAGAGCGAGCAGAGAACAAGACTCAAAAGGCCACTAACTCCCCTCTGCTGCTGGGAAGTGCTTTTCCCTTTGCTGCAGGGCTTCCAACTTCTTGAAGCCCTCTGGCCAAACAGCTGGCAGATCTGTCCCACACCAGATTCATGCTCTTGTCTTCACAGAGCCCACCACACGTGCCAGCACCCAGCCACCACCCTCTCCTCGTCAGACAATTACCAGCCTCCTCCCTCACCAGCCTGCCACCACTCCCTTGGCACTGTGACACCACCCCAAATGTGTGGGGCACAGCTGTCCCTTCCCCAGCCCTACCACTTTGCACAGCCAGCCTCTTCCAGGCAGCCCCAGAGGTGCCTGCTCTGCTCCCAGGGTGACAGGAAGCCATCACAGGCAGGTTCCCCAGGCTTTGCCCTCCCACCCCACAAATTGCACAGCCTTCCAATCTGAAATGGAATAAGCCTCATTTCACTACCATTCTCCAGGCACTTCAGTGGAGCCCAGTCAATGCCCAGTTAAAATGCTTTTGCCTCTACAAATGTAAAGACAAGATGCCTCTGCCACTTGTCACTGATACTGCTGGGACAAGGAAGAAAACTAACTACCCTGAGAGGGGCCATGGCTGCCAGGCTGAGGCACACCGACATCCTTTGAACCAGCTCTCCAGCTGCATCCTCCCCTTAGCTGCTTGGCTACACCCCTGCTCTCAGAGGAACACATGGTCCTAATTACCCCAAGGAGCATAGGGCTAATCCGCAGCAATTCCCTGCCTTGGAGAGCAGCCCGTTCTAACACTAAAGCACCTTCTGTCACCAAACTGCTTAATGGAATTAACCCAATTCCTACCATGTGCTTCCTGGCTCCAGTTACTTGGGATACCTGCTCACCAATTGTTCTCAGTGCCTGAACCCCTTACTTCCCTCCTACCACCAGTCTCCTCTTTCCTCTCTGCTTCTCAGCACAGCTTCTCCTCAGCTCTTTCACCCCTAACAGCACTTGGAACACAGACTCTAAACTTTAAAAGTCACATCCAAGAGCCAAGTTAAAGGAAGACCTAAAGTCTAAAGGCAGTCCCCAGCATCCTGCTGGCTCCTCAGCTAAAAGTTTCTAGATGCACACCTGGAAAAAGTTCCTGCCACTGTGCATTTTAATGCCAGAGCCTCTTGTAGGTAAGATCCAACACCAAACTCCTTTAGCCTTTTCCAGTGCTGAAGCACACAAGGGCATTTCACAAGTGAAATCCTTCTCCCCTTCCCTGCCATACACCTATTCATCACACACAGGTGCACATACACACAACACTCTTCCACTGTGTCACATCACAGCATGGAGCTGTTCCATATCTCCAAGGGCCTGCAACTTCCAACCATTGTCTGCAACCTTGGAAGGACTAAGGTCACCCTGGGCAGCATTTAATCCACCAGCTCTATCTAGTGCATCCTGAAGTACAACCAAGGGGCCTCCTGGTTCCTTCAGTGCCATGCAAACTCCCAGCACTGTGCTCCAGGTGAGTCCTGAGCAAACCCCAGCGAGCACCTCTGTTGCATGCATTGCCACTTTGCACAGAAGGACAAGGTTCATCACCACAAATTTTGCCCCTTGTGGCACAAGGGCTGCCCACAGTGCTTACCTTGGGCTGTGCTCGGCGAGGGAACGCTACCTTCGGGTCAATCTGAAAGAGATGTGGGGAAGAACAGGTGAACACATTTTTCCTGCCTATTTACAGACACACGGTTTCCTCCATGTGTGCAGCTGTCTCTGCCCATGTGGCACCTTGCAAAAAACTCAAAGAATCTACCTGAGGCTCATAAAATGAAGCTGGCTGCAGACATCTTTCCCTCTTGGTAAGGTGTAACCCAGGAAGACTACAAGTCCCAGCATGCAGTGGTCCATCTCCAGCTGAGCACTGGGCAGATGCACTGAGAGCCCATCACATGCTGGGATTAACAGGCTGGGCTGCACCCTCCCGCTTGGCCAGCCCCTGGGTGCCTTGCATCACCAGCCTCATATTAAAAGTGATTTCTTTTGCCTTTTTTGCTCTCACCCTTCACTCTTCCTACAACTACAAAGTTCATCTGGGTAGTAAGAAGACAGAAAAGAAGCAGCACACAAACCCCCAAACATTTCATCCCTTCAAACACAGAATGAAGGGCAGACAAAAAGAAGCAATAAAAGAGCAGACAGGATGGCACAAATTAACCCGAGGAGCCCAGGCCAGGCGGCTGCGGAGGCTGCGGCCGCAGGGATCGTGCTGCCCCTCTCCCCAGGCCGCGCTGCACACAAAGCCACGATGCCTCCCTCCCTCTCTCCCTCCCTCCCTCGGCGGGCTGAGCCTCCATTGTGCCTGTTCAGCTTCCCTATAAACCTGCTGCTGGCCGGAGCAGCCGGGCCCGCGCCGCCATCCAGGTGCCGCGTGTTCTGCCGGGTTCAGCACGGATGAGTGCCTGCCTACATCAGCCTCACACCACCACCAGCACCACCACAAAAGCTGGGACAACACCAATGCAGCTGCAAGCCAAACACCCACAAAGCCTTCTCTCCTCCTCAGCCACCACTTCTTTCTTTATAGCCCATTTTTACAGTAACTCCTGTAAAGTTACATCACATCGGGGATGATCCAGACCTACAAATCAGCTTACAAAGACCTGTGGTAAAGGCAGGTTTGGCTCATCCCCACACTTGGACAGGCTGCAGCTGGGAGGGCAGCCTGGAGCATTGTCCCATCAGCCCAGCAGCTCCAACAGCCCAAAAGGAAGCTGTGTTTCTCCAGCTCCTCTCAGTGCTTTGTTCAGCTTTCCAGCCTGGCTGCCCTCCCGTCCCGCATCCTTTTACTTGACTCAGAGCCCCGGAGCTTGGCCCCCCTGTGCCCTTCCACCAGCTCCTCTCACTGCCTTCCCCACCTCCATCCTGACTCACAGCTTACAACATAAATAAACTCAGCACGTAGGTAAACACAGGCAAAACTGAAGAGCACAAATAAATTCAAAAATAAACCTTGCTCCCCAAGCTCCAAGCGCCGGCAGATTAGCATACCCTCCAGTGCCTCCCTGGGGCATCGGAACCATCCAGGCCCTCCCCTCCCCAGGCACATCCCCCCCCTCCCCACTGCTTCCTGGCTAGTGCAGACACCCACAGCGAATTCTGAGGACAGGGGACGGCAGGAGACCAGGAGGTTGATGGCAGATAATAAGCAAAAACAATAATCTACTGTCTTTTACTTCTCAGCCAGTGTCATTCAGCTCCTGCCAATAAGATGCTTTCATACTCAGCAATGCTAAGCTCAGCCTCATTTTCTCATTACCCTGAGTGTGATCAACTGGGCAGAGATAACGTGTCCTCCTGGCTGGAGAGAGCAGGCAGTCATTTCACAAATTCTTCTGCACAACCAGCTATTGTTGCAGGTAGAGGGAGGCTGGGGTGACTGATTGCAGGCGCAGCCCTGGGAACACGCAGAGGGGAGCGAGTTCGGTGCCGGACTCAAGTTACTCAAACTGGACTGCTCCTTGGCTGCTGGAGTCTTTCCTAATTAAAGCAAAGGCACCGGTACCTTATTCCCTCATTTCTGGTGTTAAAACAAATAGCCCTGGAGGAGTTGTGTTTCAGTGTCACCCACTGACGTAATGGATCCTTTTTACAAACCCAGATAGAAATCTGCTAAGAGCATTCAGAACTGCTCAGATTGTATCCAAAAAACAAAACCCCAGATCAAGCTGCAGTGAATGGAAGTCACCTGAGCTCAAACTGCTTCCAGTTCACCCCACAAGACTTTGGTAATGAGGAATCCCACTGAAGTTGCAGGTGTACTAACAGGCCAGCCAGGTCCCTAGTAATACTCTTCAGGCCACCTAGAGCCTCATTTCATAGCTCAGATCTCGTAAATGCTGTGTTAGCCTAGCTGGTACCAGTGTCCCAAAGCACAGGGAAGGCTGGGAAGGACCTGCCAGACATCAGGACCGGGTTTGTTCTTTCATTGTACCGCTGTCACTACCTCTGCCCTGCTGGTCGGCACTGCATGGGAGCTGCAGATCACTCCCTCCACCACAAAAGACAAACCCAGCAAAAACTCAACAACAGCAACAAAGAAACAACGGGATGATCCAGCACTGCCAAGTGCTCTTCCCAGAGCGCAGAAAGAAGCAGCTCAAGGCAGCGGCCAGCTGCAGCTTTACAAAGTCACGCAAATCTTTTACCTTGAGACTGTAAAGCCAATTCTCATATCAAGTATTTTCAGAAATAACCCTGTAGTCTGCTATCTAGCTTACAAACAAAGAGGAGTCTGAAAAGAACAAGGCTGCCCCGAAGAATTGGGCCAAGCGCCTTCATTAGGGTAGGAAGAATCAGAAGACAATGAAGCAACAAGTTGAGAAGACACTGTCTATCAAATGCTGTTTGCCAGGAGACACCAAGCCCCATGAGAAGGCTGTCTTTACAGGACACCAGGCCTTTTCCTGCAAAGTTTCATAAAACTCTAAATTAAGATTTAGATAAGTTTGTGTCATTTAACCCATGACTCACAGCAAAGCCTTTCACCTCAGCAGGGAAAAGGCATATGGAGGTTCCATGTGCTCCCATAAGATCAACCTCTCACAAGGCAAAACACCCTAAATCATCTGACCCAGATGAAAACTGCACCAAACAAAAAATAAGAATGAAGGGGGAAGAGGACCAAAGTTCCTAACAAAGAAGGCCCTGGTGAAAACTGTCCCTATTCTCTGTGCCTGCCGGCGGGGCGAGCGGAGCAGATGCAGCAGGGAATTTCAATGGCCACGAGGCCCTTCTGTTCTCCTGCAGCGCCCACCGTCCCTCCCTGCCCGCCTGGGCTGCACCCGGGGCCGCACAGCGCCTTCGCACAGCCCGGCAGCGGCAGCCTGGGGAGGAGAATGGACAACATGGATTTCAGCTCACTCCCAGCCCTGAAACACTTCCAGGATTAGTGCTACAACCGACATCCATCACTTGCCTTTTCAAGAGGGGTCTATGCCAGCCCACAGACTCATGACAGGACTAGCTGATCAGAGACTGTGTTTACACAGGCTAGTGAGAAAAAAAAAGAGAGAGAAAAAAGAAAACCCTGGGCCCTCCTCAAAAGACATTACTGTAAACCCACCCCCCAGAGCAAAATTCACATCACTCCTGGAAGGAGGAGGGCCGGGAGTCCTGGGGACCAAGCCTCAGCCAGGAAGGCTGGGGTGGGCTTAACCAGGAGCTCCCATGGGGTAGAAGGACCTGTGCACATCAAAGGGAGCGATCCAGGCAGTTAAACAGGAACAGACATAAATCTTGCTGCAACTCATGCCGTAAACCCTAAGAAAGAGGGTCTCGCTCTCCCGCCCTCTCCTTCTGCCAAGATAAAGACTAGGACGCCTGGGCCACGCACTGCAAGAAATAAAACTCTGCAGCTGGACTCCTCAGCAGCCCTTGCCTGGAGCCAGAATATGCCCCCTCACCATGCCATCCCCTTGCAGCCCCCGCCACTCCCCCATCCCTACCCTCACCTTCACCCCAGGGCAGCAATAAGGAAAAGGAATTCAGGGGAAGGCAAGTCACTGAAACTAAAGAGAAGGGACCTCCCACTCAGACATCTCACCCCCACCCCTCAAAACAGTCTGCACATCTCCTGAGCACCACAGATCCACAAGGCAGGACCCACCACCTTACGCCACTAGTCCAGTGAGCCACCAAATCTTTCTGCTGGCCCACCTGGGGGTCCTCATCACCCAAACTTGCAAAGTGAGGGCTGGAGCCACAGCCGCTCCAAGAAGCTGGTGGTAGCCCACACGGGCAGACACTGGCCACACTTGGAGACAATAATGTCCTGAACCTCCGTGACCAATACAAAAACTTCACCTGGGGAGACCACAAGAGAGTCTCTGGGGTGCACAGAATGAGGGCTCTCTGCCGGGAAGGGGGTATGCACAGGCCACCATGGCCAGGGAAGCAGGGCCTGGGCGCTGGGGAACAGCACCCCTGAGGAGGGATCAGTGCTCAGCAGCACACAGGATGAAAGGGCGGCTTCCCTCTCTCGGAACGCAGCCATGTCTTATTTCCTGGGGCAAATCCTCATCCCAAACGTGTTCAGGTGTCCCAGCTTCGAGAGAGCTACAGTCACTGTCGGGATGGGCCTTGAGATGGGCCTTACAACCAACGAGCAAGAAGAAAACCATCACCAGGATCCACAGACCCACACCAGGAATCGGCACACGGTGAGCCCTGTGCTCGGGCGGCAGCTAGGCTACCCGCCGGCAAGTGGGACAGAGAAGGGAACGATCGATCCGTATCAGGAATCAATAGTTTACAACCTCTAACTGGAAATCAAACACTACAATCGACGGCTGCTCCGAGCACAGCCGTTCCACCGGTAAATGCACCCCTGAGATGAGAGAAGTCATCTCACCGTCTTGGAGTCCAGTTCATGTCTGGATTGGGCCAGGACCTTGTCGACGCCAGCCTGGTCCATGAACGTGACGAACCCGAAGCCCCTGAGCCCCGCAGCCCGGGCAGGAGAGGGGATGCGGAGAGAAGAGAGAAAGTTGGTTAAAGTGGCGGTCGGGCCGCGGCGGGGGCGAAGGGAGGCGCGGGCCCGGCCTCTCACCTGGATCTCTTTGTCAGCGGGTCCCGCATCACCAGGCACTCCTTCACCTCGCCGAACTGGCTGAAGTACTCCCGCAAGCCCTCTGCAAGTACAGCACCCACCGTGGGTGTCCCGTCCCGTCCCGGCCTCGCCGCACCCCCCCCCCCGGCTCAGCCCCAGCTCCGCCACCCCCGGCCCCGGCGGCAGGTGCGGGGCCCCGCGACGCTCACCTTGCGTGGTCTGCCAGCTCAGTCCCCCGATGAACATTTTGCTGCGGGAGGAAGGGGAGAGCCGTGAGCGGGGCCGCGCCGGGGGGCCGCGGCACCCCGCGGGGGTGGCGGCAGCGGCGGCGGGGCCGCGCGGGGAGGGGAGGGCGCGGATCGGCCATGTTGGCAGCGGCACCGCCGCCGCCGCTGCCTCCACCGCCGCCGCGCCTGCCCGGGCCGGGCGGCCGGGGCCGGGGGAGGGGGCGGCCGCGGCCGGACCGGGGGGGGCGGTGGGGGTGGCCGGTGGCGGCCGCTGTGGAGGTACCAGGGGTCGTGCGGGGAGTCCGGGGAGGCGAGGCCGGGCTGGCTGCCGTCTGTCTCCATTCGGACCTCTTCTCCCTGCGAGGAGCGGCGCCGCACTCCCGGGGCAGATGAGCGCTGGAAAAGGGGCCGGACGGACAGGCCATGCTGCCCCCTCCCCCGACCCCTCTCCGCCGGGCGGGGAGGGAGCGAGGGAGGAGGGCCCGGCGGGCACAACCTGCCCGGCTCCTCCCACCCCCGCCGGCCCGCCGGCCGCCCTGCGCATAAAACCCGCCGGCGGCACGGGGGCCGAGTGCCGGGAGCTGCGCCCGCACCGCGCTGGGGGAGAGCGCCCGGCTCCGGGCTCGGCGGCGGCAGGAGCAGCCCCGGAGCTTGCAGCCGCTTTGTCCCTGGCCGCGCTGCCCGCACCTGCCCCGGGGCGGTGGACAAAGGGCGACGGAGCCAGGCCCGGCCCGGTGCGCTCGGGCTCGCTGCGGCGGACCCCGGAGACCCCGGCCCTGTTCCTCCCGGTGTTTCGCCGCCGCCGAGGGCGCTTCCAGGTCGGGACCAGGACTGCCCTGCTCACCCCGGGATCCCGACCGGGCCGCGGGGAGCCGAGGCGCCTTCTCAGAGCCCTGGTACCTCCGTGTCCCCTGGCAGCCTACGGGGACCCTGCAGGGGTCAGGGGCTTCCCGGCCTCGCTGCTCGCTGCCCCGCACGGCAGTGCCCAGGCTGCAGGACCCGGGGCAGAGCTGCTGCCGGGCACCGCGGAGCCCCGTAGAGCCCCGCAGCACCAGGTATGCACAGCCCGGCCGCTCTTCTCTGCCTGCGGCTCACTGGGAAGGGGGTAGGCTGGTCCCCAAGGCACCGCGCAGTTTCTTACTCATTCAGGCTGACAGACTCGTGCCGAGCTCCATTCGAGTTCCACTGCCACACAAGTTCATTCACATGCTGCTTCTCGAGCAGGTCTGTGCACTCTGCCTCTGCTCTTGGGCAACCTAGCCCGGGTGGCTGGAGGAGCTCAGCAAGGAACAAATGAAATACCTGTAAAGTTGGAGTCAAGAGGAGAGCTGAAACTTTGCCTGACTGTACCAAGCATCTTTCTGGGAGAAGGCATTTGTTTGCATCTGTGGCAAATCAGAACAGAGCAGTGCTCAAAACTTCTGGTGTCAGTGCTGTGACCCCTTCTCATGTCAAGAGGGTATCACTGGATTCCAGGCATAAGCTACTGTGATGCCAAATACTTCCCACAGGCATCCCTGGCTCTGCTCCTTCCAGCATGGGTCCACCCTGTACCCTCTCACTGCCTAAAGCAAGGTATTGACAGCTCAGGTCAGTGCCATCCTCATTTGACCTTTCTTCCCCTTCTCTCATGACTGTTCTTCCACGTCCCAGTACACATCCTCTCCTTCCTGGAGAGGAACCACTACACCTTTGTTATAACAATACTTTGCTACAGTATCTTTTGTTAGATGGGCTGCAACTCTGAGTAAATTTATCCTCTGCCCATTAGCTCTGCCAAACCACCATTTGCCCAACCCCATTTCCTGAGCTGGTTCAGGATCCTGTCCTGTGTCCTGGCCCTGTGCTTGGGCACAGCAACACACTCAGCACCAGAGCCTTGGGAGCTGCCCCTGGGAGCTGAGCTGTGCAGCATCCCAGCTCCTGCTGCCACCGGTCCAGGCTGAGCTGCTTCTCCAGAATAACCCACTCTTCATTCCACAGGGCTGAAGTCATCATTTGGGTGGAGGTGCCCTGGGAGGCAGCAGGGCTGGTGCAGCAGGGAAATATAAATAATGACAGGCAGAGGTGGTACTGCAGCTGGCAGTGACGGGCAGGAGTGCAGAGCCAGTGGAAGCAGCGGTGCTGGGGCAGCACCCCAGCCATCTCCCCTTGCACCTCCTGAGAAACCTGGACAAAGCTGGGCTACCAGAGCCACCTGCCACACTGCCCAGACTCAGGGATGTTTTGCTCCTTCCCAGCACCTGCTCTCTCCCATTTAGGGGGCAAATACTTTAAAGGGGGAACTAACTAACAATTTCAAGTTACCTGACACAGGTTTTATGTTCCATTATTGCCCAACCTAGGCCCACTACTAATCGTAATTAAAAACAAGAGGGGAAAAAAATAAGAAACAAGAGCTCAGTGTTGGACTCACTAAAAGATAACATCTCTTGGTTTGCTACCAGTGCATTACTATAATTTTAAACGTGTTATTTTTAAGACAGTACAGGTTGAACACTCTGAGGGACACTGTTAAAATGCTTCATTGTCTTTTTTTAGTGTTTATTATTTTATTTACTTTTTCTCCACCAAAATAATATTGGAGAGGGGAGAACAGTATCAATATGAGTTAACATCTGTGAAGACCAGAGGAAAAAAAATGAGCCTTCAGGAAGATTTGGGTGGAGAATGTGGTTGAACTTGCATCACTGGCAATGACACAGTAACCTACCATGTAACTTATTCCAAGGTTGTTTCCAAAACATACACATGATATTTTGTATTTCCACCTTAGGACCCCCAAGTGCCTTGTAAGTATCAATTCATTTATCTCTGTAATGCACAGGACAGTGGGTCTTGAAAAATCCGCTGATTAGTGACAGTAGGAAGCTTTCCTCACGGAGAAGTAAACATATAAAACATTCCAGACCTTATGATTGGAAAGATGATCTGCCGAATATAAAATAATGCAGCATTGTATTCCTGGGGCTGCAGACAGACAGCTGTAGTGCCTCTGTGGCTGCTGCTGAGAGGTTGCCAAACACCAGTGAGATTAACAAAACTGCTCAGTTTTCTTGCTGCTATTCAGTGTCTCATGTGCGGTAGAGTGACACTATCAAAATCATGTCCACTTCCTGCTGAGGAGGATGATTGGCAAAGCTCTGCCCAGCACCAGTGGCAGACACTGGAGTTATTCATGGGGAGAGGGAGGTTCCAAAAAGTGGAGGTTAGGGGAGGGTCAGGGAGAGCAGCCGCCTCTTTTCCTCCCTCATCATATATAGCTTAGGGAGAGATTGTCTTGGAGACCTCTCTCTTGCGGGGAGGTTTTGGCAGTCAGGAACCATGAAAAGTTTTGCTTTTCATTTAGTTTGGACAGTTAATAAACAAATTTGAACTGGAATTGAAATAATTTTTGTAACACTTGCATTACAGTGCTGAAGATGCAAACCTGGAAGGTATTAACTGTGGCTCCATGGGCAGCCTGGGGGCATTGCCTGGCTCTGGCAGTGCCTTCTGGTGGTTCTCACACCTGCTTCAGGAAGGATGCTGACCCTCTGGAAGGGCTGATGGCAAAATCCTGCTAGGCCATGCATGAGGCAGCCAGGGGTGTCTACCTGGAAGGGAAGCCACTGCTCCAGCAACTACCTGCCTGGCAGGAGCTGGCTTGGGGCAAGAGTCAGGCACACAGGCAGAGAGGAGCTATTGAGGGAAATCAAATTATTTAGATTCCACTCAGGTGGGGGGAGGGACAGAGTCAGCAATAGGAAGAGACGAATAACTGCAAATGCACCAAGGACTTCTTTAATTTTTATAAGAAACCTCAGGGAGCAAGATTCATGGGGGTTTACATGGTGCAGAGCACTGAAAAACAGGATGTGTGGGAATACAGAAGAGAAACAGGGTGGCATGCAAGAGAAACATAGGTGTTAATAAAGAGCAGGAGAAAGGGGATAGCAAGAGTAAATAGAGATAGCTGGGATAACTGGAAAAGGAGTGAGGAAGGAAGGAGGAGACCACCCCCAATTACCACAAAGCAGCATGAGGAATTGGAGCCTCACAGGGAAAAAAAGGGAAAGAAGTCTGCAGGGAATGAAAAATAAAGCATCAAGAGAACTTGCAGAGTAGTAAATTCAGTGTAGGGATTCAGCATAAAATAGCAAACCCAGAGAGAGGTCTCTGAAGGACAGTAGGAGATTGCAGGCTTCCACCCGCTGTCCTGGAAATGATGGCTAAGGGAAAAATCAGAGAGCCCTGCCTGCTATTCTCCCTCTCTACAAACTCTAAAAACTACTACGTGGCGTCTAGTCTCCATGATCCTGTCTAAATCAGTCCAGCAAAGAGGGAGGAAGCCCTGGCTGCTGAGCTGTAACACAGGAGCTGTTCCATGCATAGAGTGCGCCCAGCAGCCAGGTCCCACCTCTGCAGCAGCCTGCAAAGGACCCCCCTCCCCAAGGAGCAGAGGGAAACATTTTCATTTCCCTTTTTTTTTTTTTTTTTTAATACTCCAAAGACTGCTATAAAGTGACAGAAAGCAATAACAGATTTGAAAAATGAGACCTCTCTCCTTGAAAGTGCCCTGAGCTCCACCTTCCCTCTATAACCTCTTAGAGTTTGTCCCAGCCTTCCATCAGGCACTGCTTTCTGCTCTGTCCTTTCTCCTACCTAACCCCTTCCCAGTCTTCACTTCCTATGGAAAAGGGACCTATCTTAGAGCATCCACTGTCAGGAAGCTCTTCCCCAGCTGAGAAGCAGAACATTGCCTCCCATTCTTCCCCTCCTCACCTGGAAGCTCAGAGCTTCCCATGGTGGGGTACACAGGGACTCATTTCCCCACCATTAGAAAAGAGATATGAGGATGGATGCAAGCAAAATCCACCAGATGTGCTGGACTCTTTTAAAGAAGATTGATTAAATTGTTTCTAATGCTCAGTGAAGGTAAGGCAATAGGTTTAGTTGATACAGAAAGAGATAAATGTTAGATATCAGGAGAAACTAGCAACTATAAGGATGGCTAAAGATGGGAGAGGGGAGCCAGGAAGGCTGGGGAATTACCATTCAATAAAATTTTGAAGAATAAATTAAAACAAATGTCAGTTTGGTGATTATATCCTGTTTTGTTCTTGCACATTACATGCATAGATGGAGCCTAAAGAATAGGAGTAACAGAGAAATTTAGGGGTTTGGTCCATGGGTTCATATCAGGGCAAGTGACAGTGCAGCATGGGGCCAGGTTCACCAAATACCACCAGACTGAGAAGACATTTGGGAAAGAGCTGGGTGAAGAGGGGTAACAGAAAAAGTTCTGAGTCAGGTTTGAGAGCTGCCAGACACCTTATACAAAAGGGATTTGCATACTAACATTTTACCAAAATATTAAAGTTCTGAATTTAAAATCCTGTATCCCAGTGGAAGGGGGGCAGGGTGAGCCCCAAACACACCAGCACAGCCAGCACATGTTTGCAATGTCTCCTTGCAGGGACAGGGCTGTGCCCGGCTGCCCGGGGTGCTGGGCCTCCAGCAGCAGCTCCCCAGGCAGTGATGCTGCACTATCCTGCACCTGCACATCCTCTGCAGGTCTGACGTGTGTGTGAATTATTAATCTGGGCATGGAGTCAGCACCATGTCAAGGACCTCTAAAATCTGCCTTAAAGAAGGTCAAGTCCAAGAGAACAGAGGAACACGGGGAGAACAGGACTCAAGGGAAGCACTGGATTCCCTGCTGAGATGCTTGCAGGAGGCAGAAATCTGGGTCCTGGCACTGTCCCAGAGCAGCACCAGAAGGAAGCACTCAGAGGAGCAAACAGAGAACTTTTGGCTCAACACATGAACAGGAGCTGAGCAAGCAGAAGCTGTTTCTTCATCCCCTCTCTTTCAGGATATAATCGATTTCCTACTCTGCTACAGCACTCGCACTGGCTTTTAACTCTCCCATTTCTTCAAGACTTATTTTCTAATCTAAGATTATGGGACCTCTGCTCCACAAATCCCAATGGCACTTCTCAGAAGATGACATTATAGCATCCAGGTACTAAAATGGTGTAAAGTAACTGGGGCTGAGTAACTGTTAAACTTAACAGCACAACATCGAGAAGGTTTGCAGATTATTTGGAGGAAAGAACAGAAAAGAGAATCTTTAAAATCCAGGGTGCATGCTGGAGCTCCTGAGATGAGAAAGGTTCAGACCAAGGCAAGTATACAGGACAGAAATACACCCTGTAAATCTTCCTAAGCAGCTCAGCCTGTCCTGGTTCCTCAAGGTTTTGCCAAGGTATTTTGTTTGTACTTGTCACATGACTTACATCAGGCATCACATCCTAATCAAGACGGACACCAGTGTCTTCCCAGGCAAAGCTGCCATGCTCAGATTGCAGGAGAGGCTTAGCTGCTCTTACACGTCACTGCTGCCTGAGCCTCCTCCCTGCTGAAGGGGAAAGGAGGCAAGAGCCAGCCAGGGTCCGGGTGCACTCGTGGCCAGTTGTCTCTGGTCATTCTCTTGTTGCTGTAGAACAGGCTACTGCAAGGCACAACTCACCCAGTGTGTGTGTTATACTCAGAACTGGTTTTCTACACCAGTGCACCCAGCACAGATGCTCTGGAGCAGGAGTGGTGTCCCCCAGAGAGGAAGGGCTTCCCTCACCCCAGGGCACGTCTTTACTCAGGCTTACAGGCTCCCAATCCTTCCAGGCTAGGGAATGTGAAATGAGATGGCTGTTACTAAATACTCTCGTTTCAGCAATCTTCACCAGCTTTTAAATGTGTTTGGAACTAGAAAAGGCTCAAGATCTGTTCTTTGGTCCCAAGACACAGCGATTGCCCTGCCCACACACCCTGTGAGCTGACCTCTAACTGAAGAGAAGCTCTCATTCTGCACTGCTCACAGTCTAGTGGGAAATACTTTGCTCATGCTGCTACTTGTCCATCCTTGCCCATCTTTTTCTCACTTTTCACAGCCTTAAAGCATTTATCTTTTCACGCCTTTGCCTGCTGTGGATTTCCCTCAAGGCTGATTTTGCTACCTTAGGGTCCTTATGCCATTTTCTTTTATCTGGGCTTTTTTGGTTTTGTTTGGGTTTTTTGGGGGAAAGCGGGGGGCGGTTTGTTGGTTGTTTTTTTTTTGGGGGGGGCGATGTTTGGAGGTTTGTTGGGTTTTTGGTTTGTTGAGGTTTTTTTGGTTCCAGGCAGAAATCTCCCCACCTACCTCATGCCCATGCAGTTCCATGAGCTGAAGTAAACCGAGTCACTGACCCTTTTCCCACCAGGAGTAAGTAGTGATTCACAAACTGTTCCTCAGAGCTCCCAGCTGGCTGGTGGCCAAGGCACTGCAACAGTGCTAAGGACCAGCCCCCTCCAAAGTAGCTGGCCAGGGCATTATTTAGCCAAGGCTAAGACAGACAACATGAGATACTCCTTCAAAAGCAGGGACACAGAGGAGCAGCAGGAAACCTCTCTCACAGTGGAGGTGTGAAATGTATACTGAAACCATCTCCTTAGTAAAAGTATGAATGAAACAGTAACCTCTACAATTCAAAGTTTCTGTCAGATACATTAATCAAAATGGAGAATAGTAATATTAAATATTTAAGTAATATTAGCATAGTAACATTAAAAAATACTTAAGGCTCAGACAAAAATGTGTTTAAGATTTTAGTTCCATCTCCATGCCATATTCCCAATTATTCAATGAGCAATTCTGCACTCCTTTTTGCAGGAATGATCAGTGCCTTTTTAGAGACATCAGAAGAAAGGACTCTCATGAGTTACACGTGAAATAGAGGGATCATACTCTGGTTTAAGACATCTTGACTCACTGGACTTGTAATCTGATTATATGGGTGGTTTTGGAATCCCTGTGCAGTATGTCCTGCCCTGCTCTAGCCTTTCCCTTCTGGAGGTAATCACGTGTACTCCTTCACAGACACCCTGGGCTTTGGAACCTGCCCACTTGTGATGGATGGAAATAGTGAGGCATCTTCCAAAACTTCCCACTGATTTTAAATGTTTGAAAGAAGCTAGGAAAGAGTAAACATTCCCCTTCCAAAGAAGGCCTGGGAAAGCTCTCAGCACAGAGCATTTTCTGCAAAACAAGCCCATGGTGCACACACAAGGTCTGGGATTGTTAGTGCACAGGTGACCAGGCTGAAAGCACAAGGCTCAGTAATTTACACCTTCTCTATGGTTTTAACTGCCAGGCATCCTGGCTCTGTTTACTGCCACTCTGCTGGACACCCAGGAAACCAGTGTTCTACTCTCTCAAATGCTACAATGTTCCTGTAACAGAAAGGGTATTTAAATCACATTTTCAAGGGTGAATCTAAAAGGGCCTCTCTGGTGTTTAAGAAACCTGGGAATAGAACCGACAGCTGCTAGCAGAGCAGCTCTGGAATAAAACAAGTTTTTGAGTAGGAAAGCTGCTCTTACACACTCCTGCTGTCAGGCAAAGCATGCTCAAGTGTGCTGGTCATTCTGGAGCCTTGAAAGCAATGCAGTGTGTGGCAAGTTCACTCCCAGATGCTGGGAGAACAAGGGATTGTGGGAGACAGTGTAAGATGGGGAGGGATTTACAGAGAAAAAGCAAATCAGTGGAAGTTTGTTGAGCCTTACTTCCCTTTTGGTTTGTTTTTAGTGAGGCTGCAGTAGGAAAAAAATTAAGATTTTATGCCTGTGTTGCTTTAAGGACAGGAATGCTGGAAACAGAGGTATTTGATACCTTTGCTGCTAATTACAGTGCAAGCTCCCAGTGTCCTGACAATGCCCTTGTCCCTGACCTGGAGGGGCCTCACTGTCTCAGGGTCAGCTGTAATTTAGTTTCAGGTCAGACCTGGGACTCTCCTGCCAAACCAACTGCACTTTGTTTTGAAGTAGAGACCATTTACTAGTAAGTCTGAGACCATCAAACTCATTTCACTAACAAGAAACAGGAACAAAGTGCAGGGCCCCTGAGATGAAGGTCAGTGTTTGACACAGGGAGAGTTCAGCTGCATCATGAAGGAAGGGGCTGTTCTGCCCACTGAGCCTCACAACCACAGCAGCTCAGATCTCCTGCTCTCTTCAATTAAGTGAGTTTATTACAGACAGGCCTAGGGACCAACCAAGCTGTGCCAGGCCCTGAGCAGGCAACAGCACTGTCAGGCCCCACCTTAGAGCACTGCTCACTGCTCCAGGGCTGCTCCATCTCACAGGAGGCTCCAGAGGAGTGAGCTCTTCAGTGAAGTCATTAGTTGTTTATGCTGCTCCTACCTCTTTCTCACAAATTGGCCAGGTGATTTGGGCCAAGAAAATTCTCTTTTTCTACTTGAAAACCAAGGGGTTTTCTTCCTACCTCAAAAAAAAAAAAAGTTTCAAGATCTTCAGAGAGAACATGCTGCAGAAAATAACTCAAAGCTGTAAAGGGAAATACTTTTATCTTCCCCAAATAATCAGCCCTCTCTAACTCAAGGGAAAGTAGAATTTTTTCAACAGAAGAACAGATTTTGATTCTGATCTTCTTCCCCTTCACCATACTGATGGAGAGATTCTACTGTCATGACACCACATGGCATTACCTGAAATTAACTTGTCATTTAATGAACAGCTCTTTACAATTTATGTCTTAGTCTGAGTACCCCAAGCATTTTGCATATTGTCAGACATTGTTCTTTTGCTTTTATGTAGACATAGGGCTGGGTTTCCTAAGGGATAATCCATCCACAGCACATTTTCTTTACTTTTAACTCTGCACATCACTGCAACAAGAGGCCAACTTAAAGAAAAAAAAATCTGGATGAAAAATTGATGCCAATTTACACAATAGTAAGAGGTTTTTGACATCAAAAGAAGGTTCCATGTCCAAATCTATAAACACATGAGTGAGACAGACAAGTATAGACCCAAACATACTTTGTGGAAACAGTAGAATATATTCAGCTCTAGTTGATAGCCAGAGTTGGGGTTGTTGGTAAGATGTGAGAGACCACAGCTATAGAAAGGAACAGGACTTCTAAGGGGTGTTCAAATCTTTCTTTCATAAAAGTTGACTAGAAGACTGCAACACACTCTGAGGTGTGTTAACACTTGTTCCCTGCCATGCTGGACAGCTGAAAGCAGTGTGGCAGGAAGAATTACCAGCACCGAAAACTACAGATGAGTTCAAAACGCAGTATTTCTGCTGTCAGACATCACAGTTCCCTAACTGCCTGTAGACCCAAACCACTCCTCTAAGCATTGGTGCCTCTAGAAAAATGAAACCAGCTTC